>NC_133032.1:36705000-37048333 GCF_048771995.1 Taeniopygia guttata | reverse complement strand
GGGCCTCAATCCGTCACCAAATAACAGCATCAACATTTTTCCTGGGCTATTATCATCACTTCAGCTGCTGCAGCAATATATCCTGCACCAATAAATCAAAGGAGGATCATTTCAGACGGCCAGAAACATAAACAGCATTTTAAAAAATGTATCTTTTAGCAATCTCCTTTCCTCTTGCTGTCGGTTAGTTTGATGAGGTAAAAATAGCCTCATTTTCTGGGTTTGTCTTCATTTCCTCATTTACACAAAGCCAATCTGGTATTTCCCAAATTTTTTTACCATCCACTCAACGAGCCCTGAGTTACCACATTCATTCTTCACTTTGCCTTTTGCTGCTCCTTTCAGGGAGTGTGGAATGTCGTGGTGGTAGGAAATGGTTGTATTTCCTCAGGCAACAGGTGCTTATCTTTGTGGTTATGACACAAACCTGACAAAGCCTCTCTTACATCCAACAGCTTTCGCAGGAAAATTGGCAATCTTGCTCTCCTTTAGCGAGGAATTCACTTTTTTTTAAGGCAAACTGCAGCTGCAACACCTGAATTATGGCATGGTGAGACTCTGTGGCCTGTTCCATGCTGCCATTCCCGGCACAAGCCATGTTTTCATTCTTTCCAACACCAGCCTGTTCCCATTTTCATGAAAGAGCTTTATGTGCTGAGCCCTGCCTTCCCTCCTTTCCAACCCACGTGCATCGTTAAAGGGGCTTTCTTAATTTCCTGTTTTAGGCTTTTCTCATTCTGTTTTCCCTTCCCCATAGCACACAAATATTCCTGCTGGCTGGAAAGAGCCTGACTTTTTTTTTTTGCTGCAAGTTGGCAGCTCAGGTGATGACAATTGGCTCTCTCTACATGTTCCAGCTGCAGTTCTGGTGCCAGATGGCTCCACACACGTGCAGGGAGCTTACATTTCGTGTTCCTGGGTGAAAAATATCCCACTTGATGGTGGGGTTGGATACTCCCATCCCAAATGAGCCACTGGCCTTGGCACAGCAAAGGTTTAGTTTGGTGGCTGGAGCCCACCTTGCACAAGTTTATTCAGGCACACACCTTGCACAATTTTATCAGAGTGCAAAGAATTTGGGTGGAGAATTCAAGTCTGGAGTCTCAGGGGTGACTTGGGAGAGCAGCAGCCTGCAGAGAACTGACTGAGAGCAAAACACTGGCTCTTTAGCTGGCTGAAAATGGTTTCTTTTCCAAAATAAAACAAGTTGGGAATTGGAATTGTTGACCCAATCAGAAAAATCTCTGTGTCATGCAAAATGAAAATTTTTCTTTCAAATTTTTTTTTCCTATTTTCTTTATATAAAAATTATATTTCACAGAGCATTCCCATCCTGCTCAGAATCCCAGACTGGTTTGGGCTGGAAAGAACCTTAAAACCCATCCTGTTCCACCCCTGTGCCAGGGCAGGGACACCTT
Source organism: Taeniopygia guttata (assembly GCF_048771995.1). Lineage (NCBI taxonomy): Eukaryota > Metazoa > Chordata > Aves > Passeriformes > Estrildidae > Taeniopygia > Taeniopygia guttata. The sequence continues at coordinate 37,046,915 of NC_133032.1, read as the reverse complement.
CCACTACCCCAGGTTGCTCCAAGCCCCATCCAGCCTGGCCTGGAACCCTTCCAGGATGGAGCATCATGACCCAGCCCATCATGTAGCTGGTAGAAAATATTTCCTCTAATGACAACAATCATGCAGAGGCCTGAACTTGCAATATCAGCATGAACAGGAGCTGCACAAGGGCCCAGAGAGAGTGGGAATTTGGGAAGTGCTGACAGAAGAGCAGGAATATGCTCCATATATTCTCATAGTTACCTGGGAAGAAGTAGGAATCCAAATAATGTTTGAGTTCATGTTGAAGAGGAGAGCACCACAAAAAAAAAAAAAAAAAACCCAAAAAACCCAAACAAACAAAAAAACCAAAAAACCCCAACAAATTCTGAATTTTCTGTGCTTTTGCATGCCTGATGTTGGAATTGAGCATAGACAATAAAGGAAGTTTTCTAACCTTTCCTACTGCCTGAATTTTCTCCTAGAAAACAACTGGTTTTCTGATCACCTGCTATTCAGCACTCAAACCTCTGACCTATATTCAAATGAAAAGTGTAGAACTGAAAAAAAAAAAATAATCAGCATTTCTTTCACCCCCCGAGTAAACTGGTTTGACAGCTACATAAAATGATTTAGTTTTTTTGTAATCCCAAGTATAGTAGTATTAGCCCTTCATCCTGTTGTTTCAGGATGTTCCATTAATTATTTCTAGTCCTCTTTAATTCGACACTAAACTCACATTTTCAGTTCAAGGGACTGGCCCGTTCTTAAATCATGTAAATATTATTCAGAACTAGGTGATACCCACGTGCAGAGCTGCCAAAGCACACTCATTTATTTTTTAACTTCTTAGTCAGCCAGGGAGCAAACCAATCCATGATTTATACAAGGCATTTAATGAATTTCATCCTTTCCCCGTTGGGGTTTCAGTTTTGCTGAGACACGGGCACGAGGAGAAAGAACAACAGCAGAAATCCCTAAGAAATGATCCTCCTGCATTCCTGGTTTTGTGTGGATGGGCCAAACTGCTGCTTTTTTGTTCCAATCCTCAACTGAACAGGGCTGATTAAAGCCCACAGTGCCAAGGAGGGATTTGCTTTCTAGGATAAAACCATCCCTTTGAGGAACGTTCCCTGCTGAGCTGCCCATCACCTCCCAGCACAGCAGGGTCCACGTTTAATCCTCTCTAAACTTCCTGTCCTGCTTGGATTTCTGCGGATGCCGAGCACAAACTTTGTGTAGGTGGGAGGTTCAGTGGGTCTGGTGTGAGGGGCTGGGATTTAGGGGCACAGCTGGAAAGCTCTCTGTGCACATTCCCAAGGTGGGATAACTCAGTGACCCATGGGCAGGGCAGTGGTTGAAGTGAATATCCCATTTTGTCCATCATTCCAAAGGTCAATATCCAAAAAGCTGAGACTCTGTGGATAGGGCTGATTTCCCCAAAAAGCCTCACTTAACCCAAACTTGTGCTGCTGCATTTTAGAAACTCAAAACCTGCAGTTACCCATCTCAGATCCTTCCCATTTGCACAGTCTGTGATTCCTCATATTTTACTTTGAGGTGGGAGGGGCAGAACTTTCCTAAATCGAGAGCAGCCTGATGGCTTCAAATCTGTGCAACTGTTCCAGCCTGAGAGTGGATTCTCTTTTAAACTGAGGCTGGGGATGAAGTCCTGCAGAGCTGGAAGTTGTCTGTGGGTTTTTGAGTTGACACAAATGCTCCAGCTTTGGTTTCTGTGACCTGTGCATGGTTCTGGTTGCAAACACCAGCCAGCTCTGGAATTCTCTAGGATTTCTGTTTGGAAGTGAAGTTTTATCTCAAGCAATGAATACCACAGGGATATTTTCTCCCCAGCTCAGAGGTGTCCCGTGGAGGCACAAACTAAGCAGATGTTAGCACTGCAGAGGTGTACAGCAAATAATAATTAGAGGTGATAATATTTATCTCCACTAATAGCCATCCTCAGGATCCAGCTTGTGCACGTGCTCCTTGCATTTGGAATGTGAGACATGAGCGTTGATGAAATTTTAACATCTTTCCATGATATGTTAATTATTGATGTTGGCCAGATCATTATTTTCTGAGAATCCTTGTTGGAAGGGGCAGCTACAAGGCAGCTGTGATGAGCATTGTCCTTAATCCCAAAATCACAGCCCTCCAGAGGGGTTTTAAGTTTTTTTCCATCCCAAACCAGTCTGGTATTCTGAGTTCCAATTTAATTGCTTGTCCTGGTAATTATTGTAACTGTTCTTTATCCAAATAAATTTCAAAATTGACACCTAACAAAAATCAATACAAATTAATCCTGAATTTATGTCCTTTCCCCTTCTCCCCCAAAAGCAGGACAGTGAACTGTTCCCTAAAATCTAAAAAGCAGCAAGACCTGCAGTCCTACAGATAATATTTAAATTAGAATTAACTTCATACCAAGATGGTTTGCATTTTACATTTATCTGCTATCTCCCATTCAAAGGCAAAAAAAAAAGTATTATGTGTAACCAAAATTGTCATTGCATTTGTATTGGCTACTGGAATTTGATGCCATTTTGTATTTTAAGTAATCCAGGATGATAATTACACTTATTGCTTCCCTAACTGCACAGTTGCTATTCAGGGTAGCTCATGTATATTTTATGTATGTTCGGTATCAGAGAAGACCTTTTGCAAATTGATTCATTTGCATCATTATATCCTTCTTTCAGAAATCATTTTCTGATCATGAGGCAGAGACTTCTGCTGGAATCACAGAGATAATTCCTAGAACTCAGCCTTAGAGCCGGGCAAAACTGAAAAAGAAATGAAATTAATGACTATTTTATATTTTTCAATTTTTGAAGTGTGAATTTTTGACAGCATTTAGTAGAAATTTTTCACAGAATAATGGTTTGGGTTGGAAGGGACCTGAAAGATCATCTTTTTCCACCCCTGTCATGTGCAGAGAGATCTTCCACTCTCCCAGGTGGCTCCAAGCCCCCACCAACCTGGCTTTGGACATTCCAGGATGGAGCAGCCACAGCTTCTCTGGGCATCCTTTGCCACTGAATTTTGTTTTTGTTCATTCACACGGAACAAAATAAAAAAAGAACAAATTATTTAGCTCAATTTTTTTTCACATGGAAATGATCTCCAGCTCTGGAGCTGTGTGGGACACGTGCCTGTCCTGTGCCTTGGAGCACTTCTGCTCCTCCATCCCTTCCCAATCTCCCCCAGCCACTGACTCTGCAAAAATCCTGATTTAAACCAGAAATCCATTAGGGGCTCCCTTCCCTCCCTCCCCTACACAAAATGCCACTGCCTGAAGGTGAAGAGAAGCCAAAGTGCAGGGTGAGTGAGAGATGAGTGCTTTGAAAGGCTGATACCCTGGGCCTGCAGGGACAGAAGAAAGGGGACAGAGCCTGGGCACACAGGCAGAGCAGGGCTGGTCCTGCTGCCTGCAGAGCACCCAGCCCTTCTTCTGCCTCTGCAGAGCCTTGGGGAGAAGATCCTCCCACACTGGCAGGGTGACAACTGCATTCATCTGCAACATCTGAGGGAACAGACTCATTTGATGTTCTGTTTTGAAAAAATTATTGAGGACTGTTTTGTATGCAAAAAGAGTTGAGTTTTTTTTATTTTTTTTTTCCCTGCCTCTGAGTCCCAGATAACTGAAATTATGCTTATCAGAGAGGTCCTACATTGAAAGTCTCTTTTAAAGGTGTTGTGACACATGGAGGGAACATGCAGGGTTTGTCTGGGCTGTGAAGAGCCTTATTTTGATTTACTCACTCTAGACATGGGCAGCCAGCAGAGTTATTTCCCCTTTTCGCTCTTTTCCTGAAATAAGATAAAATAAACCTTTAGGGGATATAGCTTCATTTTTTGGCCTATCTGTGATAGGCTAAAACACCCAGCAGATGTTTGGGCAAGGAACAGGTAACTGAAATGGGCAGCAATCATTTTTCATTTATTTTGGAAAAGCGAAAAAAACACAGTCAGGACACAGACACCACACAGTTTAATGCTTCAATTTGTTGCAGCATGGGAAGGGAAAATAATACTTATTTCTAGGAGTGATTATGGAGAAAATGCCTATTTACATGCCTAGGAATTTTTAGGCAACAAGATGGGGTTTCATCCTTAAGCTATCTATTTTCTGTTTTCATCCTAAATCACACCCTACACAGAACAGATCACAACCCAACCATCAGTTAATCCTTTTTCTCAAAGGAGCAACTTCTTAATATCTCCTTTGCATAAAATTTGAGGGCCCCTGCCTTGCATTAGTGAGTGCTGCTGATGGTCTTTGATAGCTCTGCTTTTAATAAGCTGCAGATTATCTCATCTACGTGTGTACAGCAGCATATTTCAGAGCATAGGTATGGAAGGAGGAAAGTTGGATTGGCAGCACATGAAAGGGAGCTGAAAAGCTTCAAAGGGCAGGGAGAGAGAGGCAGAAAGCAGAGAAAAGGCTCTGGAAGGTATTGGGATGAGAAGCTTTTGAAATATAGATAACCTACAGCAGAGAGGAGATCTGCTCTCCCAGCACTAATAATTACACAGATAAGAGGGTGAAGTGAAAGGAAGCCAGGAGATATGGACAAAGTTCAGGATAAAGCACCCTGGAAAGAAGAAGCCATGGAAGTTTTATTCTGGAAGAAAGTCAGGTGAAGCCCAGGTGGGAAATCGTTAAGGATGTGAAATGTTTGTGACAAACCTGGGGACGCACAGTGAGATCAACCCCAGCCCTGGGAGTGCTTTTGTGTCAGCAGCACAAGTCTGAAAGCCCAGGGGACAGAATTAGGGAATATCCTGAGTTGGAAGGATCATGGACATAACAATAGAAATAGAAATAAATGATAGAGAGAAAGTCATGGCCCAAACCCAAGACATCAGTTCCCTGCAGTGGGAGAATTCAAGGTCCTGGTGATAAAACAGCCCCAGGGATGGTAAAAAGCCCAGGAAGGGTGAGCTGAGGCTGACAGTGCCACAGCCAGGTGCTCCATTCCATAGACACTTTGTGACAGTAAAACACCTGGCACAAGGAAGGAGAATTCCTCAGGTACCTCAGGACTTCATCCACTTCACCCACTGTGTGAAAAGGCCAGCCTGGAGTTGACACAACAACAGTGAGGATCCTTGTAGGAGGGGAAAAAATTACATTAAAAAAATCAATGCACCTACAGAGGAACTGCCTAATAATGAGGAAGATAATTAAAAGGAAATTAAAGGAGCAGCTAAGAGGAGAATATGTTTGTAGGCGGCTTAGATGCTTTAAGGGCAACAACTTATTTTACTACTCAACACAAATATGCACAACATAATTATTTTCAGGAAGATATGCCAAAAAGAAAATATAAACTGACATACAAAGGAGTTATTAGGTTTGGTTTGGGTTTTTGTTTTTTTTTTTTTTTTTTTTTAAAAGGAAAAAATGCAGCCTCTCAGTTTAAAAGCGAAAGGGAAGCCAAGAAGATTCTGAGCACTTACTGGATGTGGAAAAGCTACTAACAAAAAGTTTTTTTTGAGCAGATCAGAGGCAGGAAGCTTGCCAGGGAAGCAGTCAGGCTGATGGATGATCAAGGCATAACAGGAGCACTAAAGGAAGATAAGGCCATGGATGAGGAGAGAGATGAGTCCGCACTGCTGTTCCCTGCTGGAGCTGGGGATGGCTCTGGGCTGGAGAAAAAAAGAAAAAAATCAAGATATGATGAGTTGGAAGGGACCACAAGGATCATCCAGCCCCACTCCTGGTGCTGCACCCCAACAATCCCACTCTGGACATCCCTGGGAGTGTTGTCCAAATGCTCCTGGCGGCCTTGGGAATGTGCCCATTCCCTGGGGAGCCTGGGCAGTGCCAGCACCCTCTGGGGATGAAAATCCAACCTAAACCCCCCTGGCACAGCTCCAGCCATTCCCTGGGTCACTGATCACCCTTCTCTTCCCCTCCACAGGAAGCTGGAGTGGGATGAGCATCCCCTCAGGCTCCTCTTCTCCAGCTGAACAGACCCAGAGCCTTCAGCCCCTCCCAGGCCCCTCACCCTCTTCACTGCCCTCCTTTGGACCCTCTCTGATGGTTTTGGTGCCCAAAACTGCACCAAACACTCCAGGTGTCCTCCGAGGAGAGAGGGGCAAAGCACCAAATGATTTCCAAGCAGGAGTAGATGGAAGTAGGAGTTCCTCAGAGGAGCAGTTCCTCAGGGCCATCAGAACTGATGACCCAGTGTTTTGTGAGGGATATCCCCAGGGTTACTACATCCATAAAGGAAAGGTTATCCCAGAGAAGTTTGCTATGTTGTACTCACACTTTTGCTGAGCACTACACGTGGATATTCCACTTTGTCCCTTTCCTGGGCCTTCCAAACTGCTCCTTGTGCTTGGTCTGCCTTACACAAGATCCAGGCAACACCCAGCCCAGATATGTTGCTCTACAGAAGTCAATTAATCTTTAAAAATGGGCTAAATCCCAAATTAGAATGATTTCAGCAGAGTGAAGCTTAGAAGACAATTGCTATAATTATGCAAATGTAAACAAGTGAAAAGCCTTAACACAATATATACAAAATAATGATTAAAAGGAATTAGCGTCGGGAATTAGCAAAAATTGGGCATTTGTATGTAATAATAGGGCTGGAAGTTTATGATCCAGAGGGAAACAGTTTTGCCAGCTGATATTAAAGCTTAGATAATCTTTTGTTCAGTAACTTCACACTCGTATTTGTTTAGGATTGCAGCCTGTGCCTGTATCACCATATTGGAATTCCAATCACTCACCAGTTTTTAATTAGGCAGTAGAATTGCTATGATAATTGTGGCACAAATTGATTATTAACTGAAGTTTGTGTAATAAATAATAAGAAAGTTCTTGAACAGAACACAAATGACACAAAAATCACACAAGCCTTCCCAAACTGGCATTAGAACAGCGTGGTGGTGACCCAGAGTTTCAATTGTCAATGTGCTTTTAAATTCCCTCTATCCAGCCCAGTGCTTGAAATCTTTATCAGTAGCTGCCAATAAAAGAAAATTTATTTGGTTACCGAGGCCTTTTTCCAGGCTGTGAGATTTTCAGCTGATCTGCCAAAGCAGCCTGGATTCTGCAGGGCCAATAATTGATCAGGGTTCTGCTTTTTGTGCTCTATTGCTGTTCTGCTTTTACGGCTCCAGGCAGGAACACAATCCCCAGAATCCCATAAGTGAATCTGTGCTGGGTGGGCACTTTGCTGCTCAAGAGTATAGGATATTTTATCCTAGTGTGGAGTATTTATATGTCTGGTGTTCCATTGCTCTGGTTGTGGATGAAACATTGTCCTGGAAATCTTTAAGGACAAGTTTTGAAACTATTATCTCATAATAATAATAATAATTTTTTTTTTTTGGAAACTATTATCTCCTAATAATAAAACTGAAGGTTGCCCAGAGCAGCTGAGGCTGCCCCTGGATCCCTGGGAGTGTCCAAGGCCAGCTGGATGGGGCTTGGAGCAGCCTGGGATAGTAGAAGGTGCCCTGCCCATGGCAGGGTTTTGGAACAAGATGCTCCCCTGCCCCACCAGCAGTGCTGGTCCTGAGTCACAGCCAGTTCTCCTGCCTGGGGGTGGACATGTCCTGCCCTGGTGGGACATCCCGAGAACATTCCAGAGAGGGGCAGAAATTTCGGTTGTGTTAAAAACTGTATTTCTACAGAATTTTTGCAGTCCTTGCTATTCTAGTCATGCAATAATTCTTCCATTTGAAACTCCTTTTTGGCTTTATGATAACAAACTGTGTAAGAAATGTCTCAGCTCTTCATCACGGAGTCTGGTTAAACACAGCAGGGAGTTTATTTGGCTTAGAATTAAATAAAAATGTCAGAATCCTTCCAGAAATGCAACACCTGTCCTTCCTACGACTGCAGCCAAAATGGATGGGAAGTGTAATTTTTCCAAGGTTTACCTGTAATTCATTTTGGAAAGGTGAGACAGGAGGCACCAAAGCAAGCAGGTTTTTTTTTGGCCTGGAAATCCCTTTATAGTGCAGGGAGGTCCTGAGGTCCAGCTTTGAACATTAATTGGTGACTGTCCCACATATTTGACAGTTCAGTGATCACTCTTTGCCCTTTATTTTTACAAATAAAGGAGGGAAAAATACGGGAGTAAATCTCTGTCAGTGCTCCACTCTTTCTTCTCCTCTGCTGATAAATCCATGTCTGGGGATGTTCATGTTCTGTGAAGAACATCCAGGTGTGGATGCTCTGTTATCCTCAGCTGGTGCAGCTGATGCCAGAGCCACCTTGCTTTCCAACAAGAGGTTTTCCTGCGATTTATGACATATTAGGATGGGATGTGTGGCTCAGGATGGATGCAATGGATGGAAGGAAGGAAGATGAATAGGGAGGAATCCCTATTGAATGTGCTCAGAGCTGCATCCTTCCTTCTCCAAAGGCAGGAAAAACCTTTGCAGATGCTGGGAATACTGGCAACCATTGGAGTTGGACTTGATGATCCTGTGGATCTCTTCCAGCTCAGGATATTCTCTGGTTCCATGATCTGGCAGAGCAGCATTTGAGATAAACTCTCTCATTTGGAGCTGAGTGAGCAGCCAGTGCCAGCTCCCGTAGCCGTCGGGAAGGAGCAGGAGATGCTCCATCATTCTGCTCCTTCTTCTGAGGAACACGTCAGGCTGCTCCCCCAAACCTCAGGCATGTGCCAGCAATCTTCAAGTACTCAGAAAAGCCCAGAATGTCCCAAAACTGAAATTCTCTCCAGTAATGAATTTTGAAAATAATTTCTAGCCATTATTACTTTTGGGTAAGAAGCGATTTTTATTGCAGGCCTCAGGAGCAAGTCTCCTCCTCCTCCTATCTGTACAAACAGCTATAAACTGACTGCATTTTAATAACTTTTTTCCAAGAAGTTACAAGGTATTTCATTAAAATGTCAAGTTTTTCTTTCATATATTTTATGATTCTCTTTCTTCCTTCTGCCACAAATATGTTGTTGCCAACATCATCATGACACAGTTTGCTGCCAAGACTATGGAAAGTTAAAAAAGGAAAGGAAAAATGAATTTCTCTTCACTTTTTAGGTAAAATTCTTCCAGCACTAGGGGCTGAGAAAGCAGTCAGAAATATCTGAAGTGCCAAAGACAAATGTTCAGAGTGCCAAAGCGGTGACATGAAAACATGGAAGCAGTACCAGGGAGAGATCCTGTGCGAGGGGTGATCAGCTGGGGACATTTCCTTTTGCCATTTGGAGATTCCAGCGGCTCCTGCTGAGGTTTCTGCTGGGATCAGAGCAGCACACGCTGCCTGGGAGAGTTTTAGCACAGCAAGCCAGCTCTGGTTTGCAGGAAACCTTGTGTCCTTCCCACTGAACCATCTCCAAGTGTATTGGAGAATTCTTCCTGCCCTCCTGCACTCCCAGGACTTGCTCTTCAAATAGATCCACCTGCTGTCACTCAGAGGGTCCCCAAACCCAGCCCAGCCAGCTTGAGCCATCTGCTCTTGGCTGGATTAATGAAGAAGGAGCTGCTTCACCCTCCTTTAACTGGGAATGGACTGGAATCCCCTCCGTTTCACCTTTGGGGAGTGCAGGAGATGTGACTGTGTTTGCTACTCAGGTGCCTTAACACCTCACTAATTAAAGCCAGCCTGTCTAAGCACGGGGAGTATCCCTGCAAAGTCCCTCATTTCCAGCCCTTCAGCAGATGGATCCTCACTGGAATTTCGTTATCACCTCTGCTGTCCCAGTGCTGGAGCTGCTCAGTGGCCAGGGAAGCATTAAATTAGCTTTGTGACCAGGATTTCTGGACTTCTGCCTTTGCAAATCTCCGTTTCTGAGCATGGAGGATCCTTGCTGGCATCCTGAACACCTAATTACACTTTTAAAGCATCTTAAAAACTTTCAGATTCCCAAGTGTAATTTGCAGCTCGGCTGCAGAGACAGGGACAAATGTTATTTCCACTGGTGGTGAACCAGTTGTGGGTTCAGACTTCCCAGCACTGCTCCTGGCACTGGGGAGCTTTGGGTTCAGCTGGTTGAGTTTGTTGGGTTTTTTTAAACAGCATAAAATCCCTTTCTTGGAATTTCTCTGCTTTGGTGTTGCCCTCACCCAGAGACCTTCTTTTAAAAGTGATTTAATTTCTTTTCCTCTGCCTTATAGACCACAGCTTGATTTTTCTTGCACTCCTGGGTCTTGAAGCAATTTTACAGGGGAGGCAAGGAGTTGCTGAACGGAGCTGTTTTGTTTACATTATGTAAAGTTGGGAATCTGCCATCAGAGCAATCCCACGCATCCCATGCAGCGTTGCAGGCACTCAAGGGCGTGGATGGATCAGATAAAAGGAGGTGGAGATTTCAGCAGAGGGCTGTGACTTGCCCAAACGAGTTAATTACACATTAACTGTGTCCCACTTTCCCAATACAGAAACGTTTGTAATTAACAAAAAGAAAGAAAAAAAAAAATTAGTGTGTAATTCAGAGTTGGCCTTGGGCTGTTCTGTCACATTCCTGACTCTGGGACACTGCCTCATCCTCTCTTCCAGCTGTGATGCAAGCAGCACGCAGGAGAATATCCCTGGAATTTGCCTACACCCACTGCTCTATTTTAGGCTCCCATCTCATGGAAATAATATTGGCAAACATCACCAATATCTTATGGAAATAGGGCTGATTGAGCAGCAGCATTCACGGGCTCCTTCCATGACCAGGTGACCTGGATGGTGGAGGAGGGGAAGGCTGTGGATGTGTCCACCTGGACCAGCACGGCCTTGGACACATCTCCCACATCTCCTGGAGAAGCTGCAAGCCATGCTTGGGAAGGGTCACTCTTCCCTTGTTTGAGAACTGGCTTTTGGATAGGCCTGGAGAGTGGTGATGGGATGGTGTCCCACCACCCATGGGGTCCCCCAGGGCCAGTGGCCAGCTCTGTTTGTTGTCTTTATTGATGATGTGGACGAGGGGATTGAGGCACCCTCAGGAAATTCACTGTTGACACCAAGATGGGTGGGGATGATGGACTGCTGGTGGGCAGGAGGTTCTGAGAGGGATCTGGACAGGCTGGAGCTGTGGGATGAGGGCAGGAGGTTCTGCAAAGGGATCTGGACAGGCTGGAGCCGTGGGATGAGGGATCTGGACAGGCTGGAGCTGTGGGATGAGGGATCTGGACAGGCTGGAGCTGTGGGATGAGGGCAGGAGGTTCTGCAGAGGGATCTGGACAGGCTGGACCTGTGGGATGAGGACAGGAAGTTCTGAGAGGGATAGGGACAGGCTGGAGCTGTGGGATGAGGGCAGGAGGTTCTGAGAGGGATCGGGACAGGAAAATTCCTGAGGGAGCTGGGAAGGGGCTCATCCTGGAGCAAAGGAGGATCCTGAGGAATCTTTTCCCTCTCTGGAATTCCCTGCCAGGAGGGGACAGTTGGGGAGGATTTGGGATCATCCCAAGGGACTGAGACAGGAGGAGAGGGAACGGCCTCAGGCTGGCCCAGGGGAGCTCAGGGTGGAACCAGCAGGAATTTCCCCATGGAAAGGGGGCTCAGGGATTGGAACTGCCCAGAAGGTTTGGAGTGCCCATCCCTGGAGGTGTCCCAGGAATTCCTGGAGGTGGCACTCAGGGCTCTGGGATGGGGACAGGGTGGGGATTGGGCACAGCTGGGACTGGATGACCTTGGAGCTCTTTTCCAACCTTAATGATCCTGTGATTTTATGGAATAGATTTGCAGTGATGTGTGCAATACATAGGACATTAATTTCCTGGGATTGTCTCAAGCAGAGTGTTGCAATTGTGAACTTCATAATGCATATAAAAATCCATATTCCCATACTTTTATTTCCAGCCCCAACAGCCTCCATGTAGATTATTTTCCACGTCACAGGCAGCTGGAGTCAATGACTCTCCCATGTACTTGAGACATCAGCTCTCCCCCGTGGAATATTGATTTCCAGGAAATAATCTTCATGCAGCCATCTTTGCTTAAATATCACATCAAGTTATACCCTTACTCAAAAATAATCCACATTCCTGTCGCATTCTGCTGGAAATTGAATGTATTGCTCTGTTTAGCAATGTGTTTAAACAATAAGGGACCAAAAAATATGGGGATGTCTCCATAGTATGGAACATTTTTGTATTTGCGTCCCTGTTACTAAACATGAGTGGAAATTTAATGCTTTTGGAGCAGTTGGAACTGTGAAATAGAGCAAAAAAGCACAGGGCTGGCAGCTGTTTTAATGCACGGTGAAGCCAGGAAGTTGTTTAGACTAGATTTGAAATTGGCCAGCACACAGAGACACAGATATCGGTCAGAAAAGGGAGATATTTAAAGATCTGTTGGGCCAGGAACACATTTTATGGCATCAAATATTTAATATTATCTAAGTAAATAAAAAATCGCATGGAAGGGAAACAAGGTTAAAGCGAAACTTTATGGCCGGTCTCTCGTGCCATTAAAAGATAATGTTTTTCAGAGTTTAAGGGGATATTTTCCAGCACACACATTGCAGATTGTGTTGAACCTTTCTGCCTTGCTGCTCTGAGATTGGTGACACATACAGTTTATTAAGAAATACAGAGAATATTTGCTTCTTTACTTAGGTGATTATTTTTGTGTTTTAATTTAGAAATGCAGCTTTTTTATTTTTTTCCTCCTGTAAAAGACCTTAAGATGAACCTTGAGATTCTTCAGGCCAAGGGAGGTGTTTTCAGGTTCTTCTTTCCAGCCCCTTCCACCCCACCTCTTATTCAAGAACCAGAAGAAAACATGGCCCATTTTAGTGGTTAAACGGACAAATGTTTTATAATGGTTGGATTAGAGGATCTAAAAGGTCTTTTCCAGCCTCAATAATTCCATGATTCACCCCACAAGTCCCTCCTTGTCTGTGCCAGGGAGATGCTGTGTCTGCATTGAGATTTTCCCTGTTTTTCCCTCGTTTGCTGGCAGAAGTGACTGAAACAAAAAAGGAGGATTTAATATTCTATAAACCCCACTGTGGAATAGGTGAAAGGATTCTTTTCCCTGGCAGAGCAGCAGCTGGATTTGGATCCAGTCATTATTTTCAGTGGATTGATTAGACTTGGATCTTAACCTCCAAATGTGGAGTCAGCAGGAATTGTCAGTGTCCAGCACTTTCCAGGTGATTTTCGAGCTGTGGGAGGCAACAGATTCCAGTTTTGTGGCAACAAAATCAACCTTTGGCCTCAGATGGATAAAGAAAATGGCATTTCAATTTGGATATCACTTGTCTGTGAAAATTAATTTTCATAACATTTTTCATGTGAAAGTCTGACTTTAAACCAAAGGAAAAAACACCCCCAAAACCTGAATACAGCATCATTAATCCTCTTTTTCATCTCAAACAAGGAAAACTCATCTCAAAAATTTCAAGGAAAATTTCATCTCAAAAAGGAATTTTTGGGGAGCAGTGCAGCTGTTGCGGCAGCCACAGATGAAATTATCTCCTGCTCAGAGAGAAATGCAAAATGCAAAATGAAATGCCATATTTTTGGATTGTTAAGTGTCACTTCAGTGAAATGTACTCATGGCTGAATAGCTCCCGTTTATTTTCTAGGGATGGTTAAAAATGAGGAAATTGTGACAATTCTTGAATATTTTCAATTGCTTTTCCTCCTGTTGTTCTTGCTGAATGGGGAGAATGCCTTTATATTTGTGCTATTAAAGGGAAAATATTCCAAATGTTTGGTTTTGCCTCCACTTCACCTCTTTTCCCCCTTTTCCTCATATTTGCTGCTGAAAAGTGGAGAATGTTCAGGCATGGGCAATGAGGACATAAGGAAAGTGGGGGGAGAGAGCAAGGGAAAACCAGAAATGTAGTTTATTCAAAGGAAATGATAAAATGGAATATTGTGACTTGGAAATGGATATGTTCAGTGAAAAATCTTTAAAGGATTGAAGGGAAGGGAGGGAATGCTAAATCCAATGTGGTTTTGGGCACTGCCTTATCCTGAGGAACTCCTGGTCAACCAGCAGATAAAGTAGGAAAAATATAAATGATTTTTGAGAGAATTGGTGCTGATCCATGAAGGAGATGAAGGCAGAGCCATGGGGAGAGGAAGACTTGGACTTCCCCAGCAACAGGTTCAGCTCAGGGAGAGCAGAAAGGTGAAACAGCAAAAACACAGGAGAGCTGCCCCCAAACCTGGGTCCAACATCAGCAGGACCTGGAGCTGCTGGAGAGAGTCCAGAGGAAACCACGGAGCTGCTGCAGGGCTGGAGCTGCTCTGGAGCCAGGCTGGGAGAGCTGGGAATGTTCCCCTGGAGAAGGGAAGGATCCAGACAGAGCTCAGAGCCCCGGGAATGTTCCCCTGGAGAAGGGAAGGATCCAGGCAGAGCTCAGAGCCCCGGGAATGTTCCCCTGGAGAAGGGAAGGATCCAGGCAGAGCTCAGAGCCCCGGGAATGTTCCCCTGGAGAAGGGAAGGATCCAGGCAGAGCTCAGAGCCCCGGGAATGTTCCCCTGGAGAAGGGAAGGATCCAGGCAGAGCTCAGAGCCCCGGGAATGTTCCCCTGGAGAAGGGAAGGATCCAGGCAGAGCTCAGAGCCCCTGGCAGGGCCTGAAGGGCTCCAGGAGAGCTGGAGAGGGACTGGGGACAAGGGATGGAGGGACAGGAGCCAGGGAATGGCTCCCACTGCCAGAGGGCAGGGATGGGTGGGAGATTGGGAATTGGGAATTCCTGGCTGGACTTGAATTCCCAGAGCAGCTGTGGCTGCCCTGGATCCCTGGAAGTGCCCAAGGCCAGGTTGGATGGGGCTTGGAGCAGCCTGGGACAGTGGGAGGTGTCCCTGTCCATGGCAGGGTCACTGGAGGGGCTTTAAGATTCCTTTCAACCCAAACCATGCTGGGATTCTGTGATTCTTTGAAAGAGTAAAAGGCAGAAATCAGATATTTGTGTGTGGTTTCACTGTAGTGAAAGGGAAGAAAGGGGAAAACCCATAAATAATTAATAAATCCCCCCAAATGTCTTTGAAAATACCAACAATTATCAACGTAAGAAGGGAAGAGCTGCTTTATTTCAGTCTTTGTTTCAAAGGAACAAGAGACTGCCTGTGACACCACAGACTGATGGGGCTTTTTAAGATTAAAAATAGCTCAGGAGAAGTGCCATTGAGATGGATTATGGAATGGATTATGGAGATGAAACCCAGGGTGTCAGGAAAGGAGAGAATTCCAAGTGAGGAGGGAAAGCAAGTGGGGGTCAGTGGCACTGGCCTTTTTCCTGCTTGGTTGTGAGTGGGGATGACCTTGGTGAAGGAGAAATTTCCAAATAGATTCACAGGGTTCTGATCACACCAAGCTGGAGAGAAGCAGCCAAACACCACCAAGCAGGCAGGCAAGTCAGGAGAGTTGAAGTTAATTATAAAGATGAAGAAGCTATTCGTGTCATTTAGCATATGGCACCGTGGCTTTGAACTATTGAGATGGAAACTTTATTTAGGGGACAGCAGGGATTTCATGGCCACGCTGAACCAAGCTCTGGGTTTAGAGTCAGGAGCTGACAATCAGATGTGTGGATGTGCTGCTCTGACACGCTCCGTCCTCCGGGATGTTCCGGGGAAAAGCTGATCTTCAAAGAGTTCCATCAAAAAATAACATTTGGGAAAACGGAGGGAGTGGGGCGGCGAGATTTTCTGATTCCTTTTTAGGGTTGGAGTGTGTGCCTTTGAGTGTTTGGCAGCCAGTAAATGTTCAGTGGCTTAGGGGTGTGATGATGCTCTTGAAAGGGAAGCGCTGTGCGATCATGAGGATGGACTTCATCCAGCAGATCGCTGCTGAAACTTCTGTGACATGGACACGATCCCAAAACTTCGGCTGCCTTTTCAAAGTCACTCAACTTCCCAGGGCAGCCAGAAGGGGCTGAGCGCTTCCTGAGATGTGTTTGCTCAAGATGTTTACAGAGCTGTCACCCAAAAATGGCTCTGGACCCAAAGACTCTCTGGAGCTCAGGCTCAGGACCGAGCTGAGCTCTGTGACTTGCTGCTTCCTGCTGCTGGTCATCCAACCAGAGATCTTCCCAGGATTTCACTGCTCTGGATTGGTACCTGGAACTGGACACAGGCAAGGAATGTGAGTGGTAAGAAGCAACAAGACTTTTTTCAGACCTGGAGTTGGTTTCAGCTTTGGCACGTTTTGCCCAAAGTGATGTGTCCATCTCTAGCGCAATGTAAATAGCATTAAGCCCTTTGTGAAATATGTGATGTTTGTAGAGAAGCATGGATAGCTTGGCCTCCAAAATCAATATATAAGCCCTTGCTATTGCATAGCAAAGCTCATTTCTGTTTGGACACATCCTCAAAGTAAGATGTAGACTCCATTACCTCACATGCTTTTTAAATTTAAACATAGCAATTGATGTATTGGTAAAAATGTGGAAGCTGTGATCTTTATGGATGCCTTTTAGAACACATTTATCACAAACCCCTGGGTTTATTTGCCTGTTTTATTTAGAAAGAGTCTGTAGATTGTCATAGTTTTGGACAAACTGTGTTGATGAATGAGATGAACAAGCTCTTGGTGGCAATGCTCAGAGCTGAGGGGCTGCCCAGAGGTCCTGTCTGGCAGGAGCCAGGGAAAGGCATTTTAGTTCTCATAAAGATTTTTATTAAAAAATATTTCTAGAGGGGCCATGTTCCCTCCAGCTCCTGCCCGTGGCCCAGGACCCTGTTTCAGCCCACCTTGGGACTGTCCCTGGTGGTGCTCTTGGATTCCATGTCCCCATCCATCCCCATCCCCACAGAGCTGTCCAAAACCCAGGGAAAATTATAAAGGCAATTCCCATTTCAAAGGTCTGATCTCCACCTTTGGCTAAGATCAATCTAATTTAAGCTGTTTATCAGCATTTTGTTAAGGTTAGCTTTTTTAACAATTCTCCCTAACATGAGAGAGAAAATAGAGGCTCTGTCTCAGCCTGCCCTGCAGAATAATATATCACCTAAATCTGTTTATCAGAATAATTTTTAAGTATTTACACCTACTTTCCAACACACCTGAAACTGAAAACAGAGAGATTGTGATACTTTTTCTTTAATCCAATGCATCGGAGTCACCTCTAGCTCGTTTCATCAAAGCTGGATTTAGGGTGGTAGAGGGACTGTGTTGACAGCAAAAATGGATAAAGTGAAAAACTCCTGCATTTTTGTGTTTGCCTTTTTTTTTTTTTTTTTTTTCTCTTTAACCCAGGGGATTCTATTGAGAAGTCATTAGAAGCTAAACTAAGTTTTCACCTTTGCCAGCAAAACCAAGTCCTGAAGGCTTTAGTCTGAGCAGCCCTGACGAGCCCTAATGTGTCCTGACACTGCTGTGGCTCAGCTGTCCCTGCAGACCGTGGCACTGAACTAAGGGAAAAAGGCAACGGCACTGAATTAATGACAAAAAGGCAAACTCTCATCCCCCCGTGGTTGTGATGGCTGTGGGAGGCAGATCTGGCTGATTTTACCCCAATCTGGGGATGCTTTTCTTGCAGAGGATGATGCTTTTCCTGCAGCTTTGGTGTGCAAGCACTAATGGGGACATTCCCAATGCCAACGAGGGGAACTTCACCTGTCTGGGAAGGGGACTGGGGCTCAGGATTCTCATTTCTTTCTCCAGATGTGCTATTCTGTTTCTCTCCATGCAGTTTTCTTAACATGATAAACTGTTCTTAGTGAGACGAGGAAGGGTTTAGAAATGCTGAAAATGAAAGTTTGTGGAATCTTTGAATAGTTTGGGTTGAAAGGGACCTTTAAAAGTCATTCATTTCCAACCCCCTGCCATGGGCAGGGACACCTTCACCATCCCAGGCTGCTCCAAGCCCCATCCAGCCTGGCCTTGGGCACTGCCAGGGGTCCAGGGGCAGCCACAGCTGCTCAGGGCACCCTGTGCCAGGGCCTCTCAGGGAACAATTCCTCCCCAAATCCCATTTAAAGAGTTTGATTTAGCCTTTTGCTGGATTTTATTGTACCCCATAGGAGACTCTTCACAGTTTGCCTTGGGCTGTGAGTAAATCCTGTAGCTTCATTCCTTATCCCTTCATCCCTCTCCCCAGCACTAAGTGCTTTGTTAGGAAATTAATTGAGTAGTAGGCATGAAGTATTTTAAATCTTTTGAGAGCATTGCTGTGCAGAAAATTTCCCTTTCCTTCCACCTGCACACTCAGAGTTTTGTTTATACATCAGGGAGTTTCTGCAGCCTCAGGTGCTCCAGGAATTATTTAAAGTCTGAAACAGCCACACCAGGAGGTTTTGGGGAGAGGATCCTGGTGAGAAGCTCTGCTTTTCCTCAGCCTGTGGTGATTTGTGCAATCCCACCAGCAGGAACATGAGTTCTGTCTGCTCTTAGCATGGGCCCAGCTTCCAGGGTGGCTGATTTGGAGCTGATGCCTGTGTTGGAGCCGGCAACGTTTGGATGGAAAAATTAGTTATGTCAGCTCAGCCTTAAATCCTGGAACTGTTTTAAATAAACTGTTCTTCTCTTCCTGTAACACTGTCATGTTGGGGCCAAGAAATAGAGTTTGGGACATGGAGGATTTTCTACAAACTGAATTTATGTTATTGTTTTTGATTTTTGTTTTTTAAATTAAAAAAAAAAAATTCTCCAGACACTGCAAATACAGTGACTGTTCCAATCAGGATCAACATTAATTTCTTCCTAGCTTTCAAATGTTATAACTACATTTCTCCCGACATGTTGGCATCTGTGTTGGTATTTATAAATTTTTGCATGCTTTGACTGCCATGCAAATCTTTCCAGAAAGTACCCTCTGAGGAGCTGAAGTGAGAGAGAGAACTCGGCACTCGGAATAACCCTGCCTTGTACAAGATTATTTAGCAATTAAAGTTGTGATGTTTTTATCAAACGGATGCGCAGATAGCGACTCCTTGGCATCAATAACAGATAAAGCTGCGTTTGCAATCACAAGGAAAAGAGCAGTTCTGTTTCTCTGAGCTCACACACCAACCATCAATTCACATTTTAACTGTTTTTAGTGTTTGCTTACAAATCTGAGAAAGGCTCATGGTGCAGCGTGGGGCACCTGGGCTGGTAGGGGCTGTTCCCTAGGGATAAAGTTCTCCAGACAGAATCATTATCAAGTTATTTAATAGAAGCAAGCAGGATTTATGGCTTCTTTCTGTCTCTGAGCTGTGTGCAGCTTGATCTGTCACTGTCGTTAATCCCATATTCCCATCTCATGTTGAACCCAGTTGGAGCAGGGGGTGCTCAGTGCCTGCCTCACCTTCTCCCTGGGCTGTCCAAGCCCACTGGGATGTGCTGGAGCTGCTCTGGGAGGGACAGGAACTGTTCTGTAAACAATCCCTGCTCCCAAATTGTGGGAGCCATGGGGCAAGGTCGGTGCTCCGTGCCCCATCCCTCGCTGCAGGATGGGGTTCTGTGCCCTCACCCCTCTGTCACTCGATCATCCCAAGCTGCAGATATTCCCCCTCTCCTCCCCTGTAATCTCCTGTGAGCTGGATGACATTCCATGGATGTATCTAAACCTATTTAATTTAAGGGTGAAATAGGATCTGGTTATTTTGCTTCCTAACGTGTTCCTAACCAGAGGTGGAGACAGCGATGGGCTGTAACTTCCCCTCTTGATAAAAGCGACAAAGGAGCAGGGAAAGTTCTGTCTTTGCCAAGATAATCAGGAAAAGGGATAATACAGAACGAGGTAAAACCCTCTGTGTGTCCATCATCAAGGAAAGACCATCAGGCCCATTCCTACTTGGAATTCTCTTCTTGCCACTACTGATCCCGACCTCTCCTCCCCATCCAGAAAAAAAGTTGTCAAAGCAAAGCAAGGTCTGTCCTGCAGATTATCAGCCACAGATAATATAGGTCAGCCTCTGAGCTTGTCTGCTGAATTTCCAGGGTGTGAGAATCCTGGAATCACAGGATGGTTTGGGTTAGAAGAGACCTTAAACATTTATTTTCAGCCCCCACGATGAAATCCTGTCCCTGTCAAAACTGCTGGGAGTTTTGCTGCTGTTTTCAGAGGAACTTGGATTTCTTTGCAGGTTTTTACAAGGCTTTGAAGCTGCCTCTCTGAAAGAGCCTGTTTACTCCTGTGTAAATGGAATATCCATGCCTCAGATATTTTTCCTGCTGCACTGTCAAACTGGAGCAAGTGTTGGAAGCAGCACCGATGGCTGAGAGGGCTCAGTGATTTCTCCCTGCTGATTAAAGTTTAAACCAAGTTTTGACTAAAGCAGAGACATTAATGCACGCAAAAGTTGAATATTTAAACCTGAATACATAAAGCCTTTACAGGGGAAAAGCCTGTGAAGAGATACAGGGAGGTCTCATTGCTGTTTGTCACTGATGTCACCTCCCAGTTTGTGAAGTGCCAACGGGTCACACTTCCCCACTCTGAACTTTGCTGTCCACTGAACATTCCTCCTGCCCTCTCATTTCCCAGCACATTTCAGGCAAGCAGGCACTGGGGAAGTTTCTGCTGCTTGCTGTGAAGTTCCTGGCTGGGAGGAGCTCTCCAGGCGCATCCCTGACGAATGTAACCCAGTTGTGCCTGTGGATCTGTCACCACTCCTCTCAGATTGCAGCCTCATACCATCCCAAAATAGCTCTGCAGAGACATCAGTGCATAGCTTGTACCTCTCTGCCATATGCTGGGGATAAAGGAATCTAATTGGGCTGCCTTTTTTGCATGTATTATAATGTTTGAGCTTCGGTTCCTGCAAAATAATTCTTTTTGCTTTCAACAGCAACAGCTAAAATATATTTGACTCGGCTTATGCAAACAGCCATCCCTGCCCTGCTTTTAGCTTGATTAATGCACTGAAGGAAAAGGGCTCAGAGGAAGAAGGAACATAAATCTTAAGCTCATTTTTGGGTTGGCTTTTTTTTTTTTCTTTATTAATTAGTTGATTTTAAGAGCTATTTTAATCATGGTATCAACCCTTTTGCAATGGGTTTGTCATCTGCTGAAATCAGATCTTCTCTGCTACTGCCACCAGTGGAGTTTAGTTTGAATAAATCCCCAAAAGGTCCAGGAGAGGTGGATCTGATGCAGAACTCACCTGGTGCCCTGAGCACCGTCCTGACCACTTCCCATGTATGCCAAGACTTCCAAAATGTGGTGGAAAATTGCATTTCTTTAGCTGTGATGCATTTTAAGTGAGCCTTTGGGAGCGAAGCCTCAGTGCCACGAGCAGCAAAATGCAATTTAACCCTGGCACAGCAGTGCCTCACATCCATGTGTGATTATGCCCAGGTAAAAGTGTTTGCTCCCCCATCCAGGCAGGAAATAAAGCACTTAGATGGAAGTGATGTGTCAAATCTCTCCTCAACAGCACGACTCCAGGATCAGATTATGCTTTCCAGTTAATCCAGAACATGGAAATCTGTCACAGAATGTTTTCTCAATTCTTTTCTCAGTTATAGCTGTTATTTGAAGAAATGATCAAATATGAGCAGGAAAATCATGAGCAGCATCTGCTTAGAAAATAAAGCGGGGACTTAACTATGCCTCGATATCATCAAATGAGTCTCTCCATGGTTGGCTCTTCAGGCATTACTGTAGTAAACATGATTAAAATAGCAGAGAAAATGCTGAGAGTGCTTGAACAACATCTGAAACAGCTCCTTTATTTCCTTGCTGCTGCATGGGATGTGTGTGAAGGAGCCACGTGAGTTTTTGTGCTTTGTGTCCACATCTCCACACCCAGCTGCTGCTGGTGGGGCTCTTTGGAGCTGCTTTTCAAAATACTTGTACTTTATAAGTTTTTTTTTATTATTTCCCTGTATTTTTTTGACTTTTTTTTGCTGAAGTGATGCTCTCTGAAAGTTCACTTTGTCTTCCATCACAGACCTTTCTTCAGTGCTGCTGTCCCAGTGCTTTTATTTGTGGCATTCTTTAAACACAACCCAGCAGCAGAAGATGCTTTGCATCCTACAAGTTGCTCAGATGTGAAGTTATTGATCAAACATCTGAGGCACAGCATCTTACAGAAGAAAATCAGGATTATTAGCACCTCTGGGGATCTCTGTCCTTATGTGCAGCCCTTTTGGAATCCTCCTTCCATCCCATCTGCTCCGAGCTTGCTGGCAAGTGGAAAAGCCAAGCATCTGCACTGCACTTGTTTGTGTGCACATCAAAGTGCTCCAATGGTCAGAATTTGTGTCTCTGGTGCAGCTGAATTTATTATTTTGTTCTGCTCTTTCTCCCTGAGGAGTTACATGGCCAAGGGAAAATCGTCCCAAAATATAATCAGGAATATTTTATATTATTTGGGTCATTCCCTCTACATGGTGGGACATTTTAAAGTTTTCTGAAGGGCAGGCATCTTTTTTTGTCCCACTTGCCACTCACTGCCACCCCCTTTTATGTATTGTTTTGTCAGAAACTGGAAGTTTGAGTGAAGGGGGTAAAGGAGGTGTTGGTGCAGCAACCAAATCCCCAGCAGGAAATTTACTGGGTTGCCAATTTAGGGTCATCTAATTGGCTCAGAAAGAATTGGAATGTTTCTAAATATCCTCCTGCAATCAATGGTGACTGCCTTTATTTTGGGCCTGGGGCAGATTGAAATTGAGACAATAAATGAGAGTGTCTCATTCCAAAAGAATGAGAGTTGGCAGCTCTGCACAGACTCTGCTTTTGGGGGAGGAGGAACAACCAAGGGCTGAGGTTCCCCCTTCAGAGAGGGCTGTGGAGATTAAATATGTGTCAAATCAGCCTCTGGTTTGCTTTTTATATATTAAAAAAAGCTTATTTTTCTTCTGTCCAGGTTCACAGTCACTGGCTAGAGATGAAGTACTGTTGAGAGAGCACTAGGAAAGGGGAAAACCAGAAAAAAATTCCTGCTTTTCAAATCTGTTTCAGACTAAACCCCTTAGAGAATTCAGATGTGTGTAAAATGCTTGGAGATTCTCCGTTTTCAGCCATCATTAACTAAAAATTCCTGGAACTAATGGTGTTTCAGATCAGCATATTTTTATTAGACTTTCACCCTCCATAGAGAGCCACGACCTGTCTGTCACAATTTAACACACCTCAGCTGGGAGCGGGTTGCTAATAGCCTGGAAAACCGTGGAGTGAGGGAATTTGGGAATTTTATGGCCCTGTTGGATGTGGTAACATGGATCCCTCCCCACTCCAGGAGCCTTTAATGCCATGCTGCCAAAGAAGATTTAAAGCTGGGAACAGATGCAGGGTCCCCCTGACTCCCAGGCACGTTCCCCCGTGCACACGATCCCTTTTGAAGTGCTCCTGGTGCTGGAGGTGGAATTTGTTTGGTATGAGCTGGAAATGGAAATAGCCCTGCAAACACAGGGACAGATGGCAAAATCCCACTTGGAACGTGGGACCAGCAGAGCGGCCGTGGTTTGTTTTCACTGCAGGGCAGACAGCAGACACCGAGTGTCTGCACAGCAGCTGGCACAAAGAATTCCCCAATTTTCCAAGGGCAGGCAGCCCTCACCTGGGTGATTTCACAGAGAAAATAGCCTGAGACCCAAGGGAAAGCTCTGAAATTGGGGAATGAATAGGGATCTCTGTGATATTTATGTGGTTTTACAGCAGAGCGCGAGCGGAGCTTCATCAAGTAAAGATGCTGAGTTTTTAATGCCAGCGACATTTCTTATTTTCTGAAAGCTGAACGATGTGTTTTCTCGAGGGAATTGTTATTTTTCCTTTTTGTTTTGTTTTGTATTTCAAGTATTTTTCATAAGGGGTTGGACAAATGATGTGCTCTCATGTGAGTCCAAGTCAGCGATCTTTGCAAGCCTTTGAAGTGATTTCTTTAGTTTTAAAACAATTCTTCTCCCTTGAAATGAAACATAAATACATAAGAATATAATAACTGGAGTATGACCAGAATTAAAGGAAATGGTCCAAGTGCCTTTCCTCTTTAAAAGTACCAAACATAATTAATAACTGAAGCAATATTCAATCTTCAGTGTGTGCTGGATGCTGTGCTCTCCCTTTTTCCTCTGCTCTTTCCCTGCCAGGCTGGACTCAGACGTGCTCTGCTCACATCCCGGGCACTTAAAGCTGATGGCAAATTTTGTTTGAAAACAACATCAACTTGAAACCACCAGACCCAGTGTCCAGCATTGCCCTGCATCCCCTACATCTGCTTGGCTTTTCCTATGTCTTTGCATCCTGCCAAATTCCCTGAGCACGTTCTTTGGCTCTCAGGCCCTGCTTTCCCCATCCAAGGACCTAAAGAGGAGCAGATTTTGTTTCAGATCACCACGACAAGGGCCCCAAATGTGCCATTTCATGTGAGCCATGGAAAGGAGGCTGCTAAGAGATTTGCAAAAATTTGGGTTTTTTGTGATTATTATTATTTTTTTTTTATCTCAAAGTGCTTGGATTTAATTGAAAATGAAATTCCTAAGGGGGGACACACTGAGTGGGGCTGGAGAAAATTAACTCCTTTTAATGGAATGTGGCTTGGCTGCAAAACTTGTTCACACTGGTGTGAGGCTGAGTGATGCTGTCAGTGCGTGCATGTGTGTGCAGAGAGGTTTGATAGATAAATCTGTGTATAGAACATATTTAATCCTGGGGTTCTTGTATTTTAATCACTGAAGTCTTGGTCTGTTTCTCAATGCAGAAAAAACCCTCGATCATCACCTCAAAGGAAGAACATTTTCAGATTTGAGTAATTGTTGGTCACAAACTGTGATCTAGATGCTTTTTCATCTTGTAGTAGGAAAAGAAAGGGTTATATGGAAATCCTGAGTGAAAAAAGAACTGAGTTTATTAAAGTTAAGAATTTACCTCAAGCCCATAGCAAAGTTTTGAATAGGAAGAAGTGAAGCAAATCCCAGGGGTAGGAAAAATTACAGACAGCACAGGGCTATCTTTATTTTATCCAGGTTGTTGATTCCAATCTTTGTTATTCTTCAAGATACAGAAAAAAAAAAGAAAAAAGTGTGAGTCTAAGTCTTTCTAATTACAGACAAATCATATCATTACTTCCTTTCCATGATATTTTGTCTGCCAGGCTAATTTTACAATATATTAGGAAAGCACTTTTTTTCCACTGTGATAAGAAGGTGGTTAAAAAAAAAACCCAAACCACATGCTAGCCTCATTCTTGACTCATTTATTCTGCTCATTGTTTTCTCTGTATAATTCCTGCAGGAGACACGGCCAGGTCAGACCTGATGGTGGGAAAGAGCCCTGCTTGACAAAGGCTGTTCTCTTCTCCTGCATTCCCAAACACAGGGATGGGCTTTTCTGGGAGCTCCCATTCAGCTCCAGGCCCATGGGACCTGGCAGGCTGTTCCCAGGGTCACTGTTTCCTAGGAATCCCCCACCCCAGAAATATGGGCTGTGCTCTTTGTTCCTAGAAGCACACCCCAAATTTCATTGTGCTGCCCTGAATGTTGTTTGCTTATGCCAAGGCAGTCACTCGAGGCTGGATCAATGACCCACTTGTTCATTTGGGCTGTTAAGGACATTAAACTGACTAAATATTAATGAACCTGGTGGGGTTTGTGTGCACTGAACTTTTCCATGATACCCTTCAGGGAACGTGGCCCGGAACACAAGAAATTTGCTGTCCCTGCAGCTTGGGGAGGGGTTTGGGTGACAGAAATATTGTCCTGTGCTTAGGGCAGAATCCCAGAGAAATAACCTTTATCTCCCACGTGCTGGTGCTTGGCTGTGTTTGCAGTGCAATGTGAAAATTGCTCCTTGGGAGATCAGAGATGAATAAAATGAGGACTAGAGGGTGAAATAACACATCCAAGGTGAATAATCTTATAAATGGGGAGGTGCAAAGGTGCTGTTGCGACTTCCTCGTCTCATCCTGTGCCCAGAAAATGCTTGAATTAAACAAAACACAGCAGAACTGATCCCAGGGAGAGCCCCCGAAGCGCTCGTGCATTTTGGGACCATTTTGGGTCATTTGGGTGCAGCCCTGGCTGGGCTCTGGTGCTGCCCAAGGTGGATCCGTGGAGGAGATAAATTTAATAAATCCTTTAATAAATCCCTGCTTTATTCTGTGACTCTGTCCAGCCTCTGCTCTGGGGCAGCCTTGAGGCATCACTTCCAGCCAGGAATTCCTTTCCAATATCCCATCTGTCCCTGCCCTCTGGCTGTGGGAAGCCATTCTCCCTCGTTCTGTCACTCCAGGCCCTTGTAAATAGTTTTTCTCCATTTTTCCTGTTGGCTCCTTCAGGTTCTGGAAGGCCACAATGAGGTCACCCCAAAGCTTCTCTTCTCCAGGCTGAGTTATCCCAATTCCCTCAGCTTTTCCTCATCAAACACAAAAGATGAGCAAAGCAGGGATGCTCCATGACTGACATTACCAGGGGGATGGAAATACATAAAAATTCTGCCTCAATTTCACCTGCAATCCTCCATTATTAAATAAAAAAAAATACAGAAACCAAATAGCACAACTTCCATGTGGTGCTTCACCTTGGAGAAATAATGGAGCAGCACCCAAACCTCTTAGACTGAATTTGAAATAGTCTGAGAACAATCTGCCCTGAACCAGATCTAAGTTACACAAAATTATCAAGCCAGGTTGCTTAGAAAACCGAACAACAGATCAGTGGAAATGGATTTTGCAAGCCAACAGCAAAAAGGAGAAATGAGAAATGAACTCGCTCTGTGCCTCCTCCTTGTGTGGAACAGATGCAGTGCATGTTTTATCAGCCTTGAAGGACTTCTGCGTGGTGCCTGATGGTTCTGCAGCTGCACCTGCATCTGTACCCAGTGATTCCTGGAGTTCCAGATTCCAGCAGCTGCTCTGGGGGCCCATCCTGGTGTCTCAAATCCATAGGAAGACACCTGTGCAGCAGGGAAAGGAATTCTAGTGAGGTGAGAACCTCTGCTGTGGGGGTTGTGGGTTAAATTTAGCTTTTCACAGTAGGTTTGAAGCAGGAAAAATGCTTAATTTTGTAGGGGAAGAGGACAAGCTCTGGGTGGCTGTGATGTTGGAAACAGAAAAACCTAAATCCTCAAAAGTTCAGCCTGTGATGGGAAGATTGGCAGCACCTATCACCAGGAAAATAAAGATATCTCCTGGTTTTGCCCTGCAACCTTGGCAACCCTGGAGATCTGGGAACAGGGTGAGAAGCTGTGGCTGCCCCTGGAATGTCCAAGGCCAGGCTGGACAGGGCTTGGAGCAGCCTGGGACAGTGAAAAGTGTCCCTGCCATGGCAGGGGTGGCACTGGGTGAGTTTTAGGGTCTCTTCCAACCCAACCCAACCCAACCCTCTGTGGGATTCTGTGATAAACAAAGTCAGCCTTGGCAATGCTTTCCATTCCGCTCAGGCGTGCAAAGCAATTAATTAGTTAATTAACTATTGCAGAGCTCCTGACAGACTTGATTAACGATGTCAAAAGCAGAGAGCTGGATAAAAAGCTGGCAGGAAAAACGAGGTTTGGGAGAGGTAAATTGCTGGAGCTGCAGCCCTGGCAGGGCTGGGGGTGTGCAGTGCCCCTTCCCTTCTCCCTGGCAGCAGAATTATTTTGCAGATTTCTCTGCAAATCCAGCCCCTCTGGAGCTGTGCTGCTGCCTGGATATCCTGGAGTTGTCCCTGCTTTGGTATCTGAGCTCTCTGGGGGGGTTGCAAATTGTTCTACAGAAATGGTTGCATTTATTTTCTCCTCACACCCAGTCCAACCACCTGCTTCTCTGAGCTGCTGCAGGAGCTTGTAAAACACTCCACACTCCATGGATTTTTGAACTGGAGCCCATAAACATGGCAGAACAAATTTGGAGCTAATTTTACAGTGGCACAGGTTGCCAGCAAGGACCATTAATTAAAGAAATCTTTCCTCTGTCATCTGTAATAATCCTGATTAAAGGTTTTTCCCTTCTAGATCTCTCAGATACACCCTGTGTGTGAACTTGCACGTAAAAACACTTGAGGTTCTTCACCTTTTAAAACCTCCTCAGAGTTAAGATCCACCTTCAAACTCGGTGACATTAATGATTTCAGGGAAGCAGGAGCCACAGTGCTGCACCTCCTGGTATTTAACCCAAATATTCCCTGTTGCCTCACAGGGTTGTTTTCCAGGTGAAATGTAATTTGCAATAACATTACAGCATTAATAACATGTATTAAATGAGCTGGGGATTGTTGGACTATAAATCAGTAATTAATATGGATGCACAAAGGTATATTTTGACTAAAAATTATATTAAAATATATTTGAAATAAAATAGATTAGAATAAAAATAAGGTATATTTTGCCTAAAAATAAGGCATATTTTTACTTTCTATCTACCAGAGTTTGTTCTTTCTAAAAGCATGAAAACTGGGATGGTTCTAGGTGAGGATTTGATCCTGCTGTTGTAATTGGTAAATTGATAAAGCATTGGAAATGCCCAGGGAGGTCTGGAGGTGTCCAAGGTGGGGACCAGGCACAGCTTGGGCTCGATGATCCTAGGGGGATTTTCCAACCCAAATAATTCCATGATGTTGTGGCTCTGTAATTGTCAGTTGCAGCACAAATAAATGGAATTTTAGGATTAAATCTCAGGAGCTCAGGTTTGGAACATTTGCCTCTAAGCTGAGTTTTAGCCACAGACACAAATGATAAATTGATGTTTATTCACATTCTCGTGGCAGAAAGGAGATTTTCCTTTGGAATGATCTTTTGCTGAGCACTGTTTGATTTTATTCTTCTCAATCAAGCCAAAATAATTAGGGGAATCACAGAAAAGTACGTTGTAATTTTTGGTAAGAATTCCTGTTTTAGTAAGGCCAAGCATATTAGTAGCACAACAACAGCAATAAGAATCTGTTGTATTTCAAACATAATTTTTGTTAACATCTGCTAAAACTTGGTTTAAATCTTCTCGATTACACTTTCACCATTCTCACTGCCTCTCTAAACAGACTTTTATCAGAAAAGTTACAATTAGAAAAAAAATAATTGCAATTACAAGGCAGTTTTTTCATCTCGTGAAACTTCAAAAGGGAATTTTTTATTTCTTAAACAAAATTACTTGAGCTACCTTTCAGAGAGAATAAATAGTCACCCTCTGAAAGAATAAAAAAATATGAATTTTGTGGCACTTAAGGACAGAGGTTAGTGGTGGCTTGGCAGTGCTAAATTGCACTCAGTGATTTTAATGGCTTTTCCAACCTGAACAATTCTGTTTCTATGGCTCTAAATGTAAACAGGAGATAGATTCCTAAATGTTGAATTTATACATAATTTAAGAATTTAAGAGTGGATCATCATTGAATTATTTTTTGCTGTTTGATACCCTTAGTCTGTGTTTCCTGCAAACCTCGCTGGGATGTTTTGGTTTGACTTTTTAAGCTCCAGCCTGTGAATGTCTGTTAATGCCCATTCATGTCTGTGAATGTCCATTGTGGCCATTAATGTGTCCATTAAAACCCAGTGCCTTCTGACACAGAAAGAGGTTTTTTTGTGAGGAAAGTGGGTGTGTGAATGCTCCCATTTATCAGGGGCTGTTGAGACCGATAAAGAGGGGGGACAGGGAGTGCTGGTGTGGCTCCTGTGTTGGCGTGGGTGCCATCACATTTGCAGAACCCCAAAAAAGCTGTGTGGAACTCAATTATTTTGTTCTCTATGTCAGACTTAACCCATGCATTGGGACCAGCAGTGAGGGCAGTGAGAGATCTGGTTTATATTTACAGGAAATTATTGTAAATGCAGGTGAACCCAATGGGAAGAAATGCTGATGTCTGACTCAATTCAGAAGGCTGAATGATTTCTTTATTATAACCATGTTAAAATACACTAATATGCTATATAAAAGAAGGATACTAAAACTACATACTACTTTCTCTATCTCTAACACAACTCGTGACCCTCTCTCTGTCCAGCCCCAGGTGGGTTGGATTGGCCACCAGCTCAAACAATCCTCACCAGAATCCAACCAAGCATCACCCCAGGGAAACAATTCTCCAAACACATTCCACATGGGAAAAACAAGGAGCAGAAATAGAAATTGTTTTCTCTTTCATTTCTCTCTGTGCACCTCTATGAAAAATCCTGAGAGGGAGAGAAGTGTGCCTGCCACAGTAAATAGCATTTAATTCCCTCCTCACAGGATTGCCCATCCCTGTCCTCACTGATACTTTATTTTACACTGCTGCTGCACTCAGGGAAATATTTATTTACCCTGTTGGGTTCTTAGCTTGAGAAATTTGGGTAATGTCACCTGCACTGAGCTGCAGGTTCAGCCAGGTCCCTTCAGAGCACTCAGAGCGAACTAACCCTGTTCTGGAGCAGAACTTCCTCTCCCTCTAAGAGCCATAATTTGGGATTCTGAGCACATCCAGCTCACCTTGGGAGCACACAGAGCACTCCCTTTCACTGAGGGAGCACAAACTCGTTGCCCTGCTTTGCAGGAAGCTTCTCACTTCCACAAAGTTCAGCCAAACTCCTCCTCATCTTCTGACAGCTCTTGTGGTTCCAAATCAAATCACTCCCTATCTCCTTCCGTTCGTCTGATTCCACTTTCCTCCTTCTCCTGACACACTCGTTTTGGCAGAGCAGCACACTCTGCCAGTTTGCCATCTGGTGCTTCTCCTCTTGTACGGCGTCACTTCGCTGAGGAGACTTTCCACTGCACTTCAGAAACTTGGTTCAGCTTCCCCCAAAAATCTCCTGCAGGGTTTTGTCCGCTCGCCTCCAAATTACCTTCGGCCGCTCTCTTTATGTGCCTGGAGGACCCTAAATTGAGGTATTTTGTGGAAATGCTGAACATGCTGCAGCTATTTTGTCCCGCTGGTGAAAATCTCTGACAGTTTTTCTAAAAACAAAAATCATTTGAATTCACTAAAAATGTATATTCTGCCTGTCCTTGTAAAAATGTAAAGATTCCTGTGGAGTAACAGCCACAATTGGATGCGTGCTCCGATTGCAGCTCCCTGCTGGAGAAAACTGTGTGTTTTTATATACAGTGACTAAATGCAAACACTTGCACATTTAGAATTACTTATTTTACTCCAAAGCTTTGAACAAAAGCCTTCTAATTAACAAGGTGCTCTTAATTTCGTGTCTGTTGTTTCAGCAGACTAAATAAAGCCGTGCCAGTAAATATTTATGATCAAATTGCTTTGAGAAATGCATTTTTTGTCTGATTTCTCTTATTCTTTGACAGACACTTAAATAAAATAAGCATATAGCATCGACTTCTGCTCTGTTACATTTATGCAATGAATTAAAAAGAAAAGCATAAAACAGAACAGAAATGGCCTCATTATATAAAATTTGCTGGCCCATTATGTATAATTTGCTTAAATCTTTTGAGACAGAGTTACAGGTCTCACACAGCCATGACTGCAGCAGCTCCATAGCTTAGAAAGTACATTTTCCTGTGTTAGTTTTTATTCACTAGTTAATATGCTTTAACATTTTCTACCAAATGTCTTGTCTAAACTATTTTTAAAAGAGCTCACATTCTGCTACCAAAAGTCTAGTTCAATATTGCAGTGAAACCCAAGAAATCTGGAGGCACATTTGACATCCTGAACTGAGAAGCTTTTCCTTTGTGCTCTGCAGCCTCAGTGTCCTATAACGGGGACGAATTTAAAGGAGAGATTATTATCATATTTCCATCCCCATGAATTCACAGGATTCCTCGTGTGAATGAAGAAAGAAAATAGTCAAGCCAAATTCTCCTTGTGTTCTAAGTCTCGAAGATAAAACAAATGCTGCTGAACATAAGGTTTTAAGGCCAAATCCAAAAAAGGATTCAGCAGTGAGGCAGACTTCAGTGCCTAAATCCAAAACTGCACGACCAAAATATCATCAGCTCCGCTGTGGAAGTAATGAAACTGTCCTGGCCGTCCCCCTACACTCTGAAATTTCGGTGGTTTTCAGCTTCCCCGTGTGCCCAGCTGCCTCAGCTTGCTGGGGAGGGATGTCTGGCTCCCTCTGGAAGCCAGCAAGGAGAGGAATGGCTCGAGGATCCTCGGAGCACATCCTCCCACACGCTGGCAGGCTTGGGCCTGCAGGACTCACTGGCCATAACTCTCTTTTTCCAAATGTTCCAGATGGAACTGGTTGTGGTCCCCTCTTCTCCACGCCCTACAGCTGGGTTTTTGGGGAGGTTTGGTCAGGAGCAGCTTGCTGTCAACACAAACCCTGTGAGGGACCCCTGAGGGAGCTGGGGGTGCTCAGCCTGGAGAAAAGGAGACTTGGGGTGACCCCAGCACTCCCCACAGCTCCTGAAAGGTGGCTGTGCTCAGCTGGGGTTGGGCTCTTTCTCCAGGAACTGACAGAGCCAGAGCACACAGCCTCCAGCTGCACCAAGGGAAGTAGAGGTTGGATATTAGGGAAAAGCTTTTCCAGAAAGGTGATAAAGTTCTGGAATGTCCTGCCCAGGGAGGTGGTGGAGTCCCCATCCCTGGGTGTGTTTAACAAAGCCTGGATGTGGCACTGGGTGCCAGGGTTGAGCTGAGGGGTTGGGGATAGGTTGGACTCCATGATCCTGAAGGTCTTTTCCAACCCAGTGATTCTGTGAATTCTGTGAATTCTGTGTTGTCACCTTCCTGGAGGTCGCCCCAACATTGTCCATCTCGGGGTGAGTGTCTGGAGCATTTGGCTGGAGATAGATGGGTGGCTTTGTCCCCTGAAGCTTTCCTTGGGATTTCAGATTTGTGTGGGGATTAATCCAAGGTGAATTTCACCAGCGATGGATCTGTACCACGTGTACAGATCCTGCACACCCAACCACAAACTTTCACAACTTTTTGCTGTTGCTGTTTGCCACGGAAAACACCAAGTCCTGGCAGCAAGGGCAGACTCCAGACCTTGCTATGCAAGGTGTGATCCTCAAGTGCTGGTTTTCCTCGTAACCTTTCTCCTTTCCTTCCTCTGGTTTTGTCATGTGCCAGTGCAAGGAAAAGCAGAGGAATCCTCCCACCACCAGGCTGCTGATCCAGGGATTTGAGAATCCCACTGCGAGGGGTGTTTTGAGCTGTTTCATGGAATCCCAGGATGGTTTGGGTAGGGAGGGACCTTAAAGATCACCCAGTTCCAACCCCCCTGCCATGGGCAGGCACCTTCCACTATCCCAGGGTGCTCCAAGCTCCATCCAGCCTGGCCTTGGACTCTTCCAGGGCCTCACCACCCCCACAGGGAAGAATTTAATCCTCATATCACATCTAAACCTACTCTCTGTCAGTGGGAAACCATTCCCCCACGTCAACTCCCTTCAGGTACTGCAAGACCAGAATTAGGTCACCCCAGATCCTTCTCTTCTCCAGGCTGAACAATCCAAATCCCCTCAGATTTTTCTGAAGGCTAAGAAGGACAGGAATTTGGAATATATCAACATCTACGTCACAAGTAGAGCATCCGATGGCCTGGTTATTATTTTAAAAGTGTTGATTCTTGCTTTCTCCCCAAATGCTGTGGCCAAAAGTCGTGTTTTTTTCCATCTTCTTTGAGGTCTCTGGGAATCTGCAGGATTTCAAAAAAGTGAAGTTTATCCCTGTCATGCTGAAATGTCCTTATTGTTACTGGGGGAAGGCAGTGCTAATGTGTGAGAAATATCTGATTCATTTCCAAAGATGTTTCTGATTTGGGAAAGAAACCGTTAGGAGGTTTTTCCAAAGGAGCTTGGGGTAGGAATTTCAGATTCTTTGGTATTCTCTTTAGTTTCCTCAAGAATTCAATAGGGATTTTCTTTAAAATGCTCTTGCAGTGGTACTGATTGATTTCCTGTCAAATTTATGGATTGTACAGTGGCAGGAGGAAGAGATTTCTCCCAAAGGATATAATTTGTTATCAGAATCTTAGGGGTATGTTGGACTTCTGATTAAAGGAGGAACAGAATTTGGGATTGCTGCGTGTTCCAAGTACGATGTGCTGGCATTTCAACATCTGGATGCTGCACTTTTGCTCTTTGATGTTCAGATTATGTCTCTATTACTGGAAAGAAGTTCTTTTTCATGGTTGATTTCCAAGAGAAGGCAGAAGTAAAATGTCAGAGTTTAGAATATAAATGTTTATTTTCAGTGGATCCAATTTAACAATATTTTAATTAACAAGGTGGTCCTAATTTCTGGTCTGTTCAACAGCCATGAGAAAAAGCTCTTTACATCCCATTAGGAGGAATTCTTATAAGGAAATCCTCACCAAATATTAGCCTAAATTTATTTCTTTTGAGTGATGGGTTCATATTACAGAATAAAATCTTTAATGAGCTCAAGGGAGCTTCAGTTCAAGGTTTCATCTAGTTTTTAAACATTAAAACTGTTTCTTCAACAATCAAATACAAACCACAGAGGAGATGTTGCTGTGCTCAGTATCTGAGCCTGTCTTCAGAGTGTCTTTTGCTGCCTTAAATTTGTGTCCTGCAGCCCTTTCCAGCAGATCCAGCTGCAGGACATTAAAAACCTTGTAGTGAAAATGCTCAATGCAAGCAGAGAGACAAGAGCAAAGGAGATCAAGATGGAATTAGATGCTTTGTGCTGGGCTGCAACGTGGGTTTGCACCAAGTGACTGATTTGCATTTTGTCAGCCTGGCTTTTTCAAGAGCCTGAAACATTTCTGGCCATGAGAGGTTGGGTTTTATAACTGCAAGGCTGGATCCCTTCAAGGCTTTGGGGCCTCGTCCTGTGGTAGAGGAGAGGACATCCATTGATTTCAGCTGGAACAGGATCAAGCCCTTTAGACATGCAATGAAACATCTCCCTAAAGCCTGTGAACTTGAGCCCGGTATTTATCAAGCCTGTGTCATATTATATGTTGAAATCAGGCAACAATTGTGTTTTCATATGGCTTTGGCAAGAAACCAGGAGAGACTCAGGGACTTCACTGACTTTCTCATGGAGAGAAGTTGGAGGAAATATTTTTACAACACCCCGTAGGGAGAAACTTGGTGGTTTGCTCCCCGTTGTCTGTGGTGTTCCTTGCTGTGGTGCTCGGCCCTGGGGAGGCTCTTCCCTCCATTTCTTCATAGTTCATATTTTAACCAGTATTTAAGGATGGAAAGACCTCTCAGTTCCTCAAGGATTGCAATAAATCGATCTGGCTGAGTCCCTGCTCCTCCATCAGCTCCTGTGCTCTGTGGTGAAATATCCCAGGATGTGTTTTAGGAGGTTTTATTGGTAGGGTGGTGTGATTGCTTTCTGTGCACTGCTGAAATGAATTGTTGAGTCTCATTTAACTTAAAGACACATTTTCTTACACTAGTCATGGATAAATTTAGTCTGGAGATCAACAATGCTGAAAAAGGTGACAGAAAACAGGTATTTTCCCCCAATATTTGCATGATGCTAAATGTGCCATTAAAATGGTGAGACTTAGGAGATGGACCTAATGGACTGTAATAATATATAATCCATCCCCGCAAGATAATCTCTGTATTCACAGGATTGTCACAGTCATATGCAAGTCATCCACTGAGATCACTGTAATCAGCCCACTGTCAGTGTTTCTTTTCATTTCCAAATGCATATCTCGGCTCTGTCTCCATCTGCTTTGGCCAAACACGAGACATTTAACAGCTGAAAGATAACATCTTCTGATAGGGTTTATCATTAAACCCGTTCCTTGTTTGTTTGGATGTTATCTCCTGCGAGATTGATAAAGCATTCAAAACCTATGCAGAATATAAATTGCAAGAGGAGGCATTTGAATGTGCCAACAGTTTGCTCGGTGCTGGCCTGGTGGGGACATTTGCAGGCTTTGAGGTGCCATCTGTGCAGGGCTGAGAGGGGCCCCAGCAGTTCCTGGGACAGAGGATGACATTCCTGGAGTTTTTTGAACTCTCCATGTTTTGTGTCATTGTCTCTGAGTTTTGCAACAGCAGAGACCCAGGGAAGGGAAAGTGTGGGAAGGGAACACCAGCAACAATGGTTGTCTGAACTCTCCCAAAAGGCCTGGAGGCAAATTCTATGAATTGAAAGAAATAGGAAACTCCGTGGGGCTGCACTTCCCTGGGAGCTGCAGTGTGTGGGGCAGGCTGCAGGGCTGCTCTGGGGCTGGTCATGGGCCAGGACTGCTTTGAATTCCCTGCACCAGCTCTGGGTCCTGCCCTCTGCTTGGTCCTGTGGGGCGGAGGTGGGGCTGTGTCCTACAGAGGGATGTGTCCTGTAGGGATGTGTCCTACAGGGCTGTGTCTTATAGGGCTGTGTCCTACACAGGGCTGTGTCCTATAGGGCTGTGTCCTACAGGGCTGTGTCATGTAGGGCTGTGTCCTACACAGGGCTGTGTCCTACAGGGCTGTGTCCTACACAGGGCTGTGTCCTATAGGGATGTGTCCTGTAGGGATGTGTCCTACACAGGTGACTTGTCCTCCACAGCTGTTTTGACCTATAGGGTTGTGTCCTACAAAGAATCTGTATCCTACAGGCCTGTGTCCCACTCAGGTGCTGTGTCCTCCACAGGGCTGTCCCCTACAGAGGAGCTGTGTCCTACAGAGGTGATTTGTCCTCCACAAGTGTTGTGTCCTATAGGGTTGTGTCCTCCACAGGGCTGTCCCCTACAGAGGAGTTGTCCCCTACAGAGGTGCTCTGCCCCCCCAGATTTTCCACATCCCTGCCAGAGCCCCATGCCCTTTGAGATGGAGCTTTCCAGCTGGTTCCTCGAGGCTCCTGAGGAGCAGGAAATCCTCTGTATCTCTTTTCCTGGTAGCAACTGGCTTATCTCAGGTGGCTGTGGGTCACGGGATGAAGCTCCTTATGGAGTGGAGGTGACTGTGTGGCTGCCCTGGGATTGGGACAGTCACTCTTGGAACCCCCAGCTTGTCCTTCCCCTGCTGGGAGCTCACCTGAGCCTCGCTCTGTGCTCAGGGTGCTCTCAGGTATCCGCTCCCCTCCTGTACATCCTCCCAGAGGCACCAGAAGCTCCAGAGAAGGTATTTTTATAGCCTACATTGTCAAAGTGCTCCTAAAATTTGGCTGTCCCTTTGCTGCCATATGTCCCTGGCAACTTGCTGACGCTGAAGCAAGCCCCCCTGACAGCCAGCACAGAAGCTGTCAATCACGGCCACATCCATCCAGTCACTTGACAGGCCCCAGGGACCACCTGCTCGTGGGAATGACTTCTTTCCCTCATCCCCCAAAAGCTGTCCCCGATCAAACACCTGCTCTTTCCTGGATCCCTAACTCATGCCACATTTCTGTGCTCTTCCTTCCATCACCTAGAAAGAAAATCAAAATCTGAGGACTACCTGTCAGTGGTAATAATGGGCAAAGAGGGGAACAGCTTAAGCGACGTGTGGTTCTTGTTGATCTTCTTGGCACGACTTGTGTGAGCGTTGAGTTTCTCATTCCAAAGTCACTTCCAGCTCCTATCTGAAATTAGATTTTAAATTTGGTGGCACCCTGTGTGTTTGTGAGCTCCCAAAATTTGCACAAAGATCCGGCTGTTCTTCATAGTTTCAAAGAGCTGCTGCAAAGAACCGTAGAACTCTTGATGTAAAAAGACCGTGAAAATGGGAATGTTACTGCAAGTAGCTGTTACTGCAATTGATATTTCAATTACTGCTGACTTTATTGTTTGTGTTGGTCTTGAATTTCAGGGCCTGAGTCTTTGGTTTCACTCAGATCAAAGATTAGCTGCCTCTGTTTCTGAAGAGAAGAGAGCTTTGTTTCAGGGGTGGCTTCAGAGAGGACGTTTCACTTGGGTGGCAAGATCTGGTCCAACAACTCTATTTTTAGGTTGAGAAAAAAATGAAGCAGCAACCAAAAATAGCCAGATATCGAGCAGATTTGCTACATTGCAAGGATAAAATACCTACTCCTGAAAACGTAATGAGAACACACCTGCAAATTGTAGGGGACACCAAAGACTTGCCCCTACCTTGTCTTCTTTTCCAGCTGGTGTGGAAATTGTCATTTTTCTCACTTTGTCCCACTGCTTGAGGAATGGAGCTGGTAGAAAATGTGTCATTTTTTTTTTTTTTTTTTGGTCTAAAGTTTCTGCCAGTTTAGGGTTAGGGTTAGGGTAAACTGGCTGGTGGAGGGGTCAGAGTGGCTGGAGGGTCATGGTGGGAACATGGAGCTGGAGTGGGAGCAGAACTGTCCATTCCTGCTGGATTGGCTCATGTATCAGCTGACACATCTAGAAAACCTCTTCTGAAGCAAGAAACAGTGGTCTTTTGGGTCAGCACCCAAAGATCCCAAATCCCATCTGGATCTAGTCCATAGAACATAGGTGGATTAATCTGGCCCGATTTAGCAATTGCAGATTTTTCTTCATGGGCACAAGTCCCTCACTCTGATTATCAGAACAGAAATTGGGTTACAAGTGTTGAGCAGGGGAAATGGGGAATTGCACTTTAAAAATATCTACAGCAAAATATCTACAGCCTCCTAAAGAAAATATGTAAGAAACTTGTACTGAAATATCTTTAAGTAGCCATCTTTATCACCAGTAGAATATCAAAGATATTCAAGAGCTCTTCTTGTATATTTGGCTCTTCAGATTACCAATAGCCTAAAATTCTTTTGTTCTGTCTACTCATTAATTGGCCTTTTCCACTTCCATCCAGACAGGACCTTCTGGTTCCTTTTTCAGGCATCAAATTCTGCTGCAGCCATTGGTTTTTTGACTTTCTCTTGTGGGTGACTTAAGTCTTTCTTGGAAGCAGTGCAAATTATTGAAGCTATTTCAATTTGCCTTTAAAGTCTGATTTGGAAACACTATTTTGATTTACTGACAAATGGGAAAATGTCTGATGCAATTCTGGGGGTCTTAAATCTTTAGTTTGTAATTATGATAGCGTCTCTTTTTTTTTTTTTTTTTTTTTTTGGGCTCTAATATATATTCCTTGTCATTATTTAAAATTGCTTTCCTGATCAGAGGTCAGATGGAAATGAAATGATCTTATCAGAAGCAGGTACAGCATAACTGAGTACAAATGTGCAGGTTTAGGAGGAACATTAATTTGATTAATTCTTGAAAACAAAAAGTAGAAGAGAAAGTGTAACGTTGATTAGATGGGTTTAAGAAGAAAACTAAAGACTTTAATTATAACTAGATTTAAATTGTAGCTAGTATTAAAGGGCACGAGCATTAATGGTTACTTAGAGAAAAGGTGCCTCCTTTCTTCTTCCCAATTGTATTTTTCGATCATTTTATTATAAAACAATAAAACCTCTCTAGCACATTTTGTTCCAGTTTCTAAAGGTCACCACATTTACACTTTAAGTAAATCAAGATGCAGGGAGTGACGTACCCTGGCCAAATATTTTCAGCAGCATAAAAAGGCATTAAAAAAAAAAATCTACTTTTTTAGTCTCTTATTTTAATAATGATTTTTTTTAAATGGAAAGTCTCAAAGGTCTGTTGTTTCTTTCTGCTCCGTTATGGTTTCCCATGTGATGCTCCCATTACTCCGTGCTTTGGTGTGGTGAGCCCCTGGCACCACTATCCCACACTTCCATGGGAATATCTGCAGTGCTCCTGCCTCATCTCCTCAGCCTGGGGCTGGGCAGCCACAGAGCTTCTCAACAAACCTCCAGGACCTGCTAGAGCCACCCTGGGCCTTAGCAAAGCTTCCAGGACCTGCTGGAGCCACAGAGCTTCTCAGCAAAGCTTCCAGGACTTGGTGGAACCATCCTGGGCCTTAGCAAATCTTCCAGGACCTGCTGGAGCCACAGAGCTTCTCAGCAAAACTTCCAGGACTTGCTGGAACCATCCTGGGCCTTAGCAAAGCTTCCAGCACTGGCTGGAGCCACCCAGTTCCTCAACAAACCTCCAGGACCTGCTGGAGCCACCCTGGGCCTTAGCAAAGCTTCCAGGACCTGCTGGAGCTCCTCTGGCCCATGGCCCATCAGCCATGGTTGGCAAATGAACCCTTGGAGGGGTGGGAAAAGCAGCTCTAAGTGACCCTGGTTCCAAATTCAAAGTTTTTGAAAGTGAGGACAGCTCCGTGAGGAGCTTCTCGCTCTCCTCAGCTCCCTGAAGGGACCATGGGCCCAGCTGGGGAACAAACAACTTGAGAAGGAAGAGCAAATAGCTTCAGGTTACTCCAGAAAGGGTTTAGGTCAGATATTCAGGAAAATTCCTTCATGGAAAAGGTTGTCCAGCCCTGGCACAGCTGCTCAGGGAGAGGTGGAGTCCCCATCCTTGGAGGATGTGACACTTGGGGACATGATGAGCGTTAGCCTTGGCAGCGCTGGTTTTTGGTAGGATTTGATGATCTTAAAGGTGTTTCCTGAGCTAAACACCTCCAGGATTCCATGCTGGAATGTATAAAAGTGGCCTCACTGTAACTCACTCGAGCTGCTCTTGTGCCATCCAGTCCTTGTGCATCACCAGAGTTTCTTGCCCTGGTAAAATTCCTTCTTCAAAGCCATCTGCTTTGGTAAGGGCACAGTTTTGTCCTGGTTTCGCTTGTTTTTATCTTTCCTGACCTACTTTTTCTGCTGCAGACCCAGTACATACGAAGGCGAGCGGAGCGAGGATTCAGTTCTGACTCAGGCAGCCAGAATGGGGGGAAAAAAAAAAGAAAAAAAATTAGCTGTAAAAAATCTGGCTGCCAAATCTTTGTTGTTTAGTAATGCGTGACTTGGAAAGAATCCAGACCTGGAGTAAGTTTGCACGGCTCATATTAAAAAAAAAAAAACAACCCAACACCAACCCTCTGCTTCTTTCCTTCTAGTCTGATTTCATCTGGAAATCACCAAGATGCCATAAATATGAGAACCCCCAGCCCTACATTTCAGAGGCACTGCTGGGAGCAGAGCTGCTCTGAAGGGAAACTTGATCCTCCAGCAGCAGAAAGGGCTTGGGGTTTATATTTGGGTTTATATTTAGTGCCTCGCATACTTGCCGGGTGATTAGAGCCTTTCCCATTTTCTGGCATGGGGGAAGTGGTATGTTAAGACAGGATATAATCCTTTCACACTCCGCAGGCAATGTCACAGTGTGATGTTGGCACCGTGTTAGGCTTCCTTAACCCCACAACATGTTGCATATTCCCTCTTGGCAGAGTTTTCCAGGCTCCAGGCACTAACCCAGGAGTAATCTCA
This sequence comes from Taeniopygia guttata, assembly GCF_048771995.1. Taxonomy (NCBI): domain Eukaryota; kingdom Metazoa; phylum Chordata; class Aves; order Passeriformes; family Estrildidae; genus Taeniopygia; species Taeniopygia guttata. The sequence continues at coordinate 37,006,091 of NC_133032.1, read as the reverse complement.
TTACCTCGATCCAACTGGATCTCCGTGGAACGGGGCGCTGAGCGAAACGCGCTTGCAGTCGTTTGAAATTCAATTAAAAACTGTTGGTTCAGTCATTTCTGGGAGTCTGGAGCAGATTTCTTCAGCCTCCTCTTGGAAGTGACACTTTCATTGAGAATTTTCTGAAATAACAAACATAAACTGCTGGTGTTCCTTCAGCGCTCGGATTGCGTCTGAAATGCCTTTTGCAACATGTTTTGGAGACAAATGTCAGCAATATCTTTATTTATCTGTGCAGTTCATGCTGCTTGGAATCCTTATTTCTCCCAAACTGACCCAAAGGGTTTTTATTTTGGGTGAAATACGATGTGTGTATTTTATTTTGGAGAAAATACACACATTGCATAGGTATTTCCTTACTAGATCTCTGCAAGTTTTATCTCCCTTCCCTCCTGCACAGCAGAAATGGAATCAAACCTTAAAATCATTAGGTTGGAAAAGACCTGCAAGATCTTCAAGTCCAAACTTTGACCAAAAGGTTTTCAACCTTTCAAAAAAAAACCAACATAAAAATTCCTGAAAAATCAGAGCATTTTTCAACAGTGATAAAATGAAGCAAAATAGGTAATTTTTAACAATAGATATTTATTCTATTGCACCCTTCCATTCAATATATCTATTTAAAAGAGAGAAAAAAACAAGAGGAGTTTTATGTAAATATTGTATTTTTTTTACAGAAGATGTTTATTCTCTTGTGGCTTTCCATTCAATTTATTTATTTATAAGAGATAAAAACCCAAGAGGAGTTGGAAACAAATACAGTGGCTGGTGGACCTTGGTGCTGTTATTAATGTTATACAGTACTAATTGCAAGAGACAAACCATAAATATATTTATATTTATAGGTAATATTTATAGGTAATATTTATATGTATACTATAGTTTATAGTTTATATATTTATATTTATATTTATATTTATATTTATATCTATATATATATTTATATTTATAGTTATAGTTATACATTTAATATCCATATTATATATTATATATTATACATTATATATTATATATTATATTTTATATTTTATATTTTATATTTTATATTTTATATTTTATATTTTATATTTTATATTTTATATTTTATATTTTATATTTTATATTTTATATTTTATATATTATTTAATATTTTTTATTTTTTATTTTTTATTTTATGTTATTTTATATTTTAATATTTCTATTTATACATGTTTTGTACCAAAATTTGTGGGAGACAGAATCAAACTTCTTCCTACCAGCATTTCACAGTACTTAGGTACACTCATCATTTCAATTTCAGCAAACTCATCTTGAAACAATTTTTTTTGCTGCCCAAAACCATCCCAGTCCACTTTTTCCCCCTGCTATTTGTCATGAATCAGCAAATGAAAGGGACTGGTCAAACCTTGTGAGTCACCAAGATTTTTAGATATTTGCCAGTGTGTTTTGCAAGATTTCTGCTGCTCTAATTAACCACAGAAAGGCAAAGTGTAACTGCTCGAGCCACAAGGGTGAATTTCAGTGACATATCTGTTAAAGAATGGTAGAAAAAAAAAAGACAAAAAGCCTTTCTGGACTTTTGGCTCTCCTTGGGCTTTCCTGTGGGTGTCAGTACCAGCAGGGAAAGCTGTAAATCACATCCCAACTCTTTTTTTGTGTTCCTTAACCACATTCCTGCCACCAGCCTGCTGCTCACGTCAACAAATATTCGCTCAGATTAATTAAAATGGCTAATTGCATTTGAAATGGTGATTTATTTGTGTGTGGAAACACATTCTTTACAATAATCCTGAGGTTTGAAGGTTTGTTGTTGGGTTTTTTGCCCCTAGCCTGGTGTGGGTCCTCAGGGGGGCATGGTTTTAATGCCCTGATAGGAAGTTTCATGTGGGAATAAAACATAAATGTGGTGTTTCCCCAGCGAGATGAGAGGAGATTTCAGGTTTTACACAGCCCTGGGAGAGGCTCTTAGAGGCTTTTTCCAATTAAATGATTCTGTGATTCTGTGGTTCTGCTTACAGGTGCTGCACTCACGTAATCAAACACAGCTTAAAAATTACCAGCATGCAAACTGGAAAGTTGAACTGGTGAAATTGTTTGCCCTGTTTGTTTCCATCATTCTAATGAATAACTTCCTGTTCCTCCCCTGAATCACAAATATCAACAAAACTCCATCCCCTGGGCACCCAGGGATCAATTATTTCCACTGACAGATCTTTTCTAGATTTTCTAACCCCAAATAAGCTGCTGTTTAGGGGTGTGTGTATTTTACTGGATGGCAGATCCCAAGCGCAGAACCTGAATTTATAAGGTTTGGGGACTGAATTTCTGAGTGTGAGGAGAAAATTGCCCCCTTGTCACACGGGTCTGTCAGTCTATTTTGATATTCAGCCATTGGATTCTACCTTTTTTTTTCACAAAGTAAAGGTTTTTCTAGGCCAAATATATCCTTTGAGATTGGAGAAAATCATGGGAGGTCTGATAGACACAGGAAAATTTTATAAAATATATATATAAAGCTACCAGTGGTGTAACAGGCAGAATAATCTCCATCTTCATAAAATATGAACAGCAACTCCAGGACAGTTCATTCCTGTATCAAACCTCGGACAAATTCCCACTTCCAAGTTTACTTTGGTGAAGTTTCAATGTTTTGGATGTTAGGGAACCTGTGTTTCCAGCAGGCCTGGCTGGAGCTCTGGGCTTTGATGAACAAACACCTCCAGGCTTGTTTGGAAAAGCCTCAGCGCTGACCACAGACACCTCACTGGGGCTGGCATTTGTCTGGGTGGGACCAGAGCCAGCCTTGATGTGAGCAGGATTTATGCAACAGCTTGGAAGGGAGAGAATCGTTGATTTTACCCAAAAAAAAAAAAAAAAAAGAGGGAGGGGGAGAGCCCAAAGCACAACTGCAAAGCTCAGCCAGGCTCAAGAACAGATTTGTTCCCCCTTGGCGACTCAGTTTGGAGTAAAGAGCTCCCTGGGCTCCCTCACTTTGTTGCCAGATGCGGTTTCCCTGTGTTTCAGAGCACTAATTGTGTCCCAGCTGGGGTATTTTATGGCTGGGCCTGTACCTGTAGCAAAACAATTAAAGATTCTGTGGCTCTGGAGGGACAGGGAGGCGGGAGGAGAGCGCTGGCCCCGGGGAAAAGGCAGGAGCTGTTATCCCTTACAAGCCACGGTGCCTCCTGAGCATTAATACCTGCAAAACAGATGTTGTAAACACCCTGCCCAGCCTCCCAGCACGTCTTTCCCTGCTCCAGAGGCCCCTTTTCATACTGCTGCCATTGCTAAGCTAAATCTGTTATGGAGGGAAGGATTATTGCCCTGTGCTGGTGGGAGTGGGGGTAGAATTCCCAACGAGCATCCAGGGATTTGTGTTGATGTTCATCCAGGAAAATGGCTCGTTTTTCTGTTGGGTTTTGCAGAGAGCAGATAAAATCAGGGTTTAGGAAGGTGGGGCCTCCTGGGCACATGGTGAAGGTGCAGAGACAGGGTTTTACCCCAGAAGTTGTGCATAGGAGTGGATGGTTCTCCCTTTTCCTGGAGAAACTTCCAGGTGTGTTTTATTCCCACTGATTCTCCCAGCTCTAAGCCTGGTTTTGGTTTAAGCTGATCAATACAGATATGTGGCCTGTGCTCATCAGCTACTGGAGCTCCTGTCCTGGTGTGTGGACATCCAAAGCAGGAATTTCCTGAGAGCTGCCACACTTTAAACTAAAGAATTATAATTCATCATAGAGGCAGAAAAACAGAGACAGGGGCCTTATTCCACCTTATTCCAGCTGTTTTCCAAGCCAACAGCAGTGCCCTGAGAAGCCTGGGGAGAAAATGATGCATTGCAGAAAAGCTCCCTTCTGTATGGATTGTTCTAAAAACTCTGACATTGGATCTGTGTGAGTCTCTGGAGAATGTGAAATCTAAATTTATTTTTATTTTTAAGGGAAAAAAAAACCCCAAAAGACCTGAATCATGAATTTGTGTGGGGTGGTTAAAAGCTGTGTGTGTTTGGTTTTAATATCTATCAGCAGAGACAGGGGTTTTGCAACAGGATGTTTTATGCAGGATTGCTTGGGCTTGGAATTCCTGTTGAACAGCCAGATCCCAGAGCTCACTAAAACCTGGGATAGTGCTGGAAACAGAGGTGAAAAGTTAGGTGAGAATTAAAGATGGTGATTTATAGGGGAGCTGAAAAATTACCCCTTGAATGCATCACCTTGGAAAAACCCCACCAATTTCTGCTCCCTTGTGCTGCCTGGAAGTTTTAATCCATTTTTAAAATGAGGGAGCTCAAGGCTGCTGTGCTCTGGCCCGTGTTGCATTATTGAAGAGGAGACGTTGGGCATTACTAATGCAGAGAAGCGCCCAGACCTTTGCTCTTTGGTTAAACATGCAGATCCCGGAGAGGAGATTACAGCAGGATAAAGTACAATATTTTTCAGACTTAAGTGAGCTCAGGTTGAAAAACTGCATTCAAAAAATCCCCTAAAAATGTGAAAGCCACTTCTTGCACTTGCCAAGTTGGAGTGGTGGTTTGTTAGGTTAACCTTGCTCAAAGGAAGGTCCTTTGGAGGAATGTGTGGGGCAGAGGAAGGAGGGAAAAGCTGCAGGGTGTGGGGGCTCCTGCTTTTCCCTAAAACTCTCCTGGTTCTTGGAAATAGGGTCAGAATCTGCTCCTCCAACTGCTCCAAGCACAACTCCAGGCAGGGCTTGCTGACAGGGACTTTTTGCCCACAGCTGGCCCTGGGCTCAGCAGGAGAAATGTGAAATATCCACAAAGAGCAGGGAACAATGCTGGGGCTGCTCAGCAGGAATCGGCCTCTGCTTTGGGGTTCTGCTTCTTCCTGCACCTAAATCCCACTCAGTGTTCCCAGAAAAGCGGGGATTTGGAATCCTAGGGTCACTAAGGTTGGAAAAGCCCTCTCAGATGGAGCCAATGTTCCCCCAGCAGTGCCAAGGCCACCTCTAACCCACGTCCCAAACGCCACATCGCCCCAGCTTTTAAATCCACCCAGGGATGGAGAAGTGGTGTCAGGGGGTAACAAAAGTTTTCCTTTCCCAACTGCTTTATCTGCTGCCCACAGCAGAGCTCAGGGCCTTGAAGTGGCAGGGAAGCCCAGGTGATTGAGGACATTTTGGTGAAAATTGCAGGATTTTCCTGAGGAATGTGTGCACACTGTAATGAGTGGCAGCACGTCCCATTGCTCCAGTGCTGGGGCCGTCGTCTCGGAGCAGTTACAGCCCTGAGACATTCCCAGACAAATGGAAACAGAGTGTGCTCACCCAGATGGATAAAAAACCCTCTGGTAATGACAGACAAACTGTGCAACAGGACAGGAATGTCATGCATGATCAGGTATTTCAGCTAGAGCATTCAGGGTTGTTTTTTTTTTTTTATTTTCCCTTCAAGTCTTTGGGGAAGGTGGGTTCAGCAGCTCAAGAAAAGAGATGCCAGAGTTTCTGACAAGTTAATTAAGCTTTCACTTCTGAGCATTATATGTACAGTGAAGAAAAGAAACTTAATTGTCTTTGCAGTGCCTGACAAACCCCAAGAAAAATGCCTGCATATTTTCTCAGTTTTGTCTCTATTTTTGATACTTATTCAGTGTGAGCATTATACTTTCATGGCTTTAATTAAAAGCCAAGTTTTGGAAGCTTCTCAAATGGTAGTTTTGGTACAGAGATGTGTGCATGTAAAGAAATATTTATGTGAAATCTAAAGCCTAAAAGGAATGAGAGAGGCTTGAAAATGGATCAGCTGCCTCCCTTTATATGTATTTTGTCCCTCCTGCCTCATGGTGTTTCAGGTAACTCATGAAGAAGAGGGAATTCTGCTTGGCTCTCTTCCAGGGATTTGTGATCTCTGAGTCCTCATACAAATATGACAAGCAGTTCTGCCTTTGCTAAGCCCCAAACTTCTCAAAGTATTTCTATGTTAATTATTCTGTGCAGTACATAACCAAATTTTAGGTTTATAAGTATCTTCATTAAAAATTCCTGGAGTGTATCTATGACAGGAGAAGAGGAAATGGCTTTAAGTTGGGCCAGAGGAGGTTTAGATTGGATTTTAGGGAAAATTTATCAATGCAAAGGGCTGTCCAGCCTGGGACAGCTGCCTGGGGCAGTGGTGGTGTCCCAGCCCCTGAAAAAAGTTTTAAAAATATGTGTTTGTGGCAGCTGAGGACATGGGGCAGTGCTGGGGAATAGTTAGACTCGATGATCTTAAAGTTTTTTCCAACCTTAATGATTCCATGATCTATAATTCTGTATTTCTTTTTCATCTGCAGCCATTCTGCCCTTTGCTGCGAGAGTTGTTAAAATATAGTTGCTATAAAATGGAGAGTGGCACAGAGAGCATGAATAATGAATGATTATTCACTATTTCATGATAATTCAATAATGAAAGAATTGAAATTATAAAGGAGCTGGAGAAAAAAAAGAACCAAAACTACTGATTATTCATAGAATTCTGGAATATCCTGAGTTGGAAGGGCCCCACAAGGATCCAGCTCCTGGATCTTAGGAGGGCGTAGGAAGTCAGGAGTTCTCTAAAGGGTTACACAGAACTAGAGGGACAAATTTATTTGTGGTTGTTTAATCTAACACGATGCAATTATTTAATTGATGAACTTTTGTCAGTGCTTAGCACAGGCCATTTGCCATGAATGTAATTCAGAAGGGAAGCTGTGAAAATGTGTAAATATATAAATATCTACCTGCTGCCTGGAGGTGTATGCCAGAGAAGGGAAAGGGAGGGAGCTCTGCTTTCCCAAGATGAATCAGGATTTCTTCCCAACTCCTAGTGAGGTTTTCCTTGGACAGTTTTTCCTGGAAACTCATTTCCAAGCTGGTGCATTAAACAGGATTTCAATCTCTGACTCAAAACCTACTGGAAATCCAGTTATCAACCTTAGGAGAGAGATAAAGATCTACAGCATGATGAGCAGGTTTGGCTGAGCACAGAAATATCAGAGGCTGATTTAAGGGAGGGTTTGTGTATGTGTGTGTGTGTGAGCAGGCAGGAGGAAGAGTTGACTATTTATTTATTTAATTACTCAGCTCTGCCTAGGCCTAGAAATCAGATTTTTAAATGGGAAACTGAATCCTAGAATGAGCTGCTTTTTTTTTTTTTTTTTAAAGGTTTTCCCTCCCTCTCTGTTTTTTACTTTTGGTGTTTTTATTTTTAATTTTTTAATTGCTAGAATAAAATATTCGTTGAGCATGCTGCCTGGGCAGCACACAAGCTCTTGGCTTTTCTTTCTTGCAATCTTCTGTTTCAAGCACCACCTAATGGCATCAGTGCACAGTGCAGAGCATCCCTGCATCCCAAATCCCTGCATCCCACATCCCTGGATCCTGATCCCACATCCCTGGATCCTGATCCCAAATCCCTGCATCCCAAATCCCTGCATCCCACATCACTTGATCTTGATCCCACATCCTTGGATCCTGATCCCACATCCCTCCATCTGACATCCCTGGATCCTGATCCCAAATCCCTGATCCCACATTCCTGGATCCTGATCCCACATTCCTGGATCCTGATCCCACATCCCTCTGCTGCCTGCTCCGAGCAGGAGAAAGCATCACAACTTCAGCCACCAAATCCCAGGCCAAAAGTGGAGTAGCTGGAGGGAGCTGGAGTTGGTTTTCACAGCCTACCCCAGCCCCAAATGCCTGGGATATTTGGATTTCACCACGGAAATGCATTATCCCACAAAGTCAGCACTCACCAGAGCAGGCAGCACCACTCCAATGATTTGCTGATAGAAACAGAGAAGTTTTAACTCTTTAAAACTTCTCTATAACGTTTTCACTTCTTATTTCCCCCCTCATTTTTCGGGAAAGGAGCCCAGAGCAGGAGCGTTGCTCGCCTTGGCTGCCCCTTGAAGGAGATTTCTGCATCATTAAAAGATCTCAGATGTGCTCCTCCTGTGCCACAGGCACAGCTACAGATCATTTGATAAGGCAAACATGCAGAGCAGAGACTTGTATCAATAATTAATTCCCTTTAATCCCGAGTTTCTGGGGAGCCTGGGAACGTGGTTTTCCCAATAGCCCATCTGAGCAGCTGTGGAGGAGCCAAGGTTTCGAGTAAGGCAAGTAGGCAAATGACCCTGCAGGAAGGGCTCCTATCAGATTGATACCTTCCCCAAGCCATGTGGAGTTCTGCACGTCAGCACTTCGGAACAAAGCAGGATTTAATCAGAAACTCCTGCAGCAGCTTCAGTTTTGACCTCTGTAATCATTCTTCGTGCTTAGAAAATGCCATTTCGTTACTCTCCCGTCGCTTTTCCATCCTTTCCTCTCCTCCTCTGCTGCTTTTTTCTCATTTCACTTATTTTTTTAGCATGATCTCGTGGTTGTCAGACCTCCTGATGCTGCTGGGAGTCTTGTCAGATCCTTCCCAAATTCACAGTGGCCAGAACTGTGGCACGAAAGGACACGTCCAGCCTCGCTGGTATGAAAAAGACTCTGAAAATATCAAACCCAGCAGTTAAAAAGTGTTCTTTTAAAGCTGACTCCTACTTTGGGAGTTCAAGAGCTGGCTCTGGTTTCTAAATCCCTGAGGCTGGCACAGAGACCCGAGTTCTGATCTCGGGGTTTTTGACATTGCCTGAAAACTCCAGGGCTGAAGGGGAGAAGGTGGAGGTGTCACAAACCTGGAGGAATTGGCCTAGAACATCCCAGGAGAATCCCAGGAGCTGCAGGGCTGGGAAATATCTTTGCTTGTCCTCCCTGCCTCCTGCTGCTCTTGTCTAAAGGCACTAAATTCCCAAACCTGGCAATCAGGAATTAAAGATCAAGAGTGCTGCAGGGATTTGTCTCTGGAACCAGCAGCTTTCCAGTTGGGTTTTGTTAGGAAAGGGATTTTAATTAACCTTTGTTCTACACAGTTCTCTTCTTGTGCAACCTTTTTTACCATGAATCAGAGATGCTGGACCATGACCTTGAAATTATATGTATTTAAAAAAAAAAAAGTAATTAATTCCACATGACAGTGAGTTTCCTGAGCAGACAGGGTGTGGGAGACAGTTTGTACATCCCCTACTTCTTGCAATTCCCAACATGACTTATGGGCCAGCTGTGAAGCACACAAGAAAGTGGGGATTTTAAAGGAAATTCTAATGTCTTTTAATCTTCTTTCTAAAATAATCCACTGATAAAATCACATTAAATGCACGCAGGGTGGGAGTAGCTCCTGTTTTGGTGTCATGGAATGGTCTGGGTTGGAAAAGACCTTAAGGATCATCCAGTGACATCCCTGTCATGGAGAGGGACATCTTCCACTGTCCCAGGTTGCTCCAAGCCCTGTCCAACCTGGATTTGGACACTTCCAGGGATCCAGGGGCAGCCACAGCTGCTCTGGGAATTCCAGCCCAGACAGGAATTCCCAATTCCCAACATCCCACCCATCTCTGCCTCTGGCAGTGGGAGCCATTCCCTGGCTCCTGTCCCTCCATCCCTTGTCCCCAGTCCCTCTCCAGCTCTCCTGGAGCCCTTCAGGCCCTGCCAGGGGCTCTGAGCTCTGCCTGGATCCTTCCCTTCTCCAGGGGAACATTCCCGGGGCTCTGAGCTCTGCCTGGATCCTTCCCTTCTCCAGGGGAACATTCCCAGCTCTCCCAGCCTGGCTCCAGAGAGGCTCCAGCCCTGGAAGCATCCTTGCTAAGGAAATCCAGAATTCCACATCTTGTTTTCCATCTCTCTGCTCAAAAGTTGTGCAAGTTGTTTCTGGAATGGCACAAATCCAACAAAGCCTCTGGTCCACGGGCTGCTCCCTGACTTCTCAAACAGCAGCTTTATCCAGGGGTATGAGGGGATTAAAAGACATAATTATTTTATATAAAATGTGCTTCTGCTCTGGCTGGGTGTGGAAGTGGAGGCAGCTTCAGCTCCAGCATTAGGAGAGGCTGCTGCCCATGGAATGTGCCCATGGGGGTGCTGGGTGCTCTGGATCCCAGCAGGGATGAGATCCCAGTTCTGTGGCACCCTCTGGATGTGCTCAGGTGCCTTCTGGAGAGACCTGGAACACTTTCAGCCCAGACAGAATGATATTCCATGAGATTTCTGTTCTTCCAGCAGAAGCTCCTGGTGAAAGGGGTTGTTCTGGGATTAAGTCAATTATCCTGTGCCAAAGGCAGGTGTCACTCTGTGATGATTGTGGGCCCCTTCCAACTCAGAATATTCTATGACACTTTGCATGGAGTCATATTTTCATCTTTACAAAGGTGTTCAGAAACAAAATGCTGAGGCTGCAAGTGCAGGAACCCTGGAGTTTTGCCAGGAGAAATGCACATTTTTCAGATGATCGTTTCCCACACTTGTTTTATAGAAAATAGCGCAACCTTGTAATCACAAATGATATTTACAATGAATGCAGTGGAAATCATTTTTTCCAGCACACTTAGAAGCTGCAGGAGTTGTGTTCAGGGAGAGCAGAGCTACCTGAGCATGGCCATTCATCCCTGTGGTTTTCTTGGAGACTTTACCACCCTGCATTTAGTCTCTCTGGCAGTAACTTATTTTTAAGGGGTTAAGAGCTCATTAAGATAAGATGGAGTGAAAGATGGAGCACATTGGGAAGGAACTTTAGCCATAAACTAATTTAGAGCTCAGTCACACGGCAGCCAGGCCCAGCTTTGCTCACACAGCACACGATAATGACACGTTTCAGGATTGCAGCTGAGAACAAATCTGACAGATCTGCGCACCGTGCAGCCGCGTTTGCTAATGTTGGTTTTAAAACAGCAAAAAATTCGATCCCACTTGGAAATGTTTTCTTGGGAAAGCTGTGAATCTGTCTCAGGATTGCCTGGGAATGGAGCTGGGTGTGCAGGGAGCAGGAGATGGGGCTGGTGGCCACCTGGTCCATCCACTGTGGGCAATTCCAGCTCTGGGTCAGCTGTCCTGGATGCTCCCAGCAGGGAAACCTCTGTCAGGCTTCCAAGTGAGAGTAGGGACACGGAGAATCCAGAATTTGGGCTGGATCAGGCAGAAATCACCCTGAGCTCCTTCTGAGCGTGTCCGGGAAGGGAACAGAGCTGGGGAAGGGGCTGGAGCCCCAGGAGAGGCTGAGGGAGCTGCAAAGGGATCAGCCTGGAGAAAAGAAGGATCCAGAAGGGAAAACCTCTGCAGCTGAGCCTTCCTCAGACTCCCATCACTTCTTTTTTCCCCTCACGTTTTCTCCAACTTTTGATTTTCCCCTTGCGGCAGAAGAGACCCTGAAGGGGACAGAGCCGGGAAGGGGCTGGAGAATTCCTGAGGGAGCTGGGAAGGGGCTGGAGAATCCCTGAGGGAGCTGGGAAGGGGCTGGAGAATCCCTGAGGGAGCTGGGAAGGGGCTGGAGAATTCCTGAAGGAGCTGGGAAGGGAATGGAGAATTCCAGAAGGAGCTGGGAAGGGGCTGGAGAATTCCTGAGGGAGCTGGGAAGGGGTTGGAGAATCCCTGATGGAGATGGGAAGGGGCTGGAGAATTCCTGAGGGAGATGGGAAGGGGCTCAGCCTGGAGCAAAGGAGGATCCCCATGGATCATTTCCCTCTCTGGAATTCCCTGCCAGGAGGGGACAGCCGGGGGGATTTGGGATCATCCCAGGGAACAGGGCCAGGAGGAGAGGGAACAGCCTCAGGCTGGCCCAGGGGAGCTCAGGGTGGACATGAGTGGAATTTCCTCACAGAAGGGGTTGTCCAGCCCAGGGCAGAAGTGGAGTCCCCATTCCTGGAAGGATTTCAAAGCCCTGTGGATGTGGCACTTGGGGATTTGGCGGTGCTGGGAATGGTTGGACTGGATGATCTTGAAGGTCTTTTCCAACCTGAAGAATTCCATGATCCTGTGGTTCTATCTCCAGGCAGAGATAAGGGTATTGCTCGGGGTTAAGGAGTTTTTTTGGTCGTACCTGGAGCTGGACAGGTCACAGAGCTGCTTTCCCTGTGCCCCCTGTGCCAGTGAAGGTGCCCTCCCTGATCCCCCTCCCTTTCCTGTGGGTGATAAGGTGTGCCTGGCAAAACTCTCTCTCCGAGGGATTTTGGAACATGCTCTCTCCAAGTCTGAATTTGATCATGTCTTGCTGTGCTGCAAGACATCTGTTTGAGGGGGTTTTTGGAGAGGACTCTGAGATTGCTTCCCACAGCGATGAGTGAAGGGAAAGAAGCTTCCATAGGTGTTCTGCTGGCTGAGTTCCTGCTGGAACAATTATTTCAGTGCTTCTGGGATTTCATTATGGTGTGTAATTAGTGGAGGTGTCAGGAAAATTTGAGCCTGGGATAAACAGGATTTTATCACTTTAGATCTTAATAAATCAATATTCCGAGGTTTAATGTTTGGAAGGGGCTTCGAGGTGTGGGTCTGAGCTGGGGCAGTCGCCAGCAGCAATTCTGGGTCTGTTCCTTGGAGAAAAAGGCAAAATCATTCCAATGAGGGAGCAGAGCTCCCTCTCCTTACTTTATAATCATCACACATTAAGAATTCACACGCTGACAGCTAAAACAGCTCCGCCAAATTGGGACAGCTGGGTATGTGTCCAACCCCTGTGATCCTTCCTCCTGTCTCTAGTTCACTTCTTAAAATACAGGTTTACATAACAGGTCACATTTTTTATTTATTTTTTTTTCCCTTTCTCCCCAAAAGTTCCTAAATCTTTCTAACTTATTGGAGAAGTTTCTGAACTTCCAGAATATGTCTGGATAAATTATGCAGGTTGAGGGGTGAAGGGATTGCTCTGAACTCACACGTTCCTGTGGTACCAGGGGGACCTTCTGCCCTGTGCTTGTCACTGCAGAGCTGGGCCTGGGAGCTGATCAAGTTTGGGAAACAAAATTCCCTTTCAAAACAGAGGAAACAAAACTCTCTTCTTCTGCTTTTCTAATTTGCTGCCAGTGTTTCGGTTTTCTTCTCTTCCAGGGAATTAATTTTGCTGTAGCTAAATGCAACACCTCCTCTGGAATGCCAAGCAGAGGGGGAATACTGCAGCACGTTTTCGGCTTGAAAACAAAATAATTGCTTTAAAAATAGCCTTATATTTCTTCATTTTATGACGTGCTCTCTTTAGACTTGATAATCATCCTTTCTTATACTTGAGATACCTTCCCTCCCCACACCCACTCTCTCCTATCCCCCTGAAATTCGGGAGGAATGGGAGAAGATCTCTGGCAGCTTTATTTCCAACACCATCACAGGAGGTGGAGGCAGCCAGTCTTCCAAAGGGTTTGGGGGCAGAGGTTATTAACATTTTTAATGAGATTTTAATCTCTTTCAGAAGCATTTTGGTCTCTGCAGCCACGTTTGGACAATCCCTTCTCCAGGGACCACAGGAGTTTGTAACTCCTGGAGCAAGCAGGAGGGAAGGAGCAGGTCCATAGGATTGGCCACGTGTGGCTTTCCTTTGAGGGCTTTAAAAATGGGCATTTTCATTTGAAAAAATACCCCAAACCCCAGCTGTTCTTCATGGGTGCAGAGGTGTGGGGAGCTGGGAATGAAAGGAACACGAAGCACTCCGAGGGATGTGATCTGATAATAAAAATGAAGAGTTTTGGCTGCAGCCAGGCTGACAGTTTGGAGCTAACCTGGCTTTCTCCAGCATACCTCAGGAATGACAAACGGGGAGAGCAGGTGGAAACAAATCCATCCAGCTGCCACAGCCCAGGGGAAGTTGGAAGGAGCCTGGATCCAGCAGGTCCCTGCATGTCATGGGGAAAGAGGCTGCTTGTTCACAGTGCACTGGTGAAAAGCCCATAATTTCTTAATGCCTTTTTAATGAAAAAAAAAAAAAAATCAGATGCAGGAGAACTTTTTCATTCCTTCTGTTTTTAGCTTGGCTCTCAAATGTTTCTGAGTTCTCTGAGAGCTCCCTGTAATGCTGGGCAGTTCAGAAAGAGAGGAGGCCCACTTGGAAAAATCTGTTTTGGGGAAGGTAAAGGCTTTTGTTTGGTTCTGAATGACTTTTGCAAAGGGAGTTCATTCTTTACATTCTGTTCTTTGTTGTGGCCCGGCCACATTTATGAGTAAACAAAACACTTAATGCCCATTTCTGTGTAGGATTTGATGAGGATGACGTGCAGAGTTTGAAGGGAAACTTGCAGCTCTTGGGGTGAATAGAAAAACAAGGCTTGAGAGTGGTGAATTCTTGCTGGGGAACAGCAGATTGTGCAAGAGTTCTCAAAAAGATAAAAAAAAAAAAAAGGAGGGGGATCAGTAATGATTCTGTGTGTTTGCTGTCTTGAGAAACAGGCTGGGAATGAACTGTTCCCTGCTTCGGGCTCTTGTTAAACAAACCCTTCTCCTGGATATTTTCATCCCACTTTCAAGAGAAATTTTCCCATCCTACTCAAGACCATCAAAACCCAAAAGAAGGGTGAGGAAGATGCTGGGAATTTGAAATCATGTGAAATATTGAGAATAAGTTCAGTGAATTGTTAACTTTTCTGCAGTCCCTGGCCTATCCTTGCTTCTGGCACAGAGAGCAAGGCTCGGGGAGCACCTCCTTGTTTTTCCCCCTGGATTTCTCCTGGCACAGGCTCCAGGCAGGTGATTCCCTGTTCTCTCCTGCAGGAATTCACCTCTAATCACAGCTCCCCTGTGCATTTGGTGCTGTGATTGATGCAAATCTATTGCAGAGCAGTTTGCTTTCTCCCCCAAAAATCAGAGACAGCAAAAGAGAGAGGCAGGGTTATTTTGTGAGTCCAGAGAATTTTGCTTCCTCTCCATTTCTTATTGAGAGCAATACCCTGAAGGCATCCCTTGAAAATTTTTGGTGGATGATTCCAACTCTTAAGGGTATTATAGAACCTCACAGAAATTAAACTTTTTTTTTAATTTTTTTTTTTTTTGGTGGGAATGGTGTCTGTTCAATGAATAATATTTCATTGTTCATATAAAGACTCTGAGTTTTTCTCAGGAAAAAAAATCTGTGTTTTTTTCTAGAGGAAGAATCTCGGCTGGGAATGAGAAGTGTGGCCTTGAGGTCTGGTGATTAAAGGGAGCTTTAAATGTGTGAAACATTTCACACATTAAAATTCTGTACAGGGAGAACAGTTAATACCACAATTAACCTTTGTTAAAATGCCTATGATATACTATGCTATTTGATTTATTATATTCCACATATAATATAATAAATACAATTAATATAATATATTATCTATTTTTTTATAAATTCAGGTCAGGCATTTACTTCACT
The DNA here is from genome assembly GCF_048771995.1 of Taeniopygia guttata. NCBI lineage: Eukaryota > Metazoa > Chordata > Aves > Passeriformes > Estrildidae > Taeniopygia > Taeniopygia guttata. The sequence goes on along the minus strand of NC_133032.1, from coordinate 36,990,904 downwards.
ACAGGGGCAGCATCAGAAAAACAACCATGAGAAACATGTTTACAGTTTTTCCCCAATGCCTATTACCTATATTAAATGGTGCTTTTCTATCTTTTATATGGTACATTACATGTTACATGGGTACAGTTTTTCCCCAATGCCCATTACCTATATTAAATGGTGCCTTTCTACTCTAAACCAATCTGTGAGTGCCAACATCACCAAGAACATGGAGGTGAGGAAGGAGAAAGAGGGAGGACAGGACAGGACCAAATCCCTCCATCTTAAACCTCTGACCCCCATGTACAAAACCAAAACCTGTACAGCACTCAAAAATTCTTCCCTCTGCTTTGTCACAACTTCTACTCTAATATCTAAACTTTTGTGCCTTCTTGTTCTTCCTGCAAGGTTGGTAAATCATTCCATGGCTCAAACCCAAAATCACAGCTGTTTCCAGCTGCCTGCCAGGGTCTGAAATGCTTCTGACCTGGGCCTGGAACCTCCAAAAATGTCTGAGGGACATTTGGAGTTCCGACATGGTCCCAGTGTGCAGCTGGGAGCTCCTGAATTCCATCACTGAGCCCCGGCAGCTCGGGAATTTATATATAAAATGTAATATTTTATATATATATTATATATATACACACACACACACACACACATATATATATATATATATATATATATATATATATATACACACACACCTATCCTTGGAAGCGTCCAAGGACAGACATGACAACCTGGAATAAAGATGATAAAATATATAATATTAATATAAATAATAAAATATGTAATATTGATAGAAATTATAATTAAAAATTGTTGGATACCTGTATATCTCTACATATATATACATATATCCCTGCAAGCATCCAAGGCCAGATTGAAAAACCTGGAATAAATGGAATAAAATATGTATTATTATTATTATTATTATTATTATTATTAAATAATCACACATGTAATGTTGATAGAAATAATGATTAAAAATAGTTGGATATCTCTACATCTCTCTCTATATATATGTGTCTCTGGAAGCATCCAAGGCCAGATTGGACAACCTGGAATAAATATAATAAAATGTATAATATTAGTATAAATAATAATAATAATAATGTTGGATATGTGCATTTTATATTTTATATATATATATATATATATGTATATATACACATATATACCAAACCATTCCATGATTCTCTGATGATTTTCTACAGAAATAGGGGAATATCATTCACTCACAGCACCATTATTTTCTATTCCTTTCTTTTTCCTGTCTTGCTCTAAACAACTCTTATTTCCCACCATGCAATACCTGAATACCAAAATCTTGTTGATCTATAATTCAATTGATTTTTAAAAATATTATTTAAATGTGCTAGAAATACAACAGCAATGATTTTTCCTGTAGATTATTTCCTTTTTTCTTTGCACTGTGAAAAGTAAGGAAGCATTGCTTTGATAGATAGAGGTCTGTTTAAAGTAGTTTGCTGAAAACCACGTAGAAAATCTCATTTTTAGCAATGGTCTGTGGACTCATCTCTCTTTAACTGAGTATTTGAGAAATTCTGGGCAAAATTGGGCCTTAAAGGCAAAGCTCTAAAGTGATATCTGTGTGGAAGAAAGGGAGACCTAAGAACAAAAAAGTCTTTTTCATTTGAAGTACACTTTGTAATATCTGGGAAGCACATTTTGCAGTGGGAAGGCTGCCAAAAGCCTGGCTGTGTAGTAAATAAACATTTTGGGGGAAAGCTGGCTGAGAGAAGATGGCTGGTGAAGGAGGATCTGAATGGCTGGTTATTCCTTTATTTATTCTCATTAATTCTGACCTATATGGCACCTTTATCTGTGTGGTGGATAATTGACAGGTTCATCCTCCTGGATCCCTGGGAGTGTCCAAGGTCAGGCTGGACAGGGCTTGGAGCACCCTGGGATGGTGGAAGTGTCCAGGGGTGGGACTGGATGAGATTTATGGTCCCTTCCGACCCAAACCATTCTATCAAAATCAAATTAACCAATGGGATGCCATGGCTGCAGGTGCAGACTCTTCCTGCTCTGAAATGTGGTCTGAGGGAGCCCCATCCCACAGGGAGAGAGCAGCAAATCCTGGTTTTTGTCTCCTCCTGGCACCCAGATCCTGCTGAGTGGGATCTGCACAGTCACACGCAAAGGGGACAAAATGTGGCTTTTTAGGCTAAAAGGATCACAAAACCATGGCTTGAGAGAAGTCAGACCCCTCCATCTGCTATGCTCTGGGGACATTTGCGATTCTGATGAGAAAAGGAGGATGCCAGGACCTCTTTTGTTGTTTTGCCTGGAGAAAAGGAGAGTCAGGGGTGACCCCAGCACTCCCCACAGCTCCTGAAAGGTGGCTGTCCTCATCTGGGGCTGGGCTCCTTCTCCAGGAGCTGACAGAACCAGAGCACACAGCCTCCAGCTGCACCAAGGGAAATTCAGGTTGGATATTAGGAAGAAGATTTTACAGAAATGGAGATAAAATTCTGGAATGGCTGCCCGGGGAGGTGGTGGAGTCCCCATCCCTGGGTGTGTTTAACAAAGCCTGGATGTGGCACTGGGTGCCAGGGTTGAGTTGAGGGGTTGGGGATGGGTTGGACTCGATGATTCTGAAGGTCTCTTCCAACCCAGTGATTCTGTGAATTCTGTGAATTCCCTGGCTGCTGCTCTGGGTTGAATTAAGACCAATAACTTCTCTCACTTTGATCAAACTGTGCCTGACTGTGCTGGATCCCACTTGGCCGAGCTCCTGGTGCAATAACTGCTGGAATTTGGTGGCTGCCATCAGCACACCCACCCTGCTGGGGAGAACAAAGCTGCTCTGAGGGCTGCCCTGAAGCAGCCTCAGCCCAGCAGGTGCTGAGCAAGGCACAGATTTAGAGCTGGGTTTAGAGCTGGGTTTAGAGCTGGGTTTAGAGCTGGGCTTTCCCAGACTCTCACCATCCCAGCCTGCTGGAGCTGGGAGATGATTCAAGCATTGGATCTTGCTGGGATCATTCATCCCGTGCTGAAATCCCTGCAGTGCCTGGGAACAACAGAGCTCTGCTTGCCACTGTATGTGCTGTGCCCCCTAAAAGAATTGTTGGGAAATTTTTAAGTCATTGAGTTTGCCATTGTGAGAAGTGCATAATGTGGAGAGCTCACTTTTTATATATTTATTTCTGTACATTAACTCGGTGACAACTAATGGAAAAAAAAAAGTGCATTACTTTTAAAATAAAGCCTAATTAAAAAACAAACCCTTGTTTGCTTTGTAATGCTAACAGAGAAATTATCCTCCCTTTTGCTAGCAGAAACACTGGTGCTGAGTAATTTTTTCCCTCTTTCTCTCCCCCAACTTTTTCTGGACTTTTCAGAAAGTCCACGTGCATTCATGGAGCTGAATCTTATTTCACTTTCCTCCCCAGCTCAGGGAAGACAAAGCTAAAATCCTTTTGCTGGCCATAAGTAAATAAATAAATAAACAAGCTCGGGAGTTCAAGTATGTGTGGCATCCTGCTTTCCCTGAGCAGGCAGTGTAAACAAACAAAGCAGCCTTTTTTCCTTTTTTTCCCCCTCCTGCTGCAGAGCTCTGCCAATTGATACTGGAGTAGGAATATTAACACATGCCCACTCCAAAATGTGATACCCTTTGGGGCCTTGGAGATGAGCTCCTCTGAAGTGCTTTTTTCCTTCAGCTGCCTGACAAGGTTTTTGGCTCCACTTCAGTCTGGTAAGGAGACAGCTGCTCAACTTCTGACACAAATGAAGAAAATTGATGAGATGCCATCTCCAAAATTCCCTTTTTGCTGGCAGGCACTTCTAGGCTGAGTGCTAAGAGTCACTCAAAGGTTTGGTTTTTATTTTTTTAAACCTTAGTTAGGGCAGGGTTTGGGGTTTGCTTTGTTGGCTGGGCTGTTTCTAATAATGCTCAACAAATGCATAGAAACTGAATCCTTGGGAGCATGAGCAAGGATCACAGAATTTACACTTTCACTTCCACAGCTTGTTTGCTGTTGTGTACTGAATTATCCACGGTTTTGCATCATTCTGAGCAATTTATTTCTCTCTGTTTGTTGTGGAAATGCAGGTGACAGGATCTCCAGAGGGCCCTGTAAGGAGGGGTCTTCTTGGGGTGTTTCTGTGAGTCTGGGTTTTCCCAGGATATTTTTTTAGGAGGGTAGAGACGTGGTTGTGTGACCAAGAGGAATAATGTCAGTAGCTCCCAGAATTTGTGTGCCCACTGTGAAATTTCTCAGCTCCTCTCTCGAGTGGGAGATGCTCTCAGGATTTTGAAGGCCACTCATTACAGGGAAAATGTGTTTATTTTTCAGCTGAGCACGAAGTAAACTGTTCTCATTGTGCTTCCCTGCTCCTCAGGATAACAAAACCTACATTTTCCATGTTCCTCTTGAACTATTTCCTCAGAATTTCATCTACAAAAGACCTCAGCTGTGCAAAGTGCACCTTCAGTCCTGTCTGTCTAAAAAAGCATTAAATTGGTTTCATTGCTATCCAGTTACATTAGAAACAAACCCCTGTGCTAGTCCAGCTTTAGACTTTTATGTCACTTCATGATTATCTTTATTGTGGCACAGGCTTTGGGTTTGACACATGCTTTGCTGTTCCTTTTTAAACCTCTCTGGAAAAGCAGCCATGGAAAGCTCTGAATAATGCACATGACATATGCTGCCTGTCTCTCAGAGGGAACTGAAGAACCTGACAGCAATTTGCATTTTTGGAGCTGCAGAAGAGACGCAGGAAACTTTAGGCAGGAGTTTTTGGGACTTGGAGGTCAAACCAAAAAGAGGAGTTCAGAGAGAGATGGGAGCTGGATGGAGAACAGCGGATGGAGCACAGAGCTGGCCTGAAATGAAATAGAATCCAGTTGATGTCACTATAAATTCATTAAGACATTGTTTTGCTTGGGATGGTAAAATTTGGGTCCTGTTTGGCAAACTTAAAGGAACAGGCACAGGATTTCCTGGTTATCCATATAGGGAAATGCTGATAAAGGTGGGGCTGATGATTTCTCACGGCAGTAAGTGATGGCTCAGTGCTCACCTGAGCTCTGTTTGCTTTCTCAGAGGTGGAATTATTAATTAGCATCAGTTTTCATTACTCTCTACTGTTGTTACTTAGGATTCCCTGAAACCTTGTGGGAGATGGGTGATTTCTTTGCAGGAGCTGGAAGTAGAGCACACAGTGGTAAGAATGCCTTGGTTATTTAAAGTAGGTAAAAAAGCCTTAACAAATAATCACGGAATCATGGACTGGTTTGTGTTGGAAAGGACCTTAAAGCCCATCCAGTTCCACCCCCTGCCATGGCAGGGACAATTTCCACTGTCCCAGGCTGCTCCAAGCCCTGTCCAGCCTGGCCTTGGGCACTGCCAGGGATCCAGGGGCAGCCACAGCTGCTCTGGGCACCTGTGCCAGGGCCTGCCCACCCTCACAGGGAAGAATTCCTTCCCAATATCAAATTCTGTATTGAAGCCTTGCTCTTATTAATCCAGTATTTTGTAGAGGTAACCACACACACTCTGATGAGCAACTCTGAGAGAAGAAGATTGAAGTTTGGGTGTTGATTTTTCTTAATAAAATAAATTAATTTACAATAATCAAATACTGTACGCCAAAACACCATTTTTACTTCCATTCTTCATTGCAAACTAGTGACAGGCACAATCAAAAATTCCCCTTCTCTGAGGAATTTTTGGGTGAATTCTGCAGTTAGCTGATGGAATGGCATTTACAGAGAGGCTGTGGGGACACTGCTGTCCCTCTGTCCCTCCCTGCCTCATCCCAACGCCACCAGCTTTGCATCCATTAGTGACTGATGTGGGAGATTCTTGGATTGTATTAACTGGGAGCTACTTTTGATGTTTTCACCTCGAATAAGCCCATTTTTGTTGTTGTTGTTGTTGTTGTGAGGATGTGTTTTTTGTCCAGCTGAGCTCTCCCAGAGCGGAGGGCTCGGGTTGGAGCTCATGCAGGTGGGAGCGCGGGGCTCGTGCAGCAGAATTTACCTTTTTAAAAATATTCCCCCAGCTCCTTTGTCTCTTGGCAACTGCAAAAATAACTCCATCAAGAATAAACCTGCAAACAAGGGCGAAAAAGCAGAACTGTGTGAAGACATGAAATACTCTCGTTTAAATAGTGCTGGAAAGCTATTTCCTCTCCCTGTACCCTTCCAAGGCTGGAATGATGTGCTCTGATTCTTAAACACAAATCCTGACTTGCATAAATTCAGAGATTTCATCTGTGCAGAGCTGCAAATTGCTGGGATAGTAATACCTGGATATTTTATGGCACATCCTTAAGTCAATAGGCAAAAAGGTTCTGAATAAAAGCCTTAAAATTACCTCATGAATTATTAACTCTTCCCTGTATTACCTTTGAATTATAAAAGCCTGGAAAAATAGGAAGGAGAATTGAAAACATCAATCTCAGGTTCTTTAGAAACGTAATACTGATCATTTGAGCAGTGTACAAATCTTTTATTAAAGATAAAGAGGAAGCCATACTTTTTTATTAACTCCAGGATATGTTCAATTCACATGATTAAAAATCTCATTATTAACTCAAGTCAGGGAAGTGATTTATTGCTGAAACAAAATAGGAGGTGTATTTATGGTGAAAAACCCCCTCAATTTGAATCTCCTTTTCTGGGTTAGGTATTTGTAAGGGTGGATTGGCTTTTCCTGGCAATGATGGAGTTTCACTCCAGCCTGCAGCTGAAACTCTACTACCTTAAGAGGGAAAGCCTGAAGTAAAATTATAGGTACCAAGAGATATTTTCCTCTAGTAAATTCTGCTGGAGCAAATAATTTTGTCTGATTAGGTAATAGGATGTACAAAAAAAAAAATCAGATTTTTATACATAGTTACCATTCAAGTGGAGCTAATTCTGTAAAGCAAGTGTAGATATTTTGGGGCTTCTTCATGTATAACATATACTAATATTTCCTGATCACTATAGTAGGGATGTACTGTTCTAAAGGAGCCCTTGAAGTCTCATTTTACAATGATAAAAAAATGATCAACCCAGTGACTTTTTTCCCAGAAATACCATCCTATTTTGGGAGATATGTCTACAGATCACAGACAATATTTTTTTCTGCTGTACCTGAAGCAGGTCAAATATTTTGTGTTGTGCTCGGCAGCTCTATGGGTGAGTTGTACTCAATGTCTTAAACATTGAATTATGCCCAGCACAAGTCCCAGGACTATTTATATCCCACCCTACAATGTAAAATGGAGATAATACTGAATTTATTTACGTCACAGCAGCTGTGGAGAAACTGGGTTAGACACACTTGCATATAAAGACAAGACATTAAATGGTGCCATCAATTCCTGCAAGCCAGCAGAAATAGCATTTTCTCTTCCTGATAACCATGCCTGGATGGCTCCCAAGGCTGAGAGCGACTTTTGCACATCCCACAGGAAGTTTGGATTCTCTCCTGTGCCGTGGGTGGAAAATGCCTGGTATTATGGTGACAGGTGCAATAGGTATTGAAACGTAAACCTTTCCCTGCTCCTGGGGAACATATTGCCAGTCCTGGGCTCTGCTCCAGAGGGGTGTTTTGGGAGAAATTACAGATCTTGAGGTAGAGAAACAGATCTGGAAATAGGTTGTCTTCAAAAAAAAAAAAAAAAAGAAAAAAAAAATTGGCAGCTTTTCAGCTGTTCAAAATGTTAGGAGTGGGGAAGATGGAGCTGGGAGGCTCGGGGAGCAGTGACAGGAGCATCCTGGGTTGTGAGGGTGTGGCAGAGACCTGGGGCTCAGCCACCATGGTCACTTCTGGAGGGGTTCTGTTGGAAGCCTGGCTGCTGAGAATTTTAGATTTTTGTGCTGCCAGGAGAACACTGCACTGACCTGAGGCCGTGGAGAAGGTTCCAAAATGGAATGACAGAACTGGGATTGTGGGTGTGGAGTTTGAATAGAAGTGTGTGATATCACAGGGTGGAAAACTTAATAGTTTAAGGTTTTAGAATGCATTAATACCTATAAAGCAAGATGGAGGTTTTAGGGCGGAGGCTGGTTCTTCTTCTTCACCTCTTCTCCATGGGTTTGGGTGGTTTTGTGTAACTGGATAAAAAAGTCCCCATTGTGGGCATGGGTGGTTGGTTATTGGGTTAAAAGTAAAAATAAATTAGGTGTCATTTCTTAATTGGACAGTTTATCCTTGTAGAGAGAGAGAGAGAGACAATGCTCCATTTTTAGTTTGTTGGAGTGAAGTGCTGTAGAACTCACGTTCTGTGAGACTGTAATATAAATAAAAACTAATAAACATCTGAGTCCCAGCAAGAAGCACTGTCTTGCACATTTAATTCTGATGTTGGAAGAAAAAAAGAACCAAAGACTCCACAGGGTTCCTGTGGCAGTCGGCAAAATCTGGTAAATGGTTAGTTGGGTGCCTGGGTTTGTGTCCCTTGTTGTATTTCCCTCTGGATTCTGGGTTTGATGCACTGAGAAACTTTCAGTCAAAATTTCAATTGTTAAATACAGCCAAGGTGTGAGAGTGTTTTCAGCTTCTTGGTTTGAAACTCCATCCTGATGATTTCAGCAGAGACCCAATGTAAAACCCTGCATACGAGGTGGAAAAGTGCTGAGGGGGCTTTTCCCAGAGGGTAGGATGGAAAAGCTGTTTTCTAGCAAGAATCATGGAATGGTTTGGGTTGGAAAAGACCTTAAAGATCCTCCAGTGCCACCCCCTTCCATGGACAGGGACACCTTCCACTGTCCCAAGTTGTCCCAAGCCCTGTCCAGCCTGGCCTTGGACACTTCCAGGGATCTGAGGGCAGTCAGATATTCTCTGGAATATTTGAAGGAGGATGTCTTCAGCTTCTACTGAAGGAGGACATCTTCAGCTTCCAGAAGGACCTAGGCATTCCAGGGAGACGTCAGCAGGCACAGCACTGTCAGCATGTCCTTCAGACTTTGTGAAAGAAATGTTCTCTCCTCAGCAAACTCTCTCTGTGAATTTGCAGCCTTAAATCTGCTGTGTAAATGGATCTTCAACTTGGGAAGTTCTGGGATATCAGGAATTAGAGGTGGGGTTCATCTCCTGCCTGTGTTTGACCTGCGCTAATTAGGCCACGTGACTGTGTTAGGAAGAGCAAAAACAAGAAGAATGTCCCAAAACCATCTTTTAAAAAATCCCCCTTAAATCTATCTCCAAAATGGGCTTTGTTGTCATAGTTATGGCAGTTGAGGGAGGCTCCTCAAGAGAAGAAGCACTTGTTTTCTCTGGGAAATATGCTTTTCTTTATTTTTTAGTCCTCTATTTGCTCATGAGTGTTGCTATGTTTTCATTCCCATCTGGAAGGTGCAATCTCCCTCTGGAATCTCTGTGGTAGCTGTATGAAACAGCACCGAAGGAGGTGATAATGAACTCATTCAACATCTGATGGTGATTAACCAGGAGCACTCCAGATCCTGCTTCCTCACTGGAGGAATTTCTGACCGTAAATCCATTCCATGACAATATCTGCTCAGCCTGAACCTTTCAGGATTTCTCCAGCTTTCAAAAGAGTGTTTTAGGTTGGGGTGGGAGTGTCATGTCCATGTTTTTGGTCTTGGGGAAGCACCTTGGAGACCCCCCAGCACCAATATTTTGCTTCATTGGGATGCTGCTGTTGGGTGTCAGTGCTCAATAATGCAAACACAGATTGGGTTATTCCTTGTGTTGTGTTGAGAATGAAAAAAACATTAATAAGACAAGATCAATTTAAAAAATATGTGCTAATGTATATGATAAATGGGATAAGTGCTCAGTTTGGTGCTTATATGGATTTTGTTTTTCAGGAATATGCTTTGCAACTCACAGCCCAAATTCCTGCAACCTAGATTTCATCTGCCAGACCCTGATTTTTCTCTTGATAAATCCTTGAAGAGTTTGCATTTTGTGATTTGGGTTAACTTCACTGTGCAGTAAATTTTTCGTGCAGGTTCTCAGAAAATCCGATTTGGAAAATCTGAGGGAAAGACAACAGCTTGAAAAAGGAATGGGAAACTCACAGAGCTAAATAGGCACCCAAATAGTCTGTCTAACAACTATCAAAGTGATAAGTTTGGATTAGGGTCTAATTTACAGCTTCTATATATTGTAACTTTTCCTGTGGAACACCAAGTCGATGTCAATGATTTGACATTGCTTTCAAAAAGTACAATTACAGTATATTCCACAGAAGAGTTATGTTTCACAGGAGCCCTTTGTTAGACTTGGCAATAAGTTTGACACAGCTTGGTTCAGAGCTGAATATTTCACATTTTCCCCCCAAATCATCGCTCAATAAGATGCTCAGAAGACAAAAAGTTAACCTATCAAAGAATTTAATTGTATTTATTTGTGTTGTGCCTGCCTGTATTTTATGTGGAGAGATTGGGAAGTATGAAAAGTTTTCCAGGTCGAGCCTGGAATATGTGCCAGACCTGAAGAGGTGCATCTCTGATAGGTGTGTGATAACTCAAGAAACACCACAAATACCCCAAAAACAGAGCTGTGAAGAAGAGTGGTGTTGAAAGGGAATTAAAATGTGCATTTTTGTGAGCGTTGTGTAAGAACAGATCCCTTCAGATCTGGCCTCTTTGTGGGGAGAGCCGTGAGAAGGGCTCTTTGTTCAACATTTACCTGGTGGCTTCTCAAATATCCCTGTGGCTTTTCAGGCTGGGTTTGTGTCTTGGTATGAGCCCCGGGGCTATGGATGGTTCTGGCTTTCACCTCATTCCATGCCAGCACAATTCCTTCCTGAAACCAGGGCTGGGAAAGCAAAGACTGAAAAGGAAAACAATATAGATAATGTATATAAAATCCTATATTACAGAGGGTCTTCCTGCTGTGTTCTTCACCCCAAATGTGCTTTTTGAGGAGCAGCCACAGGGAAATGTTCACGTTCTGTTGTATCAGTGAAGGGTGGGGCCATGAAATGCCTTATCCTGACCATAGCAAAAGAAGGGTTCTGGTTAAAAAAAAAATCAAAATCAACATTTAATTATGGAAATAAGGTCTCCTATGGAGATTTAAAGCAGATAACTCCTGGTATTATGGAAAACTTTACATCTTTAACACCTCTGCTTTAGCCAAAGGCCAAACCTGTGAAACCCACCACTGGTGATTAATGTGTAGGAAACACTCACACGTCTTCTTCCAGCCAATGTTCTCAGGTATTTTGTGGATGTAAGGATATGTGTAGTATTCCAAAATCTCCTGGCAGCACTTTTCCCTCTCCAGTTTAGTACTGGGAGTAGAAGAGTGATAAGAGTTGCATTTTAATTCCTATATTCTGGGGGTGAAAACCTCCTGATTGTCAGGACGTTCCCCACAGCTCTGGAGAATCCCTTTTGGTGACACAACATGGGACTGAGCTGACATAAAATGGAGAAAAAAAAAGTCACAAACACAAGACTCTCCATGAAATATCATTCTGGAATATTTTTTAGGCACCTGAACACAACACTTGGATGATGTTGAGCTCCAAGTTGAGCTGGGAGAGCTGACGCTGTGCAGTGTGGCAGCTGAGTGGCCACACGTGGTCAGTCCTCCACTGCTCCCTGCCCCACTTTTGGGAATCCCACAGCCTGCCCGACAGCAGGCACTTTGGGAATTCTAGGAATATCTGGCCCTTTTGGTTTACTACCCTAAAAGTGATGCCATTTTTGACAGATGGTGTCAGCTTTGCCACAGATCTAGGATGATCCCAAGAAGATATTGGCTTAAAAATACAAATTATGGGGACAAAACAGTGAAAAAAAATAATAATAATTCCTATTAATGCTATCTTCATAATAAACTCTGCTTTATTTGCTGTTATTTCCCCACAGTTTTCAGCTCTTTGGGATTGGTGTCTGTCTCTAACAGGTTCTGAAGGACATTTGCTGGGATGCTTCAGGAGCAGAGATCCCAACCTTGCCATGATTTACTTTAGGAATTAGGGAATTCCTTCAAATTCCCTCTGTGGCCTTGCTTTGGTGTAAAGGTGCTAAAGCAGCAGCTTAATGAGGTAATTATAATTAATATTACACAGGGATTTAGAGCCCTCGGGCAAGAGTCTCAGCACTGTGGTTTTAACTCTTGATTTAAGGGAACATCTTGAATACATTATTTACATCAGATATTAGACCTGCTGTGCCACTGACTGCAAGCCAGGGGATTTATTAGCACCAGATCTATTTATTTGGAAGAAATTCTGTGTAATGAGCAAAGCTACAAGCTCAGTTTGGAAATAAATAGATGTTAATATCAGATAAATGATAGATAAGTTCAGTCTAGCTCCTGGGGAGATCAGGGCAAACACTCTGCTGGAGGTTTAATATTAATTCAGGGATATTTTATTTAATTTTAATGTTAATTCAGGGGTGTTTTGTGTCACCAGTCTCATGAGACATTGGGCTTCTGGACTCTCATTGCAGAGTTCTTCTGTATTTTGAGATATTTCAGCTCTTGTTGTGTTTAGTGAAATACACTTGGCTCTCTTTATGTTTAAGTAGCTTTCAAAGCTTTAACCCTTTTTGTTCCTTGATGAATGAAACCATTTGTGACTGTGAGATGGGATGGGCACGGAGATCCTCAGGTGCAGCTCTCACCTCAAATGGGGGTTGAGTCCAGCTGAAAGAAACTTCAGTGTTCTGTAGGTCCCCAAAATTCTTTCAGTGGAAGGAGATAGTGGTTTAATCCAATTTAAAACATCCATATTTTTAATCTTGAATGTCTGTGAAGTTTTTAGATTTTCTGGTTCATACTTGGTGTTATTCCTGCTGATATTGTGGACAGTTTTTCAGGTAAGTCTAAGCAAGTTTTACTCTACAACTCCTGGTAGGAAGTTGTGGTGAGGTGGGGGTTTTTTTCTTCTCTTGGGCAACCAGTGATAGTGATGCCTCAGGGTTTAGCATTTATATTTTTCAGGCTCTCTGCTGCTTTGGTGCGCAGCTCTGAGCTTCACATTCAGTGTTGGTGAGCAGGGAGACAAAACAATTCCTGCTCCAGCTGGGCACCAAAGACAAATGATCCAAATCTCAGCCCAGGAGCACAAACACCGTGGGCTGGAGAGAGAAAAACAAGCAGGGTGGGACTGCCTGGGCTAAAGCTGGAATGGGACAATGAACTCAAGGTGCCCATGGAGCAGAGCTGATCATTTTGTGACCAATCATCCATTTTTTGGGACCATTTTGGTTCATTTGGGTGCAGCCCTGGCTGGGCTCTGGTGCTGCCCAAGGTGGATCCATGGAGGAGATAAATTTAATAAATCCTTTGAATAAATCCCTGCTTTATTCTGTGACTCTGTCCAGCCTCTTCTCCAAGGCAGCCTTCTCAAGGCATCAATAGGACAAAGAGAAATATTTTCACCAGGGGAGGCCTGGGTTGCATATTAGGAAAAAATTCTTCACCAAAAGACTGATCATTGGAATGGGGAAGTGGTGGAGTCACCATCCCTGGCAGTCTTCAAAAAATGAGTAGATGTGGCACTTGGTGTGTGATGTGGTTTGGTGAGAATGGAGGTGTTTGGTCAAAGGTTGGACTTGGTGATCTTGGAGGTGTTTTCCAACTTTTATGATTCTGTGCTGTGATGTCCAAATGGACCAACAAGTGGAATAGCTGAAGGAAATATGGGAAAAGCCTGAATGTGGCAATGCTGAATCCTGGTCCAGGAGGTGCCCTTATGTGTGCCACAAATGCTGCATGAACACCTTGCAAATTCTGGATCTCGGGCTTTTGTGATAACGTTCCTGTGGATTAGGATTAAAAAAAAATATAAGGGATTGATTCCACTGAAATGCTGGCATTTTGAGTTTTCTCTCCCTCCCTCCCATGGACAGACACCTGCAGTTTTCCCTGGCGGTGTGAGAATAGTGAACTAAGTGAAATTAGGACTCATATTTTGCTGTATTTGCACTAAGAGTGAAAAACCCATGGCTCCAGGTGACAAGGGTGTGCAAAAAACCCAGCCTGGGCTGTGGCTGAAGCTCTCCTGACCTGGGAGCTCTTCTGCTTGGCTCATTTTCCTGAGAGCTGCTGTCCCAAAGCCAGCAGAAAAACTCCTTCCGTAAGCACCTGCTCCCTGCAGGCTCTGCTGGAGGAGGACACGGGGATTTCCTCCTGCAGATGAGGCACAATTTACACAGCAAGGATATTTTCTGGAAGTGCTGCAGGTGAACTGAGTGGAAAACAGGGTTCTGCTGATGCTGCAGTTCTTTGCTGTGGCGTTGCTGCTGAGGCCAGAAACTCCTTGAGCCGTAAATGTAGGTTCGGTTTTTGTGAATTCAAAGTAGCTTAACTCCATAAAGGAGGAGGAAATTTGTGCATCATCTTTCCCTTCCATGCACCACGTAGATCAGTAAGTTTGGGGATGAACACACTGTTCTCTGTGGTGGGATGTAACATCAGGCAGACTTTGATAAATAACTCGTGGCAATACGATCCAGGTCAAACCCATCTTCGCTCTGCTTCTACTTAGCCCTTTAATTTATTATTATTTTTTAGAAAATCATTTCTTGCCAGCACGTGGTGGGGTGCAGCCCACCGAGCTGCAGCTAAGCAGGATTGATGGTTTGCTTCCCACCCACCCCAGTTTAATTAGGCTGTTACTATTTCCTGCCCCTCATTACACCGCCGCTGCTCCCCGACACAGCACTGCAAACAAATTATTAGCAAAGCACAGGGGAATACAAGCTGCTAATTTGTTTGGGTCTCTGCTGGAAAATTGCAATTGTACATATTGCTTTTCAAAGTATTTTATGGGGCCTGGCACAGAGCTTGGTTATCTGACTGTTGCTTTTCAGAGGAGTGAGCTTTGGCTTGGTTATTAATTATGCTTAATTGTATATATAGATATATTATATATATTAATTATCTGTTTCTCTTAGGACAGAGAGCTAAGGTGGATACAAACCAGGAGGGGTTTTGCATTCCATAGCTGCAGCCATGAGGGAAAATGGGAATTTTTAAGAGGCTAACCAGCACATGTTAAATTTTGGGCTGTCATAAAATCACAGCAAAATTTGTGATTTTAGTGTGTGTCAGCTGGCTGAGCAAAACCCCAGGTCAGGGCGGTGCAGCAACACAGAATTCTGGCTGGGGTTTGTCTGCCAGGAGGGAAAAAAATAACCACAAAACCAGGAAAATAAATGAATTCTGTTTGTGCCTTTCTGGTTTAGGATTTAAGAGTGGCAAGTGGAACAAATTC
This sequence comes from Taeniopygia guttata, assembly GCF_048771995.1. Taxonomy (NCBI): domain Eukaryota; kingdom Metazoa; phylum Chordata; class Aves; order Passeriformes; family Estrildidae; genus Taeniopygia; species Taeniopygia guttata. The sequence goes on along the minus strand of NC_133032.1, from coordinate 36,975,742 downwards.
ACAGCTGTGGGATGGGTTCAGGGTACTGGAGTGGAGGGAGCCACAGTCCCAGGAGGGTGGCAAAGGCAGGGAAACAGCCAAAAAGAGACCCTGGTAAAAGGTTTACACTACAGTGAGGTCCCTGAAATTACAGCAATTAATTATATTAATTAATATAATTCATTTACATTGAATTAATGTAAATTCATTAATTGATTTTACAGATTCTTACAGCATTTAAAAATCTTCTGTTTTAAAGTTGACCTTTTTGTCATTAAATAGGGTGAAATATTCACAGTAATGACTGAAAGTTGCTTGATTTATCCTCATTACAATTGCACACTTCATTCATGAACTCTGTGGGTTTTGGGATGCTTTTTGGGGGAGGAGGAAAGTTTATTCTGAATTAACACCACCACTCCCCTCCCTCAATTTTTTGTTTCTATGCCATGAGGTTTTGTGATGTTTATTATTTTGCAAGTTTTGGGTCACCCTAAATTTGAGGAAAAACTGCAGACAAGAGCATCCAACATGGCCTTGAGTATTTCCAGGGGTGGGCAATCCACCTCTTCTCTGGGCAACCTCTTTTGTTCAGCATAATTAACAATAATATTGATACTGGAATTTGGGTTTGAATAGGATTGCATTTCATGCTGAACAAAATTCTGCGTTGAAATTCAAAATTTTTATAGCCTGACAAACTCAAACCTGTGTGTGGAAGGTGGGTTGGGGAAAACTCAGTTCTTGGGCTAAAGAATCCAAAGTTCTGGACCAGAACTTTGTGACCTCTTTTCAGTGAGTATTGGCATCGTTATTCCTGTGCTCTGCTAGTGAGTCATGCAGGATCTCAGATTCAGTTTGAGATTCTCCAGCTTGAGATAAGGGGCAGAAACAGCCCAGGAATTTACAGGAAGGGAGTGGATGATGTTTAAACATTGCTCCATCCTTCCTAGAGTGTGTGAAATGACAGCTGGGGAGTGATTTCACAATTTCCCAGTTCCTGTGACCCTGTAAGGTGGGGGAAGTCAGCTGCTGGCATGAGGCTGAGGAGAGAGGGTTTCGAAAGGACTTTGTTTGTGCAGCTTGGCGAGGACGTTCTTCGAGAGCCTCGTGGTGCTTACAAAAAATATCCCTTTTCTCCAGAAACACCAGTCAGCCAAAGTGTGGTTTGGAGCTCTGGGGCTGGATCCCTGCCTGGTGTGTGCAGGGCAGAGGGCAGCCAGTCCCACAGGCTGCAGTATTTCATCTCTGAGCTGCTGCTGGAACTCTGCTCCTTCCCGTCACTTCTGTCCTGGATCCTTCTGGGAGAGCCGATTCCAGAGGATTGTGGCCTCAGAGGGGACAGAAGAAATACAATAATTTCCTGAGGGGAAGAAATTCCTTCTGTGCTGTGATAAACCAAATAATAACAAAAAACAACTTTAATGACAGAGCGAATTTATGTCTGCAGACTTTCCCACCTGTTTTTGGGCTAAAAAATGATGAGTAGGAAGTTTTCTAATTCCTTGTGCAGGTGGATGTGAGACTGAGCTGCTTCCAACACCACTGGGATTCTTTTTTCTCAGATATGGAACATCCAAAAATGTTTCCCCTTTTGTCAGGGAACTAGAGGGCTTAAGTGGAGTTCTGTCAGCTGTTCTTGAATTAATTAATAATAATTGATGCTCCCCTGTGAGGGTGGTGAGGCCCTGGCACAGGTTGCTCAGCAAAGCTGTGTCTGGAAGTGGCCAAGGCCAGGCTGGACGGGGCTGGGAGCAGCCTGGGACAGTTGGGATGGGATGTGGACACGTGGAAGGTATTCCTGCCCAAGGCAGGAGGTTTGGAATGAGAGGATCTGCGAGGTCCCACCCAACCCATCCATGATTCTAATCCACATTTCTCATTACAGCCATGACCTCCAGGGACCCCAGTGCAACCTCTGCCTCTTGTGAAAGCTCCTTTGCTCTGGAAGTGCCTCAGGGACCTCCTTTATCCCACTAAGTGCTTTAGCAACCAGGAAATCTCCAGAATCAGTCACAAATAAATGGTTTTTATTTTGGTTTTAGAGCAGCATCACCTTTCAGAAACTTTGAGAACAAACTCAGAAGTTGCTGCGTTCTAGATCTGCAGTCATGGCAAACAATAGCATTAGAGGGGAAAAATAGCAGAGGGGATACATTTTTCATTTTAAATTATACCCAGCTTTCTTACAGCAAATTAAATTGCACTTAACCAAAGAATACAGATAACAGTATTAAGCACAATAGAACATTTTAATTACTAAGAAAAACAAATGTCCATGTCTGTAGCTGTAATTAAGGACGAGCTGTATTTGCTATGCCTTAGTGTGACTTGTATGTCTGAGATACAGTAATTGCCCCAATCCATCAGCTGCTTCAGCCTTGACATCCTGGGCATGGAGAGGCTGCTTGGGAAGGCAGGGATGGGGTGAGGCTGCTTGGTGGGGTGTCTGAGCTGTGATGGGGCAGAGCTGCCTTGGTTTTCAGTACAACCCAGCCTGGGAATTCCAGCTGTGCTCCAGGCATGAGCCATGAGCTCCCTGGAAGCTCCGGGTGTTTGCCATGGGTGAGACTCCATCTCTGGGGCGTCGGGGTTCAGGAGATATCGTGGGGATGGGAGACAAAGCTGGGCATTGCTGGAACTCTCTGTCCTCCCAGTCACAGGAAGGGGTTTGGGAAGGAGGGGATGGAAGAGAGGAAATGGCTTCAAGTTAAACCAGCAAAGGTTTAGGCTGGTTATTAGAGAAAATTCCTTCATGGAAAGGGTTGTCCAGCCCTGGAACAGCTGTCCAGGGCAGTGGTGGAGTCCCTGGAAATTAAATCAATGGATTTTCCTGGTGAAAATATTGAAATGAAATCCCTGGATTTCCCTGGTGAAAACATTGAAATAAAATCCCTGGATTTAATTTAATATATATATATTTTTTTTTCCACCAAGGAAGTCCCTGCTGAAATCCCTGGAGGGATTTCAAAGCCATGTAGATGTGGCACTTGGGGACATGGGGCAGTGGTGGCCTTGGCAGTGCTGGTTGGATTCAGAGGTCTTTTCCAACCCTAATGATTGGGTGATTCTGTGAAACGGGGACTTTAGGGTGGAGAAGGTGCAGAGGGAAATCTGCACGAATGAATAGGGAGAGCCTAAGAAGGAAGAGGCCACTGAAATGTCCCAGATTTAATCCTTGCTCTGTTCTCACATTCAGGATGCCCAATGACAGTAAATCCTCAGATATGGAAAGGTCTGGGAAGAGAAAAGGAACAATTTTTTTCTCCATGCCCCTTGTTGATAGAACATGAGTAATGACAGCAAAAAATCACAGCAGGGAAGAGCTGGTTAAAAATGAAGCAATGGTTTTTAATATTAAGGTGGTTAATTAATGGAATTAATTCCCTCTGGAGACTGTGAAAATTTCTTCTGTGGAGTTCTCATGGCAGCACGTGGGGAAACCTTCCTGAGGAGCGCCATGGTGGAGCTGGTTCCATCCTTGGATGAGGTGGGTGGGCGTTGGTGTCTTTGGCCACCTCATCCAGATGGACTCCAGGGTGGGCAAATCCCACTGTTTGGGGAGGTTTGTGGAAGGCAGAAATCCATCCTGGGGCTGCCTGGGATGTCTCTCCTGGTCAGGCAGTGGACCTGCTCCAATGGGCTCAAGAGTGACCTCTCAAAGGGAAACAAATCCAGGGAGGAGATGATTCCTGGAGATAGAACCAGCTCCCAGCCTTTTCTAGGATTAAAAATAAGCGTGATGGGCTAGTGCAGACTTAGAATCCCAGACTGGTTTGGGTTGGAAAGGCTCATCCAGTTCCACCCCCTGCCATGAGCAGGGACACTTCCCCTCTCCCAGGCTGCTCCAAGCTCTGCCCAACCAATTCTGCTTGAATTCATTTCCAAGCAGAATTTTCCTTTGGCCGGCATGGGCAGGGATGTTGTTTTATCCACAAACCCCACTAAAATGTAGTGAACAACCTCTTCTGACATGTAGCTTTGCTCTGGTTTAGGGCAGCAGGTGGGAAGAGAGAAAAGACATTTCTTCTGCAGATCTGCTCCTTCTGCTACCCAAAAAAAAGTGGCAGAGCTTCGTTAGGAGAACTACTGGTTAATGGTTAATTCCTGGGTCTGAATGCACATTCCAAAGATGCCATTGCTGATGTATTTAAGCAATAAAATCCAACTGGTGATTGCTGCAGTCCTGGTGTGGTGGCACACTGTGCAAGGTGAGGAATGAGTGACTTTAGTGACTGGGGAGCTCTAAATCCACTGCCTGCTCTAAGGAGATGGGCTTTGAGTTAAAAAAATCAGAAAAAAAGAGCAAGTGAAACAGGTAGAAATGTCAGTTTGCTGAATGTCACTGGCAGAAATATGATTTACTTGGCAGTGGTGGGAAAACACTATTTATGCAGAAATGCCATTAAGATTTAGATTTGTATTGCAGGAACAATAAATTACAGTTTTTATATAACCAACTGATATATTTGATCACCTAGTGTTGCAATATATAAGTAAGTAATGCTGTGTGTGAAGTTATGTATTGAATTTGAGGTATTTTCATGTTTGAAATTACCAGATATGGTTAAAATAGCCATAAAATTTGAGAACTGTGTTAATCTAGATGTGCTCTGTGCAACCCCTCAAAAACAACAAAAATAAGTATTTTTGCTTTTCTGTTGGATGATTAAAAATGACTATTCTAAGGTCCCTGATAGTTTTAAAGAAAGAGAATCCAAGCAGGTTTCATACCCACCAGATGCAAGATTTAGTGGTTAAAAAATTCCCATTTTATGTGGAGGAAGCATAAAGGGACTAAGGAAAAATCTTGCATGGAAGAGTGATCAAATAGTTCATAAAATCATAGATTTACAGAGCGGTTTGGGATGGAAGGGACCTTAAGGATCATCCAGAGGAGAGGGCTCAGCTCCCCATGGGATTTGCTCAGGACTGGAGAATATCTCCTCGTTTTCCAGCTGGGTTAAGCATCATTCCCTGGTGTCCATACCCCAATTTACTTTTATTTTCACTCACTCTCCGCTTTCATTTTGACACTTTTTGATTTTCCTGTGCTCACAGAGAGCTGGCAGCTGTCTTGGGGCATCACCCTGAGCTGCGGAAATCTGGATGATTCATTTACCTCCAAAGAGAGAGCTCAAAGCTTGAAACCCTTCTCAGACTCAGTGAAAGAGATGGATTAGGAGGATCTTGGTTTCCATCTCCCAGACAGCTGCCAAATTCCCTTCTCTGCTCCTGTGGCTCTCATGGCACTCATCAGTTGTGCATTAAATAAAGGGACTGATGTTGGTCACTTGTGCCTTGTCCTGGTGGGCCTCTCTGGAGGCACAAATATGTGCTTTGTTTTGACTGGTTCTTTTAGGGCTTTTTAATCCAAATATATTTCCCTGTGGCCATTCAAGGTAGCCCGTAAGACAGTGTGGGGCAGAGTGGGATTTGGCCTGGAGAGCACTTTGTTTCCAGAGGGAGTTTATTCCAGGCTGGGTTAATCCCTACAAAAACTTATTTTACGGAAGGAATCTGTCTTTGCTGTGGAAGGAGCTCGTGGCTGTAGTGGTGGGCCAGAGCAAGGAGGTGCTGAAACCCCTCTGGCTGCATTTCCTGGATTTTTATTCCAGAATCTGTGTAGTGCTGTAGGAGAGCACCCAGTGCCAGGGCACCAAGGATTTTCCTGGCATATGTCTTTCAGTTTTTCTTCATAAAATTCCAGAATAGTTTGGGTTGCCCCATGGTCAGGAACATCTTCCCTATCCCATGTTGCTCCAGTCTGACCTTGGCCACTGCCAGGGATCCAGGGACAGCCACAGCTGCTCTGGGAATTCCAGCCTAGCCAGGAATTCCCAATTCCCAGTCTCCCACCCATCCCTGCCCTCTGGCAGTGGGAGCCATTCCCTGGCTCCTGTCCCTCCACCCCTTGTCCCCAGTCCCTCTCCAGCTCTCCTGGAGCCCTTCAGGCCCTGCCAGGGGCTCTGAGCTCTGCCTGGATCCTTCCCTTCTCCAGGGGAACATTCCCGGGGCTCTGAGCTCTGCCTGGATCCTTCCCTTCTCCAGGGGAACATTCCCGGGGCTCTGAGCTCTGCCTGGATCCTTCCCTTCTCCAGGGGAACATTCCCGGGGCTCTGAGCTCTGCCTGGATCCTTCCCTTCTCCAGGTGAGCACTCCCAGCATTTCCTCATAGGAAAAGAAGCAGAAATCCATTCCCACAGTGGGAAGAAAAACTCAGGAATCAGCAAAGACTCTTCAAAGCCCCTCTCCTGGGGCTGAGTGTGGCTGAACCCCCCAAAATGCTGTTGATCAGAGAAAGAAAAGCTGTGAAAAACTAAAACTGTTTGTCAGATGTGTAATCCCTGTACAAAAAGGTGTCACTAACACTGAGAATCTTTTCCCAGTTTTTTTTTTTTTTGGCACTTCAGCTAGTTTATTACCCTGCTAATAAGAGAAGCACCCCCAGCACCACACAGACTTTGTGTGTCCCACCTCTTGTTCCCTGGTTAATTTACAGCCCCTGACCTCTCTGAGGCTCTCACGAAGCACAGGATGAGTTAATGTGCCTCCTGTGCAAATCATTTCTGTGAGTTCAGCATGTCTCTAATAATCAGGCCCTATAATTTGGTTTGCTCCATTCATTGATTGCCCCAAATATGATTTTGCAAGGCGAAGCTCACAGAGTCATAACTACAAAAATGACAGGCAGTACTTTTTGTAATCTCCATATTTGACGCATGAAAGAAGGCTAAATTCCTGTTTGAATAAACAACATAATAAGGTTATTGAGAATAAGACCATTACTATATAAAATTATGTCTAAGTGGCAGATATAATTAACATTGGATTGTAATTACACTAATTACAAGTCACATTAAGATACTCCAGTAATGACAAAGTGAGCACCCTATAATTGAATGGAATAAGCAGGGAAACATGCTGCTCACACTAATTACCTAAATGAGCTAATATGTCTTCGGAGTGACAGTCATGCTCAGTGTTATTACACAGGCAAGACAATTTTGTAAGTTAAAAAAAAATCTAATTTCCTTCCTTCCTTCTCTTCAGGACCCATTTCAAATCATCAGCAGCTTCAGAATTTCTCTCTTGAGCCAAAAATAGAGAGATCCCACAGTTCAGGCCTTTGCTAATTTTCTTTGACAAAGGACAATTTTAAGGGTTGTGCTGCAGTTTGTGGCGTGTTCCTGCTGCTTCCAAACTAAAACTGGGCTTGTTCTGGGTTTCTTGGTGGGCTCCTTTGGCAAAGTCGACCCACTGTGATTTTTTTTCTTTTCACTTGTCTAAATTTGAAGCAAACAAAATAATGTAACTTAAACTCAGCGTGCTCTACAACATAAAACGGACTTAATTTGTTGGCTCCAGAGTAACAAATATGGCTTAGAACAGTCTGGCTCCAGTTGTGCCCTTGAGAGTGGTAAAATTTGAATTATTCAAGGCAATTAGTGGAAGCTTTGCAGTGGAACTCAAATTTCAGCTCAAGCTTCTAAGAATAAAAACTAATATAAGAATAGGAATTCTCCATATTGTGGAAAAAAATGCACATTACTTTTCCTTTAAACACCTCCAGCTGTCTGGAGCTGGGAGGAAAAACAACCCAGCAGACAATTTAACAATCAAAAATAGTTCTCTAAGAATTAACAAACACAAGCCAATGCACTTCATCAGATTGTCTGGGCTTCAAACTTATCGGGATGATGGATGATGATTATTTTTGCTTTCGGGGTGGTTTTGACTCTCAAGGACCCAGAGCACCAAGGATTCCCGTTTTTTTGGTGATAGCCAAAAATCCCAAGCATATGGTTCCCCAGCCATATCTCTGCCTGTTGTTGTTTATTTTTATCGCGGGGCGTGGGAGGCTCACTGGCAGAGCACTCGGGTGCCAGCACTTTGCTGAACTCTTTTCCTGTCACCAGGAACGCCGTGGCTTTTTGGGAAGCATCTGACAGAGGATGAGGAGGCAGCAGAGTGGGAGGGTGTCCTCAAATGTAAAGAGACGTCAAAGCTGCTGATGAAAAACGCGATGTAGGGGTGTCTGGAAGGCACATCCTCCCCTCCTGGGAGCAGGGAGGGGGGAAAGAAGAGATGGAGCCCTGGAGGCTTAGGTCAGGGAAAAAAAAAAAAAAAAAAAAGAGCTGGGAAAGGAAATTAGGTGATTTGTGGTTTTAAAAAATGGATGGATTCGTGGTTTTGAGTTGGAGAAGTAAAGGAGAAGAAGTAAAGGAGATTTGTTGCGGGGATGTCCTTGGGAAGTTCTTTGGGAGAGCTGAAGGAATCCCAAGGGATGTCAGAGAGAAATGGCAAAGCAGCAGAGAACTCTGAAAGGAAGGAGGGAGAAGGAGATAAAATGAGGAAAAAAACAGAATAAAAGGGGAAAATGATGGAAAAAGAGAAAGGGCAATAGTGGGAGCATCAGACATTTTTAAGATGACAGAGGACAACAGGTTTGTACTGTTGAAGGAAAGGAGAGGAGAGCAAAATGGCAAGGAAATGTGCAAGGAAGAAAGGAAAGAGAGATCATGAGGAGGATGAGAAGTGAGGTTCAAGCAGGACACTGAAGGAATGGGAGTGTGTGAGGAGAAAAAGTAAAACCCTCTCTTAGTCTTGGTTTTAGAAACTGCACAGAATTAGTTCAATCCACACAACTGTTCTAGAGAGTGAAAGTTTGGTTTGGCACACGGATAGCCACCAGTTCCAACCATACTTTGCTATCCTTGCAGGTTTTAAAAGGAAAGAAATAATAAAATCCTAGGTCTGCCCAAAATCTTTCATCTGGACTCCACCTGGGTTCTTATTCCTCCTCACACAGATCCATGCATGGTGAATTGTAAAAACAACAAAATCTTTCCTTGGGAGCGATAGAAATGTCAAATTTGACATGGCATTAGCAATCCCCTTTTCTATGAAAACATGGGAAAAAAGAAATAAATTGGTGTCTGAATTTATCTCAGCAGCTATGCTGGTTCATTAATCTGTATCCTGATGTAGGTACATGTTTTACAACTGTCCAGAAAAGTGTCACTGCTCATATTAACAAATAAATGAAAAATTGTTGCTAAAACATAAAAGTACATTTAAAAAAGGACCTTTTTTTGATTGAAACCATTTATCCAGAAAAAGTTACCTGAGAATTCGAATTCCAGAGAAAATTGCAATTTAAATTCAGAAGACCATCAAATGAATAATTTTAACAGATTCTCAGCTCTTCTTAAACAGATGACTGTGTGTTTGCAACTGAATGTTTGATAAATGAAAAGAGACGAAATGTTCTACTTTTCAGCACATTTTTCCCCACAGCTGGTGCACAGACTGAGACTCAGTGTATGTTGCTTTAGCCGTGATTTTTCAACTTGAGGTTTACTATATTTAGCTCCACATATATTTAGAATTGATGGAAGTAAATTTCGTTAACTTTTGGGAAATGTTGCTGAGCTGGACTTTGGTACAGCTGAAAAATATCAGGGTTGCTCCTTAATTTCATGATGCTGGGAATTACCAGCTCCAGGGATCCCATCTGAACACCGTGAGAGGTTTCCATGAATTTGCACCAGAAACGTGGCTGTTTATTAGCATCATGCATATTTGTGGAATATTGTACACGTCTGGGAAAAATAAGGATACCTGGGGATTTGCTGAAGCATTTTTAATAACAGTTATAATGTGTGAGAATGTGTTTAAATTGGCAGAAAGCTTGGGTATATATTTTTCTAAAGGTCTGTTTTGCCTAACTGGTGTGATAATAAAATTCCATATTCCCACTCCTGCTCAGGGGGTGTGACCATGCTCACACACCTGCTGAAACATTCCCAACATGCTTCATTCCACCTGGATGCTTTGTATATTCCCTGGTGAACATAACTTTTACAGCAATAATTTTACAGTACATCCTGCTGATAACTTTGGGGCTGGGCAGAAGTTTTTCCAAAAAATGTGTCTTCTAAAAATTAAGTGAGACAGAGTTTAAGTGCTCCAAAAATGAGTAAAGACTCAAGAAAAGAGTGGAATTTTGTGCTATGGTTTAGTTGAAAAGGTGGTATCCAGTTGAAGGTTGGACATGATGATCTTGGAGATCTTTCCCAACCTTAATGATTGTTAGATTTTCATTTTTTCTGCTTATGTTCTACCACTGATATTGACACTGGTAACTTCCCTCATTTTGTTAAATGCTGTGCAAGTTCTAGTGTAGGAAAATGTTCTGACAAAGCTGCTGAATAAAAATGCAGTTTGAGTGATTATAAAATAACCAGCTCAAGGCTCTCATTATGCCAATCGGAACACCAAAGTTAATTTACTTGTTATTTAGAATAGCAATTCATTCAGATCAGCAAAAACACAGTTCTCAGCCACTCCAGATAAATAACAATCAGGAAAAAAAAAGGAGTGATTTATTCCAATTGGATTTTATCAGCACAAGGCTGCTGCAGTGAGGAGGGGAAATTGCAGGCTCCGTAGCACAGCCAAGGTTGGAACATCTCCCTGGGTTGTATCAGATTTTCCTGCAGGTTCCTGCCTTTCTTCTCCCAGGGAACAAGGGGCGGGAGAGGAAAAAGCCTCAATTTGCACTGGGGGAAGTTCAGGTTGGATATTAGGGACAATTTCTCCACAGAAAGAGTGGTCAAACACTGGCACAGGGTTTATCGGTCATGGTGGTTTCAGTTGATGCTTGATCTTAATGATCTTGAAGGTCTTTTCCAACCTTAATGATTCCATAATTGCATGATTCTGTGACATTCCTCAGGGATCTCAGCCTGGGCAAACTCTTGCTGTGGTGAAGGCATGAATTAAGGTGGCAAAGATTTGCATATGAATTTATTTGGCAATACCAGTAATAATCCTCTGGGTTTACGCTGAAATTAAATCCCTCCAGTGAGTCACTTCTTTCACACAATGCAAATATTTACAATTTGTAAGGAATATGATATCCAAGGGAGGATCAGACTTCCCTGGTCAGCGTGGAAAAGGAGAGACGTGAGAGTGAGGGACTGGGGGATCGTGTTTGCTCAGGAGAACAGAGAGACTTTGGCCACACAAAGCCAACCCAAATCCTTCAGAAGCCTAGATCTTGTTCAGACTTTTATTACAGAAGGTGGTGACTCCCTAAAGCTCTGTGGGATTATAAAAATGTGCAGAAGTGGAAAGGATCTGGACAGGCCTGTTAGCACTGAGACATTTTGGTCCCTTTTTGGGGCTACTGAGCCTGGAATTCTGTGTTCCTCGTCCAAAGAGGAGTTTAATGTTGCCTTGCTGGTGGATGTGTGGTCCTGGGAGAAGTGCAGATCTCTTGCCCCTGGAATTCCAGTTGCCTCTGATGCCTCAGAGTTTGGCTTTTATATGTTTCAGGTTCTGTGCTGCTTTAGTGTGCAGCTCTGAGCTTCACATTCAGTGTTGGTGAGCAGGGAGACAAAACAATTCCTGCTCCAGCTGGGCACCCAAATGATCCAAATCTCAGCCCAGGAGCACAAACACCGTGGGCTGGAGAGAGAAAAACAAGCAGGGTGGGACTGCCTGGGCTAAAGCTGGAATGGGACAATGAACTCCAAGGTGCCAATGGAGCAGAACTGATCATTTTGTGATCAATCATCCATTTTTTGGGACCATTTTGGGTCATTTGGGTGCAGCCCTGGCTGGGCTCTGGTGCTGCCCAAGGTGGATCCATGGAGGAGATAAATTTAATAAATCCTTTAATAAATCCCTGCTTTATTCTGTGACTCTGTCCAGCCTTTTCTCCAGGTCAGCTTCTCAAGGCATCAGCTGCTGGCCAGAAGGATTGTCCATCAGCACTCCCAGCACCAGCTTGGGATCCATGGAAAAAGAGAGAGAAAGTTGAATTTGGTCAGAGCTCACTGAGGAGCGAGGGTAATTGATGTGTCTCCATTCTTTCTGAGCCACTGCAGCTCAGGAATTATTCTGAATAAATCCCACCCAGGTTTTAGGGTAAGAAGAGAGGATCCACCTTGTGATTTTACATTTCATGGGCTACGAAAGGGACTCAACTGACAACTTTTATTGCTCTGTTGTCTTTAAATCTGAAAGCATTAAAAGTTTTTCATTAGAAGGAAATACTGATCAGGAAACAGCCCAGACTAGGAATCCATATGAAGTGCAATTACTGCCTAGTTTGGTGATGGATTGAGTACGAGCCCAATTTAGTAATTTTACATTTTATAGAAACAAATGGCTGTGTGACTAAAGCATCAAGTGTTGTGTCTCAGGCTTACAGGAAGTGGAGACTGAATTAGTTCACTCAATACTCACCCAGGTTCCCATGAGGAGTTGAAGCTTTTGTTCCAGGCTTGAATTTACATTTTGGTAAGTTTGGATTTAAAAAAAAAAAAAAAAATCAGGCAGGAATCATAATTCACAGACTCCTGCTCAATCTGGAGGTAAAAATAAGCCTTTTTTCCCTTCTCCACTGCATCCAATGCTTAGTCTGATCAGTGCCACTTTTTTATTCCTGTAATTTATTCCTATGCTGGTTTTTTTTTTTTTTTTTTTTTTTTTTAATATAAATTGACCAGGAATAGAAATATTCCCAGTGTGGTTTGTCTTTTAAAACAATTTAATGTAGAAATCCTACAGTATTATAAAACCAGCTAAAATGACTTCATTCTTTCACCATATCTGTGTGTAATGAATCACTATAGGTACTAAAAGCAATTTGGAATGCAAGCATGGGCCCTGCCAAATTAAGAGATTTGAAAAAGGCTCTATTAGGAGTTAAAAGCATCCAGTCTGTTGCCAAAACTAGCTCTACTTTTAATAAAAACAATTCATTTGCAGAAAATAAGAGGAAATTGGACAGGGTCTTCTAAAAAAATTTTAAATACTGCAATCTTGCTTATTAGAACCAGTTATTAAAGTTTAGAAATTGCAAACTGAAAATGAACAAGCTGAGATGACTCTTGCAGTAGATGAGCATGTGAAGAAAAGGGTGTTTTGTGCTTTGCAATTATGATAAATGAATGTATCAGCCATCTGACCTGGAGTAAAGGTGATGGCTGGGGTTTGTGCATTTTCTTATTCATCTTCTTCTGGTGAAAATTGCATTTCACCAGAAAATTTCATTGGGAAAAAGGTGGATTTAAGGCTTACAATATGGCAAATCTCAGAGAAGGATCCCTGAGGAAGGAAGGGTGTGAAGGTCCCTGTTGAGAATGTGATCCCAAATCAGCCCATGGATTGTTTTGTTTATTTTTATTAAAATAAAATAAAATGAAATAAAGAGTTAGAGGACTCCAAGACTGTTCCAGGTTGTTGAGCCTTACAGGACAGAGATTTTACTGCATCACTTCTTTATCTTCCTGAAGCTGGCTCTGATTGAGGATTTCTCTTCTGGAAAATAACTTGAGGAGCAAGTATTTAAGACACATCTTGTTTTTTAATGACCCAAGACACTCAAAACTTGAGTAATTTCATATTTACCATTTATACTCCACTGAAATTCCACAGAAGCCCGACATTTTAGCAGGACATTAATGCTGCTTCTTGGTTTTCCTATTCCTTCCATTTTCCTCCTGGATTAAGGATGGAATTAAATCAACATAAAGCTTTGCCCAGTCTGCCTCTGCCTACAGGTCTGTGTTGCACTCTGGTGTCATACAGTGGCTTTAAAGCCATAATTGAGAAGTTTCAGTTATTTTAAACTTTTATTTAAAGGCACAGAATGGTGATCTGATGCGGCTGAGTTTTGCTCTCAGCTATGGAGTTTCTGAATAAAGTCCTGCCTTCTTTATTTGTGTTTTGGTAGGTTTATGACTGAAAGATATAATTTTCCATGTTGACCATGAAGGAAATATTTGGGTGGTGCCTTCCAGGCCATGGTTAGGGGCTGCTGGTTCCACTGAAAAATCGGTGTTCAGCAGCTTCTGGCTAATTTCTTCTCGATTTCTAAAATTCTTCTTTGCTGACAGTTTAAAAACTTGCTTTCTGTAATTTATGTCATCGCTGAGGCTTGTGTCAGAAGAAATGTGTTTGGATTCTGAGCTAAACCAGGAGCTGGATTTGTGTTACTAGACCAGGAATAACATTTGCATTGAATGAGACTCGAGCTAACCTGTTGTGGTTGTATTTGAGACCCTCAAACTGCAGGGGAAAATTTCAAAATTAAAGTGCTTTTGGGGTAGAGGCTGTTGAAAATGGCTCCATCAAAGATACTCAGCATTAGTTTAATGAAATGAGACCATAAATTATGTCTGTGGGAAGTGAAAACTCAGGAGTTGTGCTGCAGAAAGTGGGACTGGCAGCATCTTCCTCGCTACCAGGTGATAAAGTTTCTTAATTACAGCCCCAGCTGGAATGAGAAGTCTTTGGGAATTGGACTGGGTTCATACAAGCACTTATCAGGAAATAGAAATAGTTTATTTATTCATAGGGCAGCTACAAGCTTCTTGCTACAGGTTCTTGATGGACACTTGTGCTGTCTCAATCCACTCAATTCCAAATTGTTCTTTTGTGCAAGAACTTGATGGCAAAAGCGCTGTAATTTAATTTAGCACAATGTCTTTAAAACAATGATGTTTGTTTTTTAAATGAATATTTTATATGTTGTGTTTAATTAAAATAAAAGTCTGCTACTGATCTAGGAGACGCAAAACAGACTCGAGCTCGTATTTATGAAGTGTAACAATATTGGCAAGAAACAACTTATCTTGTTTATGAGACATTCCTCCCATTACTGCTCCAGATTGCAGACGTTTTATTGCTGAGCTTTCCATGGTTTACAATTCAACAAATGGAGCGAAACTGTCAGCATGGAAATCAGGCTGTGAGGGTGGCTTTGGAGGAGCTGCCGTTCCGAGGGGAGTATTTACAGATCACAAGGGTTTCGCTAACGCCGCCCTCCCGGAGCTTCCCTGGTGTGGGAATCCAGAGCTTCCCTCTGGCTGCCCTGGGACCCTGGCAGGGGTCAGGAACCCCCCTGGACAGAGCCCCCAGAGACACTGGCTGTGATCTCTGTCCATGGAAAAGAGTTTTCAATCTTACAGGATGAATTACAAGCTCTGAGTGGTTGATATAAGTAATCATTAAGTGTGGCACGGGTGCAAAAGTAAAATGTTAGGATTCTAGATTAGGGGTCCAAAGGGGACAAGATGGAGGAAATTGGGTGTGTCTTGTCCTTTTTCTCCTTCTTCATGCCCTCCATGTCTCACTGTGGTGTTGGCATTTTTCTGTTGGTTCAGGCTGGGGACACACTGTCCAACGTAGGTGACAGATATTGGCACGTTATTGTAAATCCAGCACAGGTAGTTTGTGGTATTTAATGTTTGTACCATCCCACTGAGGGCAGAGCCCCACACGCTGCCCTGCAGGACAGAGCTGCGGCAGGGCAGCAGAACATGTTAGAGATAAACAGAATAAACAGCCTTGAAACCAGCACAGACGAATTATGGCTTCTGCTTTGGCAGCGGGGCTGAAAGACAGAGACTTTCTACAATCTCTGGATCATCAATACCACAGATTCTGACACCCTGGATCCCTCTAAAGGCACAGCAGCCCTGGGGAGAGTCTGGGATTCACTCTGCAATCATGGGATGGTTGAGGTTGGAAAAGCCCTCTCAGACCATTGAGTCCAACCATTCCCCAGCACTGCCAAGGCCACCGCTGATCCATGACCCCAGTGCCACCTCCGCACAGGGCTTTTAAACCCTTCAGGGATGGGGACTCCAAACCTCCCTGGGCAGTTGTGCCAGGGCTGGACAGCCCTTTCCATGAAGGAATTTTCCCAAATATCCAATCTGACCTCCCCTGGGCCAGCCTGAGGCCGTTCCCTCTCCTCCTGTCCCTGTTCCCTGGAGCAGAGCCCGACCCACCCCGGCTGTCCCCTCCTGGCAGGAGCTGTGCAGAGCCACAAGGTCCCCCCTGAGCCTCCTTTGCTCCAGGCTGAGCCCCTTCCCAGCTCCCCCATCTGCTCCTCATCACACCTGAGCTCTTCCAAACACAACAGGGAAAGAGGTGAATTTTTTTGCTTTTATTTCCAATATCACACATCTGAACCTGGCCTGGGACACTTCCAGGTTTCCAGGGGCAGCCCCAGCTTCTCTGGGCACCCTGTGCCAGGGCCTCCCCTCCCTCCCAGGGAACAATTCCTTCCCAATATCCCACCTAACCCTGCCCTCTGTCATTGTGAATTCATTCCTCTTATCCTGTCATTCCATTCCTTTGCAAAAAGCCCCTCTCCAGCTCTTTTATTGTTCCCCCTTCAGGTACTGAAATATTTTGCTCTAATTAATGAAAGCTCACCCAGATCAAAGTCCAACCCAAAACTTTTATATTTTCCATGTGCAGCCATGGAGTTGCACATCTTGCCAGGATCCTCATTAGTGTGGAGGGTCTGTACCTCAATAATATTAATAATAGCACTGTGAGCTGAAAGCTCTGCTGGGGGAAGATGTAATTGATTAAAGCAAGGCCCTTGTGATGCCAGCAGGTCTTTCCCATTTTTCAGGTGAAAAAAAGTGAGGTCAGCAGCGGTGTGGGTGTGCCATACTCGTACCAGGCACTGGGAAAACACTGATGGAAATTCATGGCATTGCCCTTCCAGACGGGGAGCACAGCACAAATTTATTCAAATTTTTGGTCTACTTCAGGGGTAAATTTTCATGAGAAAATTGTTGTGTTCCTTCATATCCACATTTATTCAATGGACACATGAAAAATAGGAAGACAATTGCATAAATTCAGCTACAAAGAGGCACAAACCCCTGAGCAGTTCTGATGCAGGACTTGTTTTTGAGACCTCCTGTCTCTCTTCCCTTCTCCTTTCCATCCTGAGCGTGTTCCCCGCTGCCAGATTTCTTCTGAGGTTTTACAGACGGCTCCAAATCCAGGGATTCATTATCCTCTTACTCATTTTTTCACACAACAATATTTTGACCAGTTTAATCATCTGCATGGAGAGTGTGGAAGTCTTGGCAGCTACTTGGCATACTAAGATAGATTCCCAAAAAGACCAGATATGCTTCAGAAATGTTGGAGAAGGAAGAGAGGAGATGTAATTTGCTTATTAATCATGCAGGAGAACAGACAGAGGAATGTCTCTGCTCCTCACTTCTCTCCCTCTCCTCAAATTCTTTCTTGTCTGAATATCCAAATCACTTTAGGATATAAATCCCTGCATTGTTGTTCCATGTGCAATTGGCTCCATGTGGTCTTTAGAAAAGCCAAATGAGCTCCTTAAATGTCATGCTCAGTTATTCTACGTTTTTTTTGTGGCTTCTAATAAAGTCATGTCAGTGGTGTTTCTAAATTTATATCAGTTTAAGTCTGAAGAGTGTAAATTTTAAGTGCATAAGTGATCAACAGCTCTTTAGCAAGATTCTTTTCCCTTTTTCCTTGAAAAAATAGTGGCGTGTGCCCTCAGGCACATTCTATGACTTTTATCTTCATTGGTCATTGGTCACTGATGCTCTTTTACCACTTCATACTTTAAATTTCCAGTCTTTTTGCTGAAATAAACAGGGCTGCTTTAGACAGTTGGATTCTTCTGGGTGGTAAATCCATGAGAAATCCAGGCTGTATTAGACAAAGTCAAATGCCTTTTCCGTGTGAAATGGGAGGCGGTGTGAAATAACACAGCATGCACAAAGCTACTATTATGTGTTCTCTGATGTCTACACAGACAGACAAGTATCAGTGCAGAAAGTGATTATTCCAACATATTTCGAATCCATATGTTTATTCCTCCTTCCTCACAAGATGGCAGCTTGCATGGAATGAAAAAAAAAAAAAAAAAAAGTGCAATAGCCTCGGATCCGTCACAGTGTAAAAGCAGGAAGGTTCTGGAACAGGAGTGATCTTAATATTGGCCTGGATGGGACTGAATCTGCTCTTCTGGCTGTGGAAATCTCCAGGTTTGGGTGTTGCAGATTTAGAAGTGCCCAGAGCAGGTTCTGGCGCGGGGATTGACCAGTGGGTCATTGCATCCAGCTAGAATAGAGAGGAATAAAGGAGAGGTGGCACTTGCAATGACTGACAGCTGCTGTGTTATTCCTGTCTTTCCAAGGGGGTTCTTCCTGAACTGGATAGAAAAGTACAAAGCTCTGTGCTGGGATCTGCAGCCTGCCCTAGGCTGGGCTTCCTGGTGTCCCTCAGTGCAGGTGGAGTGGAGGAATTCAGCAGGGTTTGGACATGCAAGGAGCAAAGTCAGTTTGGTAGGGGCGGAAGAAATTCACTGTATCATGGAATGGTTTGGGATGAAGGCAACTTAGAGATCACCTAATGGGCAGGGACACCTCCCACTATCCCAGGCTGCTCCAAGTCCCCTCCAGCCTGGCCTGGGACACTTCCAGGGTTTTATCTCTTGTGAGCCTACCAGGGCCATGCCCTGGAAGGGTGCACCATTCCCCACAGGTTTGGGTGAAAAGAAAGGAATGATGGGAGCAGTTATGCAGATTAAGTTATTCCGTATAAAGTTATGGTATGAGCCCTGCTTCCTGATTTGTTAGTCTTGTGTTCTGTATAAGGTATGGTGTCTGTTTCTCTTTTTTCACTGGTTCCCTGCCCTCTATATAAGTTTGGGTTTGCCTCATTTCTTTGTTTACAGTCTTTCTTTGCAGTGTACAGTTTGTGTTTGTGTTGCGCGTTTATCCTTGCGCGCCTTTTGTTTTCCTTTATTAAACTTTGATTTTCGAGCACTCCAGTCATACCCATCCCTATTTTATTTATTTATTTATTTTTATTTTATTTTTAGTTTGTTTTTTATTTTTTAATTAAAAAAAAAATTATTTATTTATCTATTTATGCTCCCAGTCCTGGGGTTTTGCCCACTACCAGCAACAAGGGTTTGTCCGACACACACAACACATTTCCAGTGCTAACACATGACACACTGAAATCTCATTAATGGCACTAGTAATGCCCCAAATAAATGTTGTACTCTGCTGAAAGGTTTGTGGGGCCACAGAGGGGATAAGAAATTATTCTTTGCTCTCCATTCCTTTGGGTCTGCTGCTTGTTTGCTCTTCCAGTGGGAAGTTTCCCCTCAAACCAACCCTTCTGGATTTAACAAACTTCAGCAAAATGCAGGGGAGAATTTCAAAACTTGGGTTCACTGCAAGATTTTGCAAAAGAAACAGTTCAGTCCCTGTTAATTTGTCAGAAGTTTGTCTTTGATTATTTCTGAACATTCCACTTGCAATCCATCATTCAGTTGCAATCCTGGAGCCCCTCCCAGAAGCCAGTGAGAAAAATATTACTTTAAATTCTTAGCTGTGGCCTCCTCTTTTTTTTTTTTTTTTATCACAAATTTATCATTTATATTTAATTCCTCTCCTTTTTTGCTTTGTGGGTTTGGCTTTTATTTTCCTTTTAAAAATCTAACTTACTTTCCTGCTTTCAGATGTTTCTGGAATTTTTTGAGGTTCACGATCCTCTGCGGATCACAGCACAGAAAACAATGATAATTATGTTAATCATCACCTGAGCTTTGTATGCTCCCATTTTGTGCTGTCACCTGCAGCTCCTTTGGAGCTGGTATTTACTCCCAGATCCAGGAGCACCACGGGTTGTCTGGGTACATTTTGGACCTGAAGACCATTAAGTTTGTCAGTGGAAGCTTTTAGCTCTAATCTCAGCTTTGGATGGCTCAGAATGAAAAGGGAGGATGGGGAGTTTTCTTCCCTTCCCTCACTTCCACCACTTCTTGTGCCTTCACTACATTTTCTCCCAGGCTTTATCTCAGGGCTTTTATCCCTTTCTGCTCCCTCTCCCACCTCACCTCTCCCCCCTGCTGATCCCACTGCTCCAGAGGATGAATTTTCCAGCCCCAAACCCCATTTCCACTGTCTGTCCTTTGCCAGTGCCTCCTGTCAGGGTGGATTTTTGTGACATTAAAGGCATTGCAGGGACCTATTTTCATTCCCAGTCCCGCGATCCATCTGAAGATGCCTCACTTTTACGTTGGCTGCTCCAAGTGCAGGAGCAAAAGAAAAAAAAAGCTTTTACGTAGGAAAAGATTGAGAAGAAAGGTCTCAAAAGCTGTTCTGCTTCCCTGGCACAGGGAGTCATTTCCACTGAGCTCAGCTCAGACTTCTGGCAGCCTGTTAAGCTCAGTGTTGCTGAGCTCAGTTCTATTACATGTGTAATTATTTACTAAAAGTATTCTTTGTCTTGCTAAGTCACAGATGCCAAATTCCAATTCCATTTGCAGCCATGATCCTGTATTTGTGGACGTTCCAGTGTATCTGGAGAGCAGATAAATTCCTCAGATAATTTTATTTTTGATTGATTTTTGTGTTTTAGTAACATAAGTGGTGATCTATCAAAATATGCGACCACAAAACCGCGTTTGAAGGTTTCAAATCCAACTGTTGCAAGCACAAAATATCTATTCAGGAAAAAAAGAAAACCCTTGAAATGTCATTTTAAATGTTTGGAAAAAGTTAAATTTGTTTCTGATGGGCTGTCCAGAATGATGCATGCTCAGGGTAATATTTACATCTTTGTGTGGGTAGGGATGGGTGACACTGCTGCTCTGGCAGGGTTTGGAATAAGATGAGCTTTAAGGTCCCTTCAACCCAAACTATTTGGGGGTTCTGTGATCCCAAATGAAGATAATAATAATAATAATAATAATAATAATAATAATAATAATAATAATAATAATAATAGTAAACAACCCACTTTCTTCTGTCAGCAACACTTGCACATGTGCTGAAGGCACTCTAACAGGCTGTCATGCTTTCTAATGACTGTAATTCATCATGGGAAGCCATCAGTTTGGAAATCAAATATTGCTCTGTGGTGTGGAGATTGATGGCTGTGGCCTGTTTATTGATTGCACTAGAAAAATGGAAAAAAAATGGGGGGGAAAATTAATTTTTTGAAGGCTGGTAGCACCAGGATAACAGATTAGAAATCTGCCATTTTCCTTCTTTTGCAGTTCTCTATAATGTGGCTGCAACATGGAAAGAGACAGAAAAATATGGTGTTATTGTGCAAAAGCCAACTTCATATTATTTTCTTTCCATATGTTTTTCAGTGCATTAAATATTTAAAACAGTGTCATCACTCCTCAGAAATGAATATACCTGTCACTCACCCCTATTAGTCTTAGATTTTGAAGAGCCTTGGTTTCTGTAGTAAAACCTTTCTGAAATAAGAGCAGAGCTGACTGAGCAAAGCACAGAGTAGGGCAGCGTGCTTTTTAAACCTAAATAATTTGGATGCCATCTGATTTTCTCATTTCTACTTATTTAGTTTGAAAGGAGGGGAGCAGATTCCCGATTCTTGAAGCTCACAGCATCTCTGGTGAGGGGAGAACCAACCAAAAGACAAAATAAACAAATAACAATATAAAGACCTTGGACTAGGGACAGTTCAGTGAAACCCGGGATCACTGAGGTTTGAAAAGACCTTGAGGGTCACCAAATCCAATCTGTGCCCAATCCCCAAATTGTCACCAGCCCTGAGCACTGAGTGTCACCTCCAGATTTTCCTTGGACACCACCAGGGATGGTGACTCCACCACCTCCCAACGCTTGATTGCCCTTTCCATGATGAAATTCCTCCTGATGTCCAACCTGACAGCTTGAGGCCGTTTGCTGTAGGACAGGTCAGCAAAACCTCAATTCAAAGAAAAATTAGGGTTGAGGGTGATGGCAACATTGGAGTGGATGCTACAAAATGTGCGAAGAGATCCACAGATGGATTTGATCTCTTCTCTTCCCTGTTTGGGAATAGAAACTGAGAAGGTTTTCCATAAATCTGAGTCACAATTATTGTGGATCAAATCATGTGCATTCTGTACATTTCGGTGACTTCCAAATTCAGCAGTTTGGTTTGATTCCGAGTGGGGTAGCCATGGTTACATCCACCCCAAAGTCATCTCCACTCCGGAAAAAAAAATATATGACCTTAATGTCTTTTTGTGAAAGTAGGAAAGCACAGAGACATTTCCAAGTATCTGTATTTACTAAATTCCAAATTGCCTTTCTAAAAATATGATTGTGAACTTGTTGGGAATTAGAAGGCAGACATCTATTTCAGAAGGCACATTTTAAAACAATTTTAGGCTGAAGTGAGGCCTAAAATTCTGGTCTTTTGGTCATGGAGACATAGAGAAGGAAAATCCAGTGGTCATTGTTACCCTACAGAGATCAAAATAAAGAATATTTTGAGCTCTTCTTCCACTTGAGCTGTTACTGATCTTAAAGGAGCTCAGCATCTTTCTTTAGCTGCAAAGTCAAGGACCAAACTGTTCCATTAATTAATTAATTCTGTTGTATTTTGAGTTATCAGAGAATTCGTTTCAGACTGTTCAAATGGCAGACATAGATGTGGCTGGAGGTTTCTGATCTTTTAATTCTTGCTTTCCTCCAGATTTGGAAATGATTAAACACTTTAAGAATTAGGAACCAAATCAATGTCAGTGTTTTTTTGGAGAGGAGGAGGCTCAGGGGAATCTCAGGGATCTCTACAGCCCTGGTAGGAAGGTGGAGTGGGGCAGGGTCAGGCTCTTCTGTTGTGTCCCAGGTGAAAGGACAAGAGGAAATGGCCTTAAGTTTCACCAGGGGAGATGTCAGATGAGACATCAGGAAGAAAAATATTCCCTGCAGGTGTGGTGAGACACTGGAATAATCTGCCCAGGGAGGTGGTGGAGTCAGCACCTCTGGAAGTGGTCAGGAGGTTCCTGGATGTGGCCCTTGGGGACGTGGTGCATCCCACCCACCCCATATTTATATAGGCATTGCTCTGCTGAGTTCCAAAAATATTTGAGTTAAAAATAAATAAATCCAACATGTCCAGTCAAGGATTTTGTTCGAAGCACCACCTACAGCTCCCAGGGTTTTGTTCCTTTTTAATTTTGTTTTCGCACTACAAAGAGAAGCCTTTGTTTGCGCTCGGGAAGAGAGCACCTGTGGAATCTTTAAACATTTTCAGGCATGTTTGAAAATCTCAGCCTTGTGGTAAAGATTTAATCTATCAAAGTGGTATAAATAATGTAGACATAGCCTTAGGTGTCACTTCTTCCCCTTGCAGGTCAGAAAAGAACAGAAGCATCGCTCTGGTGCATTTTAAAATATTGCTCAGACAGAGCAGTGACAGATCCTGAGCTGGCCTTGAATTATGGGTGTCTATTTATTACTGATTATTTATAAGGGCCAAAACCACACTTACAAACCACCAGGATCCAGACCAACCTAAACAGCAAAATAATGTCTTATTAAAAACCCTAAAAAAGGCACAGGTTTACCTCTAAAGGCTTTGCTTTTCAAGTAATTAAAAAGAATTACTCAGCAGAGGTTAATTGATTTATGCTTGACAGCTGACATGGTGCTTGATGGATGTCTCTGAAAAACTAAATCTCCAAGACAAAGCCACCTTTTTGTAAGATTTAAGTAAAAATACCTGCAGTGTGCAACGTGAAATGTCCTTGCAGAGCTCCAAAATAATCATGTTTTGCCAAAAGTCTGTTTTCACAACAGAATCCAGGAAACAGCTGCAGGTTTTGTTATGGATGTGCTCCAGAGTGAGCTCACAGATCGTGTGAGGTTCCCCTGGTGTCGGAGAGGGTTAGAACAGAAAAAAAAAAAAGAAAACCAGAAATTAACAGAAAAAAATTCAGAAAAGAAATCAACAGAAAAAAAACCCCTCCAAATTTTCTCTGCCTATTTTTATTAAATATCTGCATTTGTTGTCATGTTTTTAAAGTTGTCTTTTAGCCTGGACATTCATGTATTGTGAATTCGGATTAATTTAATACGCTTAAACATTATTTCATGCAGTATTATGTTTATCATACTTGGATTCAGAAAGATGCTTCCTACTACAGGAAAAATGATTGGGGAAGGGGATAATTTAGAGGTGAATGGTTCAAGGGGAAGGAGCACCAGTGAAGATTGGTTGGGATGTTCAATTGATGAGGTGCTTCACGTGTAGCTCCTTTTATAGGATGCGCTGATAAAACGTGGCATTTCTTTCCCTAAAACCTGAATGTGTGAAAAGTTCATTTTATTACATGAAGATTGGAGTTGAAAAAGTCATATTTATCTGTTGCTGTCTCAGACATCCTGAGACCCCGCTCGGTGTGTTTGCCAGGTTTGTGTTCCAACCCAAAAGTGCAGCTCCCAAACTGGGAAAAACTTTTGAAAAATGGGTTTGGGGAGCGGTTTGTGCTGCTGGAAATCAGCACTGCTTTGTGGGGGTGCTTGGGGTCCCTCTGTGGGTTCTGGCCAGTGCACAGGGATCCCCAAAGGTGGGTGGGATGGAGGGGAGGCTGTGCTGAAGGGTGTTGGGATCGTGCTCCCAGAGGGACCCGGAGCAGCGCGCGTGTGACGCTGACACTTCCCCACGTACCCAAAGGAGCTACAAGCCCAGACTTTACAGACACCTGCTCCTCCTTTAATTTAACTTTCTGGGGGAACTGAGCCTGTGGAGGGTGTTGCTGTCACGTCTTGTTGCCATCACCTTCCGGGTGTTGGAGGGTCTGCTCCGGAGTAGTAATTTCTCCATCTCACCTGCCCCACCTGACTCGCAGCAGCCCTCATTCCTGAGGCTTCAAAAAGTTCAATTAACTGAACCTGTTTTTTTCTTTTTTCCAGAAAATATGAGGCTGAAACTTTTATCCTTGGAAATCCGCGGAAGACTGGACAAAAATTACTGTGGCATCTGACCCGTGCAGTGCTTTTTGTGCCCATTTCACAGTCTGGCTTTCCACAAATACTCTCAACACCTGCAGGATGAAAGTTTGGTGGTTTGAAAGCCCTGAGGAATAAGAGGCAGGGAAAGGAGCTGATCCCCAGCCCAATGTTGCTGTCACACATTCAGCAGGTGTTGCTTTGCCTGTTGCAGAGTCTCAGATTAATTCTTTGAAAGATTTCAGCCAGACCATCCGTGGTGTGGAAAGATGTACAAGGGCAAAAGGAAGGAGAGCAGAGAAAACAGGGGATTTCTGCTTCCAGGGCTGTGTATGGGAAAGAAAACAACTGTTCTGCAGCTTATTGTGTGCATCCATCACTGAGGGACACGGCACAGCTGGAGATGTGGGGAGACTGTGTGCATTTCACAGAATCCTGGGATCACACAGGCTGGAAAAGCCTCTGAGCCCATCCAGTCCAACATTCCCCAGCACTGCCAAGGCCACCACTGCCCTGTGTCCCCAAGTGCCACATCCACACAGCTTTGAAATCCCCTCCAGGGATGGGGACTCCCCACTGCCCTGGGCAGCTGTGACAAGGTTTGGTCACCCTTTCAGTGAAGAAATTTTCCCAATACCAAACCTAAATCTCCTCTAATGCAAGTCAAGGCCATTTCCTCATGTCCTGTCCCTTGTTTCCTGGGAGCAGATCCCCAGCTGACTGCATCCTCCTGTCAGGAGTTGTTGGGAGCAATAAGGTCCTACCTGAGCCTCATTTTCTCCAGGCTAAAACCCCTCAGCTACTCCTCCTCAGACATTGCTCCAACTACCTTCCACCCTGGGCTCTATCCCACCCCTAAATGGCCTCGGTAGGGTTTTGGCTGCTTTGTTAAGGAAAGCAAAGTGGGGAGGCCAATCCTGCTGGGAACAGCATGTGAAACGTCCCTCAGCCCTGCTCCTTTGTGCTGCTGAAGAAGTCCCATGTCCCACCTGGCTGTGAAATGTCACCTCTTCTGTATTCTGGACACTGCACAGAGCCATTTGTATGGGTGATGTAAGTGGCTTCAATTTATTACTGGGCTTACTGCAATTATTGAGGCAGCTCTTAGCTCTGCTGTTGGCAAATGTAAGGGAGTGAGGTGTTGTTCTATTAGCAGGGAAAAATCCAGAGTGAGGAATGGGCTGCAGAGATGAACAACAACAGAGAGATCTGTGGTGTTTGGTGTGAAATATGGGGTTATTCTGGTGGGGAAATATTTATATAGGAAGTAGTGGATGAAAGAAAATAACACAAAAATATCTAAGGCTCAGCCAGCTGCAATAAAATAATTTTGGTGTCAAAGCCCAATGTCAACAGGAGCTCTGGTGCTTGAAATGATCTTCTTGGACCTCCTGGGATGAACTTCACCCCTTTGAGGTGCAAGTACAGGAAATTTGTTTCTTTTAGCTCTCAGGGATTTATCAAACAATACAACCGTTGTATCTGATGTCTGCCTATGAAAACTTCTTTTAATGAGTCTCCTGCTTTTTACTCATGGAAATGAGCTTGGAAAGTTCATGGTTCTGTCCCACCATGCCAAAGTTCTTTAATCGAAACTCTCACTGCCTCCAGATTTTATTTTTCAGCTACTGGCTTTCTAGAGATGAAAACTTCTATCGCCCTGTAAAGTAATTCCTGATAAACCTTCTAATTCCTGTAAAGTTTTATAATTCCTGAAAACTTTTCTATCTCTCCTTTGGTTTTACATGCCAAGGATTGTACTTTTTAGAGGGAGGCATTAAAAACTGAAAAAAAAAAAAAAAAGAAAAAGAAAAGTAATATTCACTTTCAGGTACAAAAATTAATTAGCCCAAGAATTTCAATTTTTGTAGTGGCAAGTCATACTAAATTAGCTTTCCTGTGGGAAAAAGAAAAGTTCAATTAAAACAAAAGACCTGTGTGGAAGAGATTCTACAACTATTTCAAGTTCAGTTTTCAGATGGGTGACAAATTAAGAGGGGTATTAAGATTTTGTTCAGGTCTGCGCTTTAAGAAATTCTAACTTCTGCCAGAGAGCAAAAGATAAATAGAGTCAGTTCTGCATGACTTCTGATATAAAAACTAATAGGATGGAAAATTACTTTGAAGTAGGAGAAGTGGCTCAGCATTAGATAATTAACAGTGCTTAGTTGAAGTTGTGTAACAGCTGAGTGACAACAAGGATGTTCTGTGTGTGTAACCTGAGAGCAAAAGCTCCTTTTGATGCGAGTGATTTAAAAACAATTGGGTTTTTTTTTTTTGGCTTTTTCCTCTTGTTCTTCGCAGTGTTCAGTGCCCTGATATTGTGGTTCTGCTCAGAGCCCATCTCAGGCTTTGATCCAACTGGTCAGACTCTTCCCATTTATCCTGGAAAACCTATGGAGAACATAAATTTGTAATGGTTTTGGTCCTGACTTCTATGAGAAGTGAATCCTTTCCGAGCTCCATATAGCCTGAGTTAGTCCTTACACACTCAAAATTTACCAAAAATTTAAATTATCTCATTTAGTCTGGAACAAAATCTCATTTAGATTTAACTTATCTCATTTAGTCTGGAACATTTTTGTGTGGGCATGACCTCAGGTGGATGAAGTTGTCCAGGTTTTTGATGAATACAAGATTTTGAAAAATTCCTGTGAGCATCTGATTGAAAGTCAGTGGTAGATTTATCTCTTTTGTAGGGACTTACTTTGAGTCCTTAGCCCATAGAAATTTTCTTCCATGCTCGAATCCAAGAAAAACAGTGCTGGGCTGGATGTGTGATGTTTTGGGAACAACCATGGAGTTAAATTATTGGATGTAGGAGATCCTATCCGTAATCCCATAGAGGGATGGGCAGGAATCTGAATAATGGGAAAATATCTTTGCTTGGCTTGGAAGAGCACAATAACTCTTCGAGGAGATAAAGACAATGGAAGGGGACAGGGAATGAGTTCTGGAAAACTCTAAAGTCTGAGCCAGCAGGAAAGCAAGTGGCAACAGGAAACATGGACAAAATAGAAGGATTTTCCAAGGGTGGTGTTTTCTCTCAGACTCAAGGTAATCAGAGAAATTGGCAATTTAAAACACTTTGCCAAGGGTTTTCTCAGAGCAAGGTTTTTGTGGAGACTTTCTCTTTTCCCAAGAATGCCCCGAGCCCTGCCTGGCTTTAGCACGGCTGAGCCTAAATTAACATTCCATTTTGGCTGCTTTGCAGCCACAATCTCTCTGTCACAGGAGATTTATCCCTGCAGCTGGTGTGGCAAGTGCCTCAGAGAGATGGGGCCATTGCTACCACACAAATATTTTCTTTTTCCACGCTCCCCCTTTGAAGGGGTCACACACAACAAGGCTCAATATGAAATTACACAGGAGGAGAGGCAAAATTTCCAAACTTCTCTTTTTTTTTTTTTTTTTTTTTTTTTTTTTTTTTTTTTTTGGCAGTGGTTACTTTCTCTTTTAATGAGAAGGTTAAAAAAGCAATTTCCATTAGCAAGTAACTAGCAAAAAACCCCCAAAAGTCTAAAAAGTATTTAGCACTCTGGTTTGCAGAATACCATTAATATAGGTTTTTTTCCCCTGTTAAGAATGCTCCCCAGCAAGAACAAATGTCTCATGAAAACCTCCTCTAAAGAAGAATAAAAATGGCTTTTATGTGACAAACTCCTGAATTAAGTAATGCTTGGATGTTGAAAGATCACAACAGAGCTGGAACAAAAGAGAAAATTCTGACTGGAGAAGAAAATCATTCAAATGTGCCTGGCCAAGGGTATTCAGGGTTTGCTGTGTTGAGGGTTTTCGCCCATCACTCAGGCTGCTGTCACTGTCTGCAGGAAACAAAACACTTCAGACTTGCAGAGTACAGCTAAAGATTGTCTTCTTCTCATCAGGGCAGGAAAATGGTGGGAAAGATCCTTGTCCTTCCCTTCTGGGCAGGGATTTCTGGGTTGTAGGGTGGGTCAAGGGTTTCGGAATGAAGTTTGAGACCAGCAGCCTTGAAGGGCCTGAAGGGCTCCAGGAGAGCTGGAGAGGGGCTGGGGACAAGGGATGGAGGGACAGGAGCCAGGGAATGGCTCCCACTGCCAGAGGGCAGGGATGGATGGGAGATTGGGAATTGGGAATTCCTGGCTGGGCTGGAATTCCCAGAGCAGCTGTGGCTGCCCCTGGATCCCTGGAAGTGTCCAAATCCAGGTTGGACAGGGTTTGGAGCAGCTTGGGACAGTGGAAGGTGTCCCTGGGCATGGATGAGACACAAACCCAAACCCTTCCAGGATTCTGTGAGGAGAGGGGAATTTATGCTCCAAGGAGCAGCTCAGAGCAGGTTTGGAGAAGCTGATGGGAAGCACACAGGGCAGAGCTGTAGGTGCACCAAGTTTCCTGCAGGAACACTCAGAATTCCTGTGCTGACCTTAACAGGTTTGGCTTGGAAGCCATGGAGGAAATTCCTAGAGAGCATTAGGGACAATTTAGGAATGGGAATAAACCCCACGGACTCCATGTCCTTCCTGGTGGGAAAAGCCCCTTCTTTATTCCCAGAACTCCTTTTTATCCAGTGTTACAGACCTCGTGGGTGGCTCCAGCTGGTCAGGAGCTTTCTTGCCAATTCCTTTATTGGTCAGTAACAAGTTATTATCCTCTATTTCCTAGTCACTCGAACTCCTGCTGCAGGAAAAGTTGTTTGTGAGAGTTTTCATGGTTCTGTCTAAGGGTGTAAAAACAGTTTGTACAGATGTAAGTTGTTTCTCACCCAGCAGTGAGCAAAACCAGTTTGTACAGGTGTAAGCTGATTTTCACCCAGCACTGGATTGTTGTGTTAGTCCCAAGTCTCATCAAATATATGATATGAATTCACTTTAGCCTGTTTCTGTTGAACCATCAAAATGCAAAGGAAATGGGAATTCATGTTTGTGGTTGTAGGAAATGCAGTTATTGAGCATTTTATTAAATGGCTGGCTATAGTTTTAGAGCATTAAGATAATTTACCAGTGCAAAAATGGAAATATCTTTACGTTTTCTTAGGATTTTACTCTTTTTGACACCTTTTTTCTCTTGTCTTTCAATGCTCAGTGTTTTCAGTCAGTTTCTACTGCATTTGTGGAGCATTACAGTGGTTGGCCTGTATATTTTACAATTATTTGGTTATAAGACCTAGATCAGTTTATTGGAAAAAAAAACCAAAACCACTAGTGATGTTTGCATTTAACAAAAGTTTGTTTTCCTGAGCTATATTGGACCAACATTGATTCAGCTACTTTGCTTTAATTTTTTTTGTTTTTTAATGTATTACCTTTATTTTTTTTTCCTTAAAAACTCTTGCTACCCTTGGGGAGGCTGATGTCTGCATCCAGGTGAGGGGTTTGAGGCTTAGATTATTCCCTAAGAGCTACAAATCTTAAAAAAACACCAGGTAAATTTATATGGAATTAATTGTGCTATCCCTACCAGCTTTCAAAATCTCAGAGAATACATGGATTCAGATGAGAGTTTTATAACTCATGCTCCGATTTTGCTGAAGTTTTGAGGAAGGAAATATTCAGCTTTTTTGGCTACTCCCTCTAGTGCTGGAGGTGCTGCATGGCTGAAAAAATCAAACACAGGTTGGTATTCACCAGCCCAAGGAAGGAATTATTGTCATATTTTATTTCTTTGTTTCATTTCCTTTTGGCTTTGCTCTCATGGGAAAGGCTGTTTGAGCTGGTGGCAAATGTGTTGTGTGACCAGTTGTGCTTGAAAAATTAGGGTTAAGTTGGGCTTTAACGATAAAATTGTTCCAAAATTTGCCAAATACATAAAAACAGCAAGAAAAAGCCTTTGCTGTCAGTTGGTGCCTGGGCATTAGACAAAATGTTTGGTCCCTAAATTAATCTTATATTCAGGCATCTATTTGTTGCAGTTCCTTGCAGCCACGTTTCAACTGGGGCTGGAAAGAAAGACCTGGATGAAAGCAACTTGGATTTTTCAGTTACATAAAACTCTGAAAGGCTTTTACAAATTGCTTCTGTGTGGGAGGCAGCTTGCTGCAAAGCTGTCACTTGAAACTTTATCAATCAGAAGACAGTGCTGGTTTTAATTATGTAGATTTTCAAAGTAAAATCACTTTTTTTTTTTTTTTTCCCTCCCTTGCCTGAAAATGTAGAACAGAGTCAGGTGAGATCTGGAACAATCTGAAAGATTTTTGAAGAGTTTGCTGGGCTTAATTGAAATAACTTCAAAAAGCTGGCTTTTATGAAGTGTAGTAGAGTCGAAACGTTTTTAGCTTGCTTCTTTTTAAAAGAAAAGCCTTTTTCTCCTTGTGCATTGTGCAAATTGTCACTAACTTTTAATTATCTCTCTATCCAGCCATGGTGCCCATCTCAGTGCTGTACAGATCTCCTCTCTCTGCGTTTTTATGGCCTAATTTTGGTGCCTTGAGCCCTAAAATAACGTGATGCTGTAGGAGTCTGTGTCGTTGGAGGCACAGCAGGGGCAGCGAGTGCCAGGCTCTTTGCAGAGCTCTGACAAATCCCCTCCTGGCACTGACACTCTCAAACTGTCACCAAACAGGTAAAATCCCTGCAGACATCCTGGAGTTTGCTGGGAAAGCTCCAGAGCTCTGCTGGAGATGCCACGAAGCTCCTGCATCATCTTCAGAGAGCAGGAACAATGAGCTGGGTTTTGTGCTGCTCCAGCAGGAGAGACGGTGGGAAAAGAATGTGAATTAATCATGAGCACTCCATTTTGCTAATGTGTTTGGTGATGGGGGAGAGAGACAGACAGAGTGTTTCCTTTTGCTCTTTTCCTTTTTGGGTTGTTTGACTTCATTAGGAGTTGGGTTTTGCTGTTTGTTCTCACTCTGGGAAGCAGGCAGCACTGACATGTCACGCCGTGGTGACGGATATGTTCTCCAAAGCCTCTTCTCCTGTGTTTATTGTGCAACACAGTTGGCATCACTACCTGTTGAAATTGGATAAATCATGATTTCTACCAAAAAAAGGCTCTTAGGCTCTGATTTCTGCTGGTTTTGACACCGGCTTTTTCTTTTCCCAATCTTTCACATCATCTTTCTGCATTCCCTCTGCTCTGGCAGTGCTGTCCTTTTTCTCAGCCTGGTGCTTGTAGGTTGTCTGAGAAATCCTCCCAGGGTTTGTTACCCAGCATGGAATGGTGCTGATAAAAGTGATGGACTGCAGCTCTTGCTGGGCTCCTTTCAGAGGAGCTGGGGTGACCCAGTGCTCAGCTGGGACAGGGTCACAGGTCCTCACCCCCTGACCCTTTGCAGATTCCCTTTGTGAGCTCCCATTGCCTTTTCCACGTCCTTTTCCCTGGAGTCAGCCTTGCTGCCACTTCCCTTCCCCTGGCTGCTTTGGCTTCTCCTCCAGCTCTGTTTTAAATCACGTTGTATTTTTGGATTCCACACCTCCAAGGCTGTGACCTCCTCAATGAACTTGAAGAATTGGCTTTTCTGTGGCTGGGACTCTCTCAGGGTCACAACTGCTGCCTCTGATCGGGGGGCACATCAAAGCCAGCTTGGCCCATTTTTGGCACTGGGACCCGGAGCCAAAGAAAGAAATGTGGCAGTACCTTGGGGAATTTATGGCTCCCAACCCCTGGGTTCTTTTAGGTCACTCAAACAAAAGTGCCAACTGCTATGGCTGAGCTCTTTTATCCCTCCATTGCCCAAACTCCTGGCTCAGCACAAAAATTAATCAGAAATGTTGTGGATGTAGAGACCCCCAAAGATATTCCCATCCTGCCAGAGATCCCAGCCTCCATCTCTGCACTTTCCTTTGTGTTCCAAGACCTCTGAGAGCAAAAACCTTCCAAGAGAAGCTCATCTTGAGCACTGCCTTCCTGTTCTCAGGATGACAGAGAAGCCCTTGGCTCCATCAGTGTAATTCCAAGGAAAAGGAAGCTCAGCAGAGCCCTGCAGCATCCCCAGGCTGAGGAAAAGGTCCTAGTGGAGTCCTGGAGCAGCACATGGAGCTTGTGATGATCCCCTTGATGATCCCATGTGGTTTATGAGTTCCCATGTGGCCTGTGGTGCCTTCAGAGCAATCATGCTGCTGCAGGAGCCACATCCAGAAAGTTCTCTGGGACAGAGTCACAGAGGAAAAATCTTCTTAGATCAGAGCCTGACCACTCCTCAGAACTGCCACCACTGCCCCATGTCCCCAGCTGCCACATCCACATGGGTTTGAAATCCCCCCAGGGATGGGGACTCCCCCACTGCCCTGGCAGGTGACTCTTTTGGGAAAGAATTCCTAAAATCCAACCTAAACCTCCCCCAGCATAACTTGAGGCTGTTTCCTCTTCCTGTCCCTTGTGCCCTGGGAGCAGAGCCTGTCCCCCACCTTCTTCACTGCTCTTCCAACCCCAACAAGAGAGATTCAGATTCAAGAATCCAAGAACTGGGGGAGATTCAAGATTTGGGGGGAGAGATTCACCTTTGAGCCTGTTCTTGGTTTCTGAGCCCCAGGAAGTGGGGTTTGTTCTCACAACACCTCAGAAATCCATGTAGAAACCAAATTCCACTCTCTTGTTTACTTGTCTATGAATTATGCCTGGAAATTACCTAAATTTATTTGCAACTAGTTGAGCATCTTGTGATTCATAGGTGTCTTCCCAGTAGTACTGCAGTAGATGGTTACTCACATCTAGCAAAGCCTCCAAATTTTATTTTCAATCTGCAGGCTGTGAAGTGGGATTGACAGTTGCTGAAATTTATGGCATTTGTAGTCATAAAAGAAAATGTATTTGAAGTAGCACCCAACTGTGTTTGGATTATAGGTTATACACCCAGAGCACTGCTGACATTTCTGCACTACCCCAAATGAAGAAGGATGAGGAGAATTCTCCATTTAAAGGTTTGGGTCTAAAAGAAGGGGTCTAGAAGTTGGCAAAATCTGCTCTTAAAATTCTCTCACCTCATTTAGGAAAATGGGGTGATTTAAAATGCCATCCTGAGATTGACATGAAAATTTGAAGCCTGTATCAGCGACTGTTATGTAAATGGTTCTTGAAAAGTCTCTGGATCATTTACTCAGAGGTGTATTTAAAGGAGGAAATGACTTATTCATACATTGTTTCATGAACTCATACTGTGATTTTTTTTTTTTCCCCAAGCTACTTGAAAGGAAGCTCAGAGGATTATGAGAGTGTAGAAGGCCACGTGATAAACAAGGGCAGTGCAGTGGGTATGGAGGTGACAGGAAAACAAAACCTGGCAATAAATGCTGAACAAACAACTGAGACAACAAAACAAGCTGAATTAAATTGCTGAGCCAAGTCTCGAGATCTTTTCACTAGGAATGTCAGGAATTCTTTCAGGACTTTGACTTGCAAACAAATGAAGGTTTCCAGGGAGGATGCTCTGATAATATCCACCTGTCTTAGGTATCGCTCAGGGGTTAAATCTTAGTGAAGATTCTGGTCTTTTTTTAAGGTATAATGTGCTTTTAATGATTGAGAAAGGATCATTTTTTTAATCCAGAAGGGCATTAGGAAGGAGCAACCACTGAGATGCTTCAGTCCTGTGCCCCATCTCATTACCTGGGGAATGAGCAAGGAGGGACCAATACAAAGATCCTTCCCACAACAGCACTGCTGACCCCATAACAATGTATTTGTGATTTGATTTATTCTTTCTAGAAATCTTTTTAATATGTCTTTATTGCTTCTGATTTAATTAATCCCTTTCCAGTTCTTCTTTATCTGGGTTGTTCTGTTTATCCAGCAGCTCATGCAGCTGCAAGGTTATCGTAGCTCAGAGGAGCTTTATATGTTTGGTACCTTTGATTAGCAGGGTTTCTGTTCATTTTTTAATCCTTTCTTGATTCCCATATGGTCAGGTCTGTGGGAAACATCAAAATACCTCATTTAAAAGTAACTTGGTAGAGAAATACTCATAAAGAAAACCTAGTTTGCTGTAATTGTCCCATTTGTGTATCAGGTTCATGTTGGAAACTGTGTCCATAGCAGAAAGGCACGATGGAATATGTTGGATTGGTTATTTCTGCTTCTCTGAAAGTGTAATTGAAGTATTAAACTTTCCATGGACTTTTATTTAGGCTCAGATTAACTTCTGAGTTAACAGACACAAGCACCGTGTCTAGTTTTACATTTTAGCTTTAACTTTAAATACACTTTTATTCTTTGTTCTTAAATTATTTTGCTGCTTATTAATAATTGCAGATCAGTTTGACTGGATGGAAAATAAAGTCTGGAAAAGGCTAAATCTTGACTGCAATGAAACTATATCTTTATATCTGATGGAGCAAATGCCCAGAGGGAATAGATTTAATTCAGCAAGGAGGGTTTTTCAAAAGCTTTTGTATTCTGCCCTCTCACAGACAAATTTGGCAGAAAAAGAAGGTTCTGCAGCTCAATATTATCAATAACTTGGCTGCCTTAACCTCGGGCTCTGTTACAGGGCTCCTTCAGGCTGAGGTTTGATTTGGTGTCTTCCTGGAACTTCTCAGAATCATAATGGTTAGAAAAGACCTCCAAGATCACCAAGTCCAACCTTTGGCTGACACCCTCTGTGCCTGACCATGATTTTAGAGAACGATTTTTTCCTGGTATCCAATCTAAACCTCTCCTGGCACAACTTGAGAGGGGACCTTGGTGTGGAAGGAGGAAGAGTTTCCAGCAAGGGTGGGTTTGGCTTTGTGTGGGCTGGGGAAAATCAGTTTGTTCTGGGACCCTCAGGGAGAACCCGACTGCCACTCCTTCAGCTTGAAAAAATATTAAATTTCAGAGATGCCTGGGTGTTGCTGTTGTTTTATTCTCAGTTTTAGCAGAGTTTTACCTGGCAATGAAAGTTTCCCAGGATGTCAGGGTGACTCTGAAATGCTGATACCTCGCGGATACAGATTGGAATGAAACCACTGCCGGCTACAGCTGCTGCTGTCAAGATAGAGAATAACTCTGATAAATTTAATGTAGGGCTCCTGCTCTTTCATTTTTATTTGATCTTGGGATGCCTAACTCCAGTTTGGATGTAGAGCTGCAGAAACCTTCATGGTTTGACCATTGACATTCATTAATGGCTTTGAATCAATAAACCAGAGTCGGTGTATTTACCACAGCCATGGAAGGAGAATTATGGCTCAGATCTCCTTGGTTTAATTTCTCTGTTTTCAGCTGCCTCTGGACTTGAAGACAAAGGGGAATATTCAGGGTCATGAAAGTGAAAAGGTATCAGAGATTATCTCCTATTTATCCTTGCCAGTTGTACAGAAAAGACACTTTAGGGCTGAAAACTCCTCTGTGCAATGCAATGATTGATTGTGTTATATTGGGAGTTATTTTTCATCAAATGTAACTCAGAAGCTGAATGCTGAACTGTGAAAGCCTGTTTGCTCAGTGCCCCTCTTCTGGGGCTGGTTTAGAAATGTCCTTGGAGGAATCCTGTTGTTCTTTGCCTCCTTCAGAGCTGTCTCCAGTGAGCTGTGGAGGAAAAGGGTGCCCTGAGCCTCTGTAGTTAGACTTAAACAAAGATTTACTCAATGCAGACACTATGGTTGGATTTTGTGGTATGCATAGTGTCAAACAAGAGAAATATCGTGTTTGAAAAATCAGTTTGTGGCAGCGGGAAGAACTTAGTCATGGAACCTCGAAGTTGCAGGAGGCAGGAAAACTGTGCAAGGGAAAATTAAGCTTAAATCAAGGCATTGTGGTTAAGATTTAATCCTTGTTTTTCAGCAGAGAAAAAATGTGTAACTCAAGCACTGAAGAGAGTACGGTTATAAATCTGAATAATAAATCAGGCATGTGTTTAGGCTAAGACATTGCTTGTGTCACTCTTGAAATATAGATCTGTGGTACTTCTTATTCAATTTAGGAAATAGAACTTCAGAACAGTAAAAACAAAATTCTTTCCTTAGCTCCACAAAGTAATAATTCACCCAGTCCATCTCCATGTGATGCACACATGTTAAAGAGAGATAAATCAAGTGATGATAAGATTTATTAATTGTCCACATAAAAGAGCTCGGGTCTGACCTCATGCTGGTGTAAGGGATGATCAAACAGAGAGGAGTTTGCAGAGAAGGAGGCAAGAAAAATCCCTTTTCATGTGTCTTCCCAGATGTGTTTTGCCCTTCTCTCTCCTGCCATCAGCTGTTTGTCTTTATGCATGGTGTGGGAAAAGTGGAATTAAACCTATTCCTTGTTTTGCTGCTCTGTGTTTAGTCCCTGAAATCCTGCTGAAAGTCCATTTTACATTTCCTCTGAGACCATGGATCAAAGCCTCTTTTATTCAGTGCCCCCAAACAGCTGATTTGCTCTAGGTCCTTTTTAATTTACTGTCAGTGTGTGAATGTTTTTTTAGGATTGAGATGTGGCAGTGAAACAGATGCTGATCTGGACTCTGTGCTTCTTGCTCTGTATATTAAGGTAAAAAAGCAATAGATGTACCTTGAGGCTTCCAATCCCACAGAACTGGATTTTCTTTCTGTTTTATTGGACTGTGTCAGTGGCTTGTTGCTTATTTTTATTTGCTGTTCAGAAAGTGAAAATACCTAAGTGAATGCAAGTGTAAACTTCACTAATTCTGATAGGCACCTTAATAAACAATAAAATAATAAACCCTGTATTTTTCAGTGCCACCATTGCTCTGAGACCTGAAATGCTGAACCTTTAGAGGCAAAACAAGCTGGGTCCTTTATTCTGAGATTTTTGTGTACAGGAGCTCCAAACCCTCCTTCCTCTGAAAAGCCTTTTGTGCATACAATCACGTCTTTTAGGTTTTTTAGATATTCAAAATACCTTCTGTGCAGAAGCAGCAGAGATCAGGGCCTAATGGGACAAGAAGCAGAAGAAAGAGCTCATTGTCAGGAGGTAATAACTCCTTGTCATTCTCCGTGGGAGGCTGGTGGAGGTTAAAAAAATTGGGAAAGTGTGTTGCTAAGCACTTGCCATATCGTGTCTTGGTTAACCAGGATAGCCTGGTTTTAAGATCTCCTTTCCAGTAAGGTTTAAGTAATTGTCCTGCAGCCTTTTGCTGGCAAGTGAAGCTGAATTTAATTAGTCAATCTTCTGAGATAAGAAAACATAGCTAAGTATTAAAAATACAGCATTGTCTGACCTCTCTGAGACCCTTCTGGAATATTTTGTCTCCATATTAAGATTATCCCAGAAGTAGCTCATGTTTGTCAGGCCATGTTGCTTTGTGATCCTGTTGATCTTGAGCAGCACATTGCTGTAATGTGATCCTGAACCCCCATTTTCTGGAAATGCCCATTTTCCTGCAAATTACCCAAATGGGGATGTGAGAGGGGACACTTTGAGGTGGCAGCATGGCCATTCCTCATCAATTCGCCCCTCATTATTTGGAATCCTCCTTTGCCTCCATCCTGGCAAGACAGGAACTCATTTCCTAACTCCAAACCTCATCAGAATCCCCTCCTGCATTGAGAGTCCTTCCAAAGCCAAGAAGGCTCTTTGACATTTGTTAGTTGGCTGATCTGTTTGAGGAATCTTACATAAACTCCAGCAGGGGAGCTGCCAATTCCTGCACGTTGGAGGAGAAATGCTGCCTTATTTGGAGAGGTTTGCTCCTACTCGGGGCCACAACAGTGGTTTCCAAACTCCTCTGGTATTTGATGACTGTGGCATAACTTTGGAGGGCTTTGTGTGTCTCCTTTCAGCTCTTCTGAGATCACTGGGTGGCACTTGGGGAGAGTCCTTGTCCCTGCAGCCTGTGGAGTGGAGGGCAATGAAGGGAGGGATGGGCTTGTTCTAGCCCAAAAACAACCTACAGAAAGCCCCAAAATGGAACCATCCTCCTTTTTACCTGGGCTTTTTTTGTTTTGCTGAGGAATAGAAAACAAACAGGAGGATTTATCCGAATTTCTGGCAGATCTTAAGGGTGGTTGCTCAGCTTTGGGAAGGGTTCAGACCTTCCCCATGGGCAGCAGCAGCCAGGGCTGAGTCCTTGGCACGGTGTGATCCTGCTGTGGTGCTCGTGGTCCCTTGGGACAAGGATCCCTGTCCAGAAAAGGGAGGAGCTGGAGCTTCAGGAGTGACTGAGGGACAAAAGGAAGATCAAGGGGAGACCTTGTGGCCCTGCACAATTCCCTGCCAGGAGGGGACAGCCAGGGGGGTCAGGCTCTGCTCCAGGGAACAGGGACAGGAGGAGAGGGAACCACCTCAGGTTGGATATTAGAAAAATTTCTTCCCCAAAGGATCATCTGCTCATGGTAGTGATGGAGTTCTCATTTCTGGAGGGATTTAAAAGCTGTGTGGGTGTGGCTTTAAAGGTGGTTTAAAGATCTTTTCCATTTGAGTCCATGATTCCAGGGTGACTTCTTCAGCAGTGGCGTGAGGTCGCACTTGGGGGATGGAGCTGAGCCTTCTTCCATGGTGACTTCCAGCGGTGGATCAAGTGCAGAAATATCTGTAATGAATAATTTTTGTGGTCTGGGGTGGTGCTGCCAATGCTGTCGTGTTGGGGCTTCAGGATTACATTGGAAAAGAAAGGCTGAAAATTCCCTTTCCCTGACCTCTGTGTAAATTCAGTCCACCCCCTGCACGATGCTCTTCTCACTTCACCTGTTTTTATCCTTTTATTCCACAAACTGTTTGTTTAGGCAAGTGTGTTACTTTGTGTTACTGTTTTTCTGGAATTTATTTGTTGCCATCTCCAGAGCTGGTTTTACATGTTTAATTTTATTATGTTCATGAGGCAACGTTGGCAGGAACGGCGCTATAAAAAGCATTCATTTCATGGAGTGGTACAAACATGTTTTCAGCTGAATTGATGACACTGAATATAAAACACTTCTCATTTGCTCTTCCCCTTAAGGTTTGTTTAATGAACTAAAGTTTTTCTTATTACTTAGAGGTGCAGTTCTTTCTGCCCATCCGGAAAGAATACAGAACACAATGTGCATTTCTGGCTGCCATCTCTTGGAAATAACCTGCTTTAGGAACATTTCTCTGTGAATCTTGGGGTGTTGTGGAAATTCCTCCACTCTCATTTTTTTTACTCTTTCTCCCTGAACCTTGAATTCTTTATTGTGAATAAAAATTACTCTAAAGGAGGAGATCTGTGTTAAGAAGCCAGTTGGGAAGGTATCACAATTTGGATGCAGATTTGTGTTTAGACTCGGGGAATTTGTTTGAAGTAATTTTGGGGATTGAGATCACCCTTTTTGGTCTTCATGTTGCATCCATGCTGCCTGTGAAGAGCCATGATTTATTGAATTTAGATATGTTATCTCTCCCTGGCAGTGGGGTAATATTAATTAAAGTGCTCATTACTGTTTGTGATCTGATACTGTGCAGGAGGCACTTCCTTAGGGGATTAATAAGGGCTGGGATGGAAACACCTGTGTTTCCAATGCTGTTTTCCATACATTGGTGTCTAGAGGCTCAGAGTGCTCCTGTCTCCATCCAGGACTCATCTTAATCCTTAATTAATTTTCTGGTGGGGCTGTCCAGGTGTGCCAGGTCATGTGAGGAAGCTGGGAAAGGGAAGAGGGGGGAAAAGCAGAGCCTGAAGTGAGATAATCTCTGCTGCTTGATCTCTTGCCCACCGTTTCAGCTGACCTAGAATTTAGTGTAAATATTAAAGAGTTAGAACAAGCTGTTGCATAAATGGCTGTGCCTTAGATCCCTGCTCTTGTAACTCCTCATCCTCCGGCACAGCTCCTTTTCCCACCACTTATTTGTTGGGACAGCTCCAGCTAGGGCAAAAACCAATAATTTCTCTAAATTACTTCACAACTGAAATGTAATTTAAAGTCACCAAGCTCCAGAGTGCAATGGCACACCCACGATGGGCACTGCAATGGGGAGATGCCACACGCCCAACTGAGCATCTGATAGACACAGGAGACTTGGAAGAGAAAGTTTTGGAGCCAATGGCTTCTCAAAGCCTGTCAGAAGAATCATTTTCCTCCCCAATTTCAGTCAGTTGCTGCCTGAGAATTGAAAAGCAGGGATTCAGAGGGCGTTCACCCACGCTGGTGCCTGATCCCCAGTGCTCTGCAGCCATTTCCTTGGAATGGAAAGGAAAAGTACACATATGAAGCACCAACTGGAGTTTGTTAAACATGGAGCGTATGTGTTATTTAGATTTGGAATGTGGTGAGGTTATGAAGCTATTCTTGGGAAGGAAGACAAATAAATTGCTGGTACATCAAAATAATTTGTAACAAATAGATTCGTGAAAAGCTTGCTGGAAATGGGGCACGAGGCACTTGACAGAGCCCTGAAATTCAGCTTCCAACTGGAGCTTCTCCATCCTGCAATGATGGAGTAAGCACAGGGTATGCTAATGGTTGGTAAAGGGTTTTAATTTATTTTTGGTGAACTTTGCAGCCTCCTGAGTGTGGCTGGGAATCAGACTTTCGGTTCTCACCGACGTTATTGAGTCTGAACTCAGAATTTCTCTGTGATGAGTGAATTCCAAATTATTCAATATCAGCTCAGAATTCCTTTGGAGCATTGTGGTCTAGGCTTACCTGTCTATGTGATTATCAAAACTGATGATAGGACTCAGAATGCAACATGAATTCAATTTTTAATTGTACAAGAGGAGGGGCAAAAAAAATGCCAAAGGCTGCCCCCAACCCAAATATTGTACAATGCATATCAAATGAGATCTGAACATCAGTGATTACATTTTTAGTAGGATGAGTGTTCTGACTGAAATGCAGCAATCTGTCACTTGGCCTTTCTGTGACATTCAGTGCATTGAAATTACCAGGCAAAGATTGCTTTTTGACATGCTAAATTAACCGAGTTGGAAATTGGAGCTTTATCATGGCTGCTAATTGTTACAGGGAGAGGGAAGAGTTGTTTGTCTTTTATAGTCTGAGCAGGCTATTCAGACAGCAGTTAATAATAATAATAATAAAGATAATCTCCAAAAGGGTCATGTCTGGAATGAGTAGAATTGGTTAAGAGAAATCACTTTTAATCTGAGCT
The DNA here is from genome assembly GCF_048771995.1 of Taeniopygia guttata. Classification (NCBI taxonomy): domain Eukaryota; kingdom Metazoa; phylum Chordata; class Aves; order Passeriformes; family Estrildidae; genus Taeniopygia; species Taeniopygia guttata. The sequence goes on along the minus strand of NC_133032.1, from coordinate 36,934,274 downwards.
GTGGCAATGCTGAACACTTTCCCTTCAATTCCAACCTATCCATAATCAGGGTTTATTGTAAGGAGATGGAAGACTTGGTAACTCCATTAATAAGTGAAGGAAAAATGCTTTAAAATAATGTTTTAGACTTTTAAAAGTTTTGGTTCAGCATGAATGAGGGTGTTTCATTCCTAAGTTTTTTTTTTTTCTTGGTGTTGTTTCTTCAGATATGTAAAAATCCAACTTAACCTAATGCTAAATGATTATGCTTCATATGCTTTGCAAAATCTGCTGCAATAGCAACCCTTATGTTTTACTAAAAATTGAATAATGCTTTGTGTAATTATTTTTTTTTTTAAAGCATGGGCTATATTTTGTTTGCTATCTACTGATTTTACCAAATGTAATTTTTGTTTCTGAGTGATAAATGATAAATCCACGTAAATTGTGGCAGGTGATGGTACCAGGACCCTCTCTGTAAAGTTGAGGCGTTTCAGATCTGAAGTTCTATTTACTCAAGCAGTCATTATCTACAAATATCAACAAATCTATTTATTTTTAGCTCCCAGACAAACAGGAGTTCTGATAGATGTGTAAATGAAATTTCTGGAGGCTTTTAACTGGTATTTCAGTATCTAGATCAATGACCTTGTCATGAGGGACAGATTTCGCTGATATTTATCAATTATCTGAGAGGCCTCCAACCTTGGGTTTGTATTTCTTGGTGTGAGATGTGAATTCCTGGGGGTTATGGTAAGCAAAATGCTTAGGGAAATACTTGGCTGATCTGTGTGGAAGAGTAATAGAACCAGAAAATCTTAAAATCCCAGACTGATTTGGGTTGGAGGGGACCTTAAAGCTCATCCCAGTTCCACCCCTGCCATGGGCAGGGACAATTTCCACTGTTCCAGGCTGCTCCAAAACCCATCCAACCTGGCCTGGGACACTTCCAAAGATGTGGTGAACTTAGGAAAGGATGAAATTAAGAAAAGATAGATGTACATGAGGACTGTTAGTCGTACTTCTGCTATTTCTCAAGCAGAAGGAGTTACCAAAGTGCATGAGAGGCTAGATGATGCTAAATGTTTTGGGGTTTGTACTGATTTCAGGACAAAGTGGTGAATTTGGGTGTTTATGTGCATGCTGCCCAGAGCTTTTTGGCACTCTCCAGCCCCAGGTGAGCGGCGTGGGCAGAGCAGTAATTGCAGCTGTGCACGTGGAACTGTGGGCAGAGCACTCTGTGGGCAGCCAGGCAAAGGGAGATGAATGGAAGCAGCAAGTGCTTCACTCCTGACAGGATGGGAGTGCACAAATCAGGGAAGGCTCAGCTCATTCATCCCACTCCTGCTCTGGGAAGGAGCTCCAGGTACCGATGGCAGTTCATGGAATTTTGATTTACGAGGTGTTGCCAACCCTCCCTCTGGTAGGGCCATCCTGGGAGCACGTCCTGAATGAAGGGAGTGGGATGGTCAAAGGGAGGGAGAGCACAGCCTGTGATTTGTGTGCACACCACACAAATAAATCTGTATAAATCTGCTCAGTCTCCTGTTTGCATCCAAGGAAATAACTCTTAGCCAGGAAGAAACCACAGGAATTCAGTGGGATGGTGAGAGCAGCATCCCTTCCCGATCCCTGTGGTCAGGGATTGGGTGTGGGGACAGCTCCCTGCAGAGCTCCTGTGGGACTGAGAGTCTAGCAAGGGATGTAGAGCTGGATGTGATGCTGATGTGCTTAATGGTTGATTTAGAAAAATGGAAAAGAGAATTTTTAGGAAACCATGAGGATATTTCTTTGTTGAGTCATTAGTTTCTCCAAATCATATCTGGGGAGAAAAGGAGCACAAGGCATTGAGAGCTTGATCCAACCACTGTGTGTGTAGGGAGGAAATGTGCATGGCTGATCCAAGGATGGTTTTACCTTCCATTCTTTCCTGGGCTTGCAGTGCTTCCTTCACAAGATGTTAAATTCACATTAACACCTAAATGTCTGCAGACACCCTCAATGTCTGAAGGGATCCTTGGCTTCTCCAGGATCTGGCACAGGTATGGAGCTCCCATTTCCAAATCTGGTCCCTGAGGGCAGGGTGTGGGAAACCAGAAGTTGAAGTTGTCCCATCCCTGGAAGTGTCCAAGACTGAGCTGTGTGGCAAGCACATTTCTCTCCCTCTCAGGATTTTTTATAGAGGTGCACAGAGAGAAATGAAAGAGAAAACAATTTCTATTTCTGCTCCTTGTTTTCCCATGTGGAATGTGTTTGGAGAATTGTTTACCTTGGTGAGTGCTTGATTGGATTCTGGTGATGATTGTTTGAGCTGATGGCCAATCCAACCCACCTGGGGCTGGACAGAGAGAGGGTCACAACTTGTGAATTAGAGATATAGTTAGAACAAGTAGGTTTGTAGTTTTAGTATCTTCCTTTATATAGTATATTAATGTATTTTAGCATAATTATAATAAAGAAATAATTCAGCCTTCTGAATTGAGTCAGACATCATAATCTCTTCACATCGGGTTTTCCTGCATTCACAACAGAGCTGGACAGACCTTGGAGCAACCTGGGATAGTGGAAGGCATTCCTGCCACTGGAGAAGGGAACAAGATGGGCTTTTGGGTCTCTTCCAATCCCAACCATTCTAGCATTCTGTGATTATAATACATCAATAAATATGTGAAATAAATGAAATATTTTTTATTAATTAGATTAATGGTGTTGATGCCTGTGAAGGCTGTCCTGGAGTAGAGGCTGGACAGAGTCACAGAATAAAGCAGCGATTTATTCCAAGGATCTCCTCCATGGATCCACCTTGGGCAGCACCAGAGCCCAGCCAGGGCTGCACCCAAATGACCCAAAATGGTCCCAAAATGCACGAGCGCTCCTGGGGGCTCTCCCTGGGATCACCATTGGCACCTTGGAGTTCATTGTCCCATTCCAGCTTTAGCCCAGGCAGTCCCACCCTGCTTGTTTTTCTCTCTCCAGCCCACAGTGTTTGTGCTCCTGGGCTGAGATTTGGATCATTTGTGTGCCCAGCTGGAGCAGGAATTGTTTTGTCTCCCTGCTCTGTGCAGAGAGCTCAGCAACACTGAATGTGAAGCTCAGAGCTGCACGCTAAATCAGCAGAGAATCTGAAAAACAAAAGTCAAAACCTGAGGCATCAGTGTGACATGGGTGGAACAACGCAGGGAACGAAGAGCAAAGCAGTGTTGTTTTATCAGAGGGATTGCAGCTCTTCTAATTACAGACTAAATTAGTTAATACAAGCCAAGAGAGAAAATTAAGCCCCTTGTGGGGAGGGTACAGTGCACAAAGGCTCTCCCATTTCCTGCTAATTAGTGGGTGGGAAACCCTGGTGCTCCCTGTGCCGTCCCTCTCCTGTCCTGCCACCCGCGTCCGCACACGCGAGTTTGGATCAGGGAGCCGCGTGTGGGTGGAGGTTGTGTCTCAAATTTTTCACTGAAAGAATAATAAAATACTGGAATTGTCTTCCTAGGGAGGTGGTGGAATCACCATCTCTGGATGTGTTTAAAAAAGACTGGACAGGGCACTTGGTGCTATGGTCTAGTTGAGTTGTTAGGGCATAGGTTGGACTTGATGATCTCAGAGGTCTCTTCCAACCTCATTATTCTGTGATTCTTTCTTGAAGCTTTTGGATCATGTGGCCTTGTAAAAGAAGTGAGAGACTGGGGACAGGTGTGTAATAATGTTCCTTAATATTTTGGCTTGTGGTGCGAAGACGCCTTTTGAAAGTAATTGTTATAATTAGAGTTTGCAAAAGATTTCAAGTGGTACAAAGGTGCCGTGAAGGAATGTGAGGTAAGATAAACATTCTTATATTTTATTATTTCAGGAAGAGTCGTGATAAATTATGAAGTTAGCTATTGATAATTTTCAGATTTGCTCAGTAAAACCTGTTCTAATGTCTCTGAGGGGAACCAGGGTGAAGCAGGGTTCAGTGCCTGAGGGGGCTCCAAGAGACTGCAGAGGGACTTTGGACAAAGGATGGAGGGACAGGACAAGGGAGAATGAATTCAAAATTACACAGAGTGGGTTAAATGGGGTATTGGGAAGGAATTCTTCCCTGTGAGGGCGGGGAGGCCCTGGCACAGGGTGCCCAGAGAAGCTGGGGCTGCTCCTGGATCCCTGGAAATGCCCAAGGCCAGACTGGATGAGGCTTGGAACAACCTGGGACAGTGGGAGGTGTCAGGGGTGGAGCTGGATGACCCTTGAAGTCCCTTCCAACCCAAACCATTCCATGATGGAATGGTTGCTGGTTTCTTCTGAAGGTTCTGTGGCATCTTCCAATTCAGGAATTCCTCTGGCTCCTGGGTCTTGCCTTTCTCAGCTTTGGAGCTCTGACATTTGGGAGGGGATCCCTCATTCTGGGGCGGTGCTGTCTTTGCAGCCCATTGTGTCCACCAGGATTGTGAGGGCTGAGTGCTGCTGACAAACCCTTGACTTTGTGACTTTCTGCCAAACCTTCAACCACCTTCAACTTCATGACTTTCTGCCAAATCTTCAGCCATCTTCATGACTTTCTGCCAAACCTTCAGCCATCTCTGTGGTGGTAGATGAACCTTGTGGGGTTTTTTGCAGTGAGAGTGGCAGAGGGATGCAGGAAATTGTTGTTTAGGTTTTGAATGGAACGTTTGACATCAGGAAGGAGTGGATTTAAGGCTGTGGGAAGCCCATCCAGCTCCCTTTGCTGCTGATGGAGTTTTAGGCTGTAATTACAATTCCCTTTTCCATGGGAACCCCAGGTCGTGTTCAGTGCACATGACGGCAGCAGGGAGGGGAGGATCACGATGCCAGAGAAAGCTTAATTTGACTCATTCAAGTTGTGATTTAAATATTGTAAAGGCTTTTGTGTGGTGGAAAACCACCTTGGCTGCTTTAGCCCCTGCTTGGTAATGAATTACATCAGAGTAGGTTGGTGGGAGACGTTTGGGCTGTGTGGTTAAACCCTTTTGTGGGGATATGTCAAAATACTCACTGGGGACAACAACAAAATTTATGGGGAAAAATAGAAAAGTTTTATTCCTGTCATATTTGTAGGGTCAGTTTTGCTTTACTCTTTGCCTGTGAATTTGATTGATATTAGTATGAGTTTATCTTGCTTTTCAGACAGATATAAAGCACCTCACTGTTTTAACTAGAAACTTTTTCTGTGTTCAAGTGTAAACGAGAATCATATAAAAAATGTCATTTTTTCTCCCCAGTTGAGGATCTCCTCTCTCCTACGGCTTGGCTGGGATGATCTGGGTTTGTCGTGGACCAGGAGCTCTGGATTTTGGCATCCCCCTGGAGCTGCAGTTCAGTTCCTGCTTTGTTTTGTCGCCCCTAAACGTGTGAATTTTTGAGGACAGGGCTCCCTCGCGTGGTGGCACCACACAAACTTCAGCTGCTTCCTCTGCAAGGAAAACCCCAAATTTCCCCCTTTTTCTCCCAAAACCTGCAAAGTTGTAAAGGGACCTTTCCACTGCTGGAGAGGCTGAGAAAAGAGAAAACATTGCTGAGCTCTTTTATTCCCTCCAACTCAAACCATTCTGGGAATCTAATTCCAAAAAAAAAAAAATCACAAGATTTCTATTATGTAGAATTCTAGAGAATTTCAAGCTAAGCAATTGTAAATGTTTAAAGAAAATTTTTTTGGTGAATGTTAACTATTCTTGAGGCTCCAAAGAAGTTTGTGACTTAACCTGCTGTCTGTTTCCTACATATGATGTTGTAGGAAAATCAGTATTTCTAATGGAAATCAGTGTGCTCAGAATAGGACAAAATTGGGCAATCAACTGCTGTCACTTTGTGAATATTAATTAAATTACATCAGTATATATAGTGTGCCTATATATCATTTATAGAACTGGTGATACATCAAATATATAAAAGTAAAATATATTTATAATAATTAAAGTTGTCTATATAAATATGTATATATAAAATATATTTTCACTATTATCAGTTTGGATCAAAAATTTGGCTGTGGTTATCCATGTGCACCTTCATGATGTGGTTTAATCAGTGTCCATTGCATGCGACACCTTCAGTTTCTGAAGTGGAACTTTTTCCCTTAAAATTCAGCTGGTGAGCTTGTCTCTCTTCTGCAGTCAGTGGGAATTAGTCCTGTCTTTAAAAACTGAATTTTCATGGAGTTTAGCCTAGATGAGACATAAAAGGAAGAAGGAATTTTCATCTTCCTCTTACTGTTTCAGTGTCATAAGGGGGTGAGACTGCTTCTTTTCAGATTTCCTAGCCAAAACTTGTACCATCAAGTATTTTTTAAATTGTAGTGATCTTCTTCTTTTGGGAAATTATGGTTTCCTCTCTCCTAGTTCCAGAATATTTAAAATTAGATTTGCCTAAAAAGGCATTGGGCTTGGGAGCATTTTATTAAGATTTTCCATTTTTATTTTCAATTCAGTAACAGGTATTTCACTGACAGATTCAAAGCCCCTTTCCCTCTGTGAGTATATTATTAAATACTCAGCTGTAGATATTTAACCCCCCTAAATATGTAGATATTTATCCCCCCTTTAAGGGATCCTGAGCCTGATCCCTTTGGGGTGTGGGCTTCCAAATATACTCTTCCTCGTGTTTGGAATTCCAGAATGGTTTGGGTTGGAAAGGACCTTAAAGCTCCTCTCACTCCAACCCCTGCCATGGGCAGAGACATCTCCCACTAGAGCAGGCTGTCACAAAAGCCAAAATCCCAAAATATTGTCTGGATGAAGTCAGACCTGCTCTTTGGGATCATGCCTGTGGAAAACCAGACTTTCCACACATAGCAAAGCTGTTTTTCATTGATTTGCAGATAAATACACAATATTGGAATTATTTTCCATATTCTTTTCTGCTGAGAATCATTCAGGGAGGAATCTGAGCTTTTAACACTGAGCTCAGGACTCGTTTTTTCCTCTTTCCACTTGCCAAGGGAGCATGGAGAGGCTGCAGAGCTGAGACCCAGCACTCTCCAAGTGTCCCTATGGAGCATCTGTGCCACAGTGCCCGAGGTCAGGGATCACTCCTGGGACAGATGCCTTTGGAGGAACAGACGTATGTGTTTCTGCTTTGTAAAAAAAAATTTAAAAAAAAAAATAAAATTAAAATATATTACAAAAAAAAAAAAAAGCCACCAAAAACTCTTGTGGTTTAGACAGCTGGTCTGGCAGTTGGTAATGTGAAGGCCTATTAAAATATTTATGCTCTTTGTTATTTAACTTCATTTGTTTTTTCAGAAGAATTTGGAAATGGGCTGATTAAATAAAATCGCGTGAGGCCGCCCGGGGTCGGGAGTGACAAGAATTGGCAGAAATTTGGGAGCACTGGCAGCACAGGGGGCTAATATTCTGTCTTTCACTCTCCTGAAATCTCGTCGTTCTGTTTGCCTTCGGAGCGAGAGGAGGTGCTAATAAATACACTGAAAATATTTTCACACTTCTGCTGGGTGGAATTTTGATGCGGGAGCTGGGGCACAAAGGCCTGGCTTCATGGAAACTTGGGAGTCGGTGACAAGGCTCCCTTTGACTCAGCCCCAGCAGTGGAAATCAACGTTAAAAATGACACCCCCAGCTCAAAGTTCCAGGGATTTGTTATTTTGGGTGCTCACAGAACTCGCTGTGTAGGTTTTAGTGAAGGATCCAACTTCTAAAACTTCTCAGCTGTTCCAACCAGCATTTGGACAAGTTTCAAGGGGTGTTGAATTGTTTTCTGACAGGGAGCAGCTCTCATGGAAATGCAGAGTGGCTATTTGGACTGGAGAAAAGCAAAAACAATGAAATTTGGTTTAGCATCCTCAGGGAATGAGGATCACAGAATCCCAGAACCATTCATGTTGGAAAAACCCTCTCAGAGCATCGAGTCCAAATATTTCCCAGCACTGCCAAGGCCACCCCTGTCCCCAGGTGCCACATCCACATGGCTTTTAAATCCCTCCAGGCATGGGGACCCTTTGAGGGAAGAAATTTTCCTGATATCCAACTCAACCTCCCCCAGTAAGAGGCCATTTTCTCTTGCTCTAACCAGCAAACCTGACATCAACACTTAAAAATTTACAAAAGGGAGATTTTAAAAGTAAGAGGGAGGACTCCAGGTGTCTACTCTGGGTTAAAGTTGAACAAATTGGATCTTTCCTTGTGTTTAGGAGATCCCATGTTGGATGTGCACAACCTCGAGGTTGTGAACGCCATAGACAGCAGGAAAAGGGGAAAAATTCATGATGGAATGGCAATAAAAAGGTGTTTTCACAATAATGAAAACCGAAAGAGCTGTTCACTTACCATGGCCAAGGTTTGAAACAAAGGAGGAGAACGGTGAGCATGAAAGAGGGGGGAAAAGAGGATAATGAAATCCCAAATTTGCTTCTTTTCCAGTGCCTCACTTGAAGGACCAATGTCCTTAAGAAATGATGCCTATTTTTGAAAAACTAATGATTATCTAATCAATCTACAACTCAGCTGGGCGCTTTCTGAGTGGTAATGCTGGGTTTTGTTCAACCCCTGGCTTGGGGCAGTCAAGGGTCCTGTGAAAGGTTTAGGACTGAGCCTAAGAGGTCAAATTCAGGCTGCGCTCAGAGGTGGTGCCAGAGCCTGAACAAATGGTGCCAGACGTGTGGAGATCAAATTAGCAAAGCTTGGTTTTGTGCTAACCAGAGATAATATGGTGTGAAATCATTTAATGAAGGAAAATCCCCAGATATTCTGGGAAACTCGGAGGAGCAGGCTGGAAGTGTTGAAGTGGTCAAGGGGGGGTGTGTGGGAGTCTCTGTGGCCTTTTTTGGTGCTGGAGGAAGTGAGGAAAAGGCCAAGTTGTGTTCCCTGGTGGGCTGGATCCTGTTGGATCTGCTGTGTGTGGCCCGTTTTGGAGAGCTGCTCTTTAAAGGCTGGGCTTCATTAGGGATCTTACACTGTGGCAAGTGGTTGAACTATTATTTTAAGGCTCTAGCTTGTTCTCACAGCAAGCTGTTTCCCAGACTCCCACATTTTTCCCCCAGAATTTGTGTGGAACCTTTTTCTGGAAGCTCATCTCTTTAGTGTGTTTTGCTCTACCAGCTCCTTGAATGGGTTGGTCTCACAATATTTGACACCAAAATCTGGTTCAAGTTCCAGCTGCAGGGAAACCTCTTCCCTCTTGCTCTTTCCTTCCTCTATTAATTTTAAGCTTTTGTAAAATCCTAGGATAGTTTGGGCTGGAAGGGTTTTACTCACAGTGAAAATAATCTGGAAATGCTTTCTTTTATAGGAAGTGTAAGTCTTTATTTTTAAATCATTTCAGTGGAGATGCATTTCCTACCTCTTCGTTCCTTTTGCTCTTGTGAAGTTTGGAAAAGCAATTTATAGCCTGAAGATCTCTCAGCATCTCTCTTGAATCTTATATTCCTTCTTCCTTAATTAGCTGGGGTCATTTGAACCAACAGTAAGTAACTGAAGGGAGAATGGATGCAAATCCAGTACCTGCCTTGTAATTTTTGGTGTTTGAATAGATAACTTTTTTTTTTTTGCTTTTGTTACCAATTTCCTTTAAGAATATTGAGAAACTATAATTTTTATATATGTATGTGTAAAAATTTAAAATATTTATATGTTTTTCTCTCATACATAAGGTCTAGAGGAAGGCTGGTGACCAAGTAGCTGAATAGGGAAAGGAGAATTGAACTCTTTTCTTGTACCTCAAAAGAAAACCTTCTGAGCAGCTCCATATATTTTCATTATTGCAATGAAACTGATATTTACCTTTTTGCCAAATTACTGAGAAGAACGGTAGCCTGAAAATGAGTTGATTTGGTTAAAAAAATGAACAGAAAATGTGATGATGCATGGCCCTGACAATGCTTGCCTGTGTAAGGCAGCGTGATGTGTGTCAGCAATTCCTCCTCAAATCCACCAATGTAAAAGCTTAAGAATTCTCTCCTGATCCCATGGTGCTGCATAATTCACTTTTAGGATCTAAAAATAAAGCCAGGCTCTTTACAAGACTGTGCACATGCTGGAGTGGAGTAAACACGTGTTCAATCTGTTCTGAGTTGTCTGATTAAAATAATCGTGGTGTGAAGGAAGGAGGCAGGAGGGGCACAGCCGAGCATGTCAGAGAGCAGAGAGGTGTTGAAATGCCCTTGAAAATTAAAACTGTGGAGGCTGTGCATGTTAAAATTATTAGGGTTCACGTGGGTGCAAAGATGTTGACAACTTGAACTTGAAATTTCTTACAAGTGTGGCCTTAAATAAATTTGGATTAAATCAGCAACAGGAGGTGAAACCGTGTTTGATGAAATTGTCTGGCAAATTGGTTTTAAGTCTGGAATTTCATTTTCCAAACAGAACACTGTGGAGAGGGCAGCAACAAGCAAAAATGAACTGCAAGTTATTTTACTGTTCGGGGAGACAAGAGACTCTTTATAGTTCTGCTCTAAAGCTTAATTTTTAGGACCTGTATAAATAGAATCCAATCCACCAACTGATTTGGAGAGGATAATCCATCAATATTTAATTTGGTAAGAAAGAAAAGGCTTTAAAATAATGTAGTTCATGAATCAGATGCACCGTTGAGTTCTATTATTAAATGTGGATGTATAATATCGGTGGCCTCATGTTTGTTATTTTAATAATTCTAATTAACTTCTGGTAATTGTGGTGGACCTGCTGCCAAGTATCCCAGCTAAGATCATTACTCAGGGTTATTATTTTCTGTAGACAGCCAGCCAGTGAATAGAGGAAGTTTTATGGTAAACTAAACTTAAACAGCACAAGTAGGTTTTCTTGTTGAAGAAAAATGCCTGGTGGTGAACTTCATCATGATCTGTCCATGTTTAAGAGCTGTGGAGAGATCCAGGCAATCTTTAGGATAATGCAGTCATTTCCAAAGCCCCCATAAAGAATATTTCACTCTTTCTCCTCGACTGGGGATGATGAGTGAGATTTGTGTGGAGAAGCAGGAGCTTTCTTCACACAATTAGCCTGCTCCTCTTGTCTCTGTCTCTTTATGGTCCCACACTCCATTTTTCATGCTGTGGTTGTGATGGTGATAAACCAGGACACTGCAGCCTGGACTGCTGCAAAAACAGGGATAGAAAATGAATCCATTGGTGGATGCAAGGACAAATCCTTCACTTATCTGAAAGACACTTCAATGTTCAAGAAATCAATTGAGTATGGAGCTGCCAGTAAAGAAGGATCTGTGAACTTAACTTGTGATTTTATCTTTCCCCTTGATATCCTGGGAGTCTTCTCCCACACTGGAAAAGGCACTCAGAACCAGTTTTCCATGTCTGGATTAGGTCTTTCTGCAGCTCCAAAATTTTGGCCCATTTCAGATGGGAAAGTGTCACAGGTTGGAGTTTCCCATCAAAGATCCGCTCTGTGCAGAGAGGAAACCCAAAAATGTTGTGCTATCCATTTTCCAATTAATTGAGGGTGTTGCTATCTATGAAAGTTGGAAAGTTTTATTCTTTTGCCACAACAGTTTTTGCATGGGAAGGAACAGTTGCAAACACAGGCATTTATTTAACTGAAACAAAACCCCACAAAACTTTTAAGTTGAAAAAGAAACTTCAAAGGTCTTCAGGGTAGGTTGTTCTTACGCCTCTTCAGAGTAGAGCGAGTGGGACTCGGCACCAGTTCCTTCTAGAACAATTGACTTTCAAGAATCCATCACACTCCTTGGTGGAAGGTTGGTAATCTCCAAAATGTTGCCCTGATCCTTTTATCTGAACAGATGAAGGCAGGAATAATGTGGAATAATCTGCTAGAGTCAGAGCAGAGCTGGGGTGTGTGGGAGCATCAAGCCATGGGTAAGGATTTTAGGACAATCTAAACATTGCAAACATCCTCTGGCAAGACCTGAAATCTGGTCCTGGGGAAAGGAAAAAAACCCCACTTTTCTAGCAGTTAAACATGTGAGTGGATTTAAAGGACAAATATTGTCTATTTAAAGCTGGAAATGGTAAATTCTGTAAGGAAATTGATTTAATCCCCGAAGTGTGTTTGGGGTATAATTGAAGACACTAAAAGGGCAACTCAGGGTGGATTTAGGGATTGCAGCTGTTGGGAGAGATGTGTTTGTGACACCCTGAAGTCAGGCTCTCACCAGATGGAATTTTTGGCACTGAGGGACAGTGCCCATTAAAATATCTGCTAATTCCTTGTGCCAGCTGCACTTCCTTCAAAGCACGTGGCACTGAGAGAATCACTGAACTCCTTCTGAGCCTCATCTTCAATTTGCCCATCAGAACATCCACACAGTTATTTCACAGAATCACCAAGTTGGAAGATGATGATACTTTTCTTCTTTTTTTGTCAGGGTAGGGATTAAATGCTCAAGATGGTATTTCTTGCTGGGACTCAGGTGTTTATTAGTTCTTATCTCTGTCACAGTCTCACAAACCCCATGTTCTGCAGCACTTCACCCTAACACACTAAAAATGGAGGTTTATCTCTCTCTGAAAGGCCTTTTAAGGATAAACTGTCCAATTAAGAAATGATACCTGAATTATTTTTATTTTTAACCCAATAACCAACCACCCACACTCACAATGTGGACTTTTTTACCCAATTACACAAAACCACCAAAACCCATGGAGAAGAGGTGAAGAAGAAAGGCCAGCATCCACCCTAAAACATCCATCTTGCTTTATAGTTATTACTGTATTCTAAACCCTTAAACTTTGAGTTTTCCCCCCTGTGATATCTCACACTTCTGTTCAGACTCTGCACCCACCATCCCAGTTCTGTCATTCCATTTTGGAACCTTCTCCACAGCCTCAGGTCAATGCAGTGTTCTCCTGGGGGTCAGAGTCTGTTAGCACAGAAATCTAAAATTCTCAGCAGCCAGGCTTCCAACAGGAAGAGACCTTCAAGATCATTTAATCTAACCCAGCCCCAACAACTCAACTAAACCCTGGCACCCAGTGCCACATCCAGGCTTTTTTTAAACACATCCAGGGATGGTGACTCCACCACCTCCCCCAGCAGATGATTCCAGTACTTTATCACTCAGTATAAATTTTTTTCTAAAATCCAGCCTAAATCTGGGGCATCTTCGAAGTGTTTCAGTGCTTTGGAGTAGATCCTGGGGGTGATGTGCCCTCCTTTGAAGATGAAGCCCCCACCTCCCAGAGATCTTTCCCTTTCTTTCTGCCCATCACAGCAGCCGGGGCTGACTCTGAGATCCCACAGAACTTATGGATTCCTCAAAAGAGATTAATCCCAAGTGGTTTTATCTCATTTTCTGTGTATTGCCTACTGCAATTTGGGCTCTTAATTTGTTTTTGCAAACGATGAATTTGATTTCCTGCTATCAATGAGTGTCTGCCTGTTGGAAGGCTCCAAGCATGACTGGCATAATGAAAAGTCTTTCTTGCATTAGAGTTGGAACTTTGTGTGTTGAGAATTTCCCTCTGTCTGATAACTAAGATCAGATGCCAGATCTTCCTATAGCTACCCTCCAAGATGTAGTTAATCTTTATCATCAAAGGGAATAAGAATGGCACTCATCAGGGTACAGCAAGAGTAGAAAAAAATAGGTAGAAAATTTAGTAAATGGTAAATCTCAATAATTTTATTCTTTTGACTGTAAGATCCAGGAGTTTTAAGTTCCATTACTAAACAAATATTTGTGACTTCTTAGGGGTTTCTTTTGGTTGTTGGAAATTGATGTGGGTGGATCTTGAGCTTTTTTTCTCTGCTTGAAGTATAAATCTGGTTTGTTGTTGTTTAGAAAGTGTTTGTATCAGATCTACAATAGAATTGTGCTTTTTGGTAGGGACAACACAGAAAAAACATGATGCTCTAAGCAGATGGGAGAGTGGTTCTGATTGGGTTTTTAGATGTCCAGCTGAAGTTTTTGCTCTTGGGTAGGTGCAGTGAAATGATCCTGTTCTCCCCCACAGTGGAAGTAACACAGCTGCCCCTGGGGGCAGTTCTTGGCCCCTGTGTGTAAAAATCTTTCTCCCAGTTCAAATATTGTTTGCAGACAGATGGGAGCACTCATGGAATTGTTCAGCTTGGAGAACCCCTCCAAGGCCATCGAGCCCATCCCTAAAACATGTCCACAAGTGCCACATCCACAAACACAACTTCAGCCAATCAGGTTCTCAAATTTCCAGCAGTTCCCCCTCGTTTATTTTTAAAAATTTTTTAAATCTACATCTCAATTACATAGCGAGATGTTCTTTTTAAAAACTTGTTTGTTATTAAGATATAAATCTACTTATTTTAGTCATGTAGTGCACGGCGGCATAATGCAATACAAGAAGATTACAAGCTGATGGTGAGATGTTAATAACAGTAACACAAAACATTAAGGCAAGTGACATTTACATAAGTATCTTGATCTTAATACATGTAATTTACATATGAAAATTTAATCACCATAGAGATAAACAGCTGCAATGTTTAATTAAACTCTCCACACAAAATCAGCCTGCAAGAAGTAGTTTGTCACTGCTAATTTATCACAATTCTCATAAGTATTCTTTAAAATAAAAATGCAAAATAAATGACTCTTATTGATAATTTAACTTCTGTACTTTATCGTATTCTCAACAGGCTTTGATGATACAATTACAATATGAAGATTCCAGGCTCATTTTCTCACCATTTAGAAAACAAAAACATAAATATATGGAGAACAAATGTATTTGTTTACAGACTGAGGGGTCAGCAGTGTGGCAGCACTGGAGCACAGTTTTGGCAAATTTAATGCTGTGATAAGTTATGTGCAATGAAGGGCTGGGAGTCCCTCGCCGTGGGGCTGTTTGAGGAGGAAACAATTAGAGGTGAAAATTAATGCTGGAATTATCCTGGAGTGGGAACAGGCTCCATATCCCTCCCTAAACCACATATTTTGGGACTCAGAGATGTGCTGACATTCAGGAGTTCTTGAAGCCCAGATTTTGGTTTTAAAGCCAAACAAAGCACTCAGTGCCTTGAAAGAAACAATTTCCATGTTAAATTAAAATTAGAAGGTTGGCTGTATCCTCTTCACGGCACTAACAGCAAAAAAAGAGCTTTTTGGTAACTTCAGGGTAGGTGGATAACAGCAAAAAGGAGATTTTGGTAACGCTGGGGTAGGTGGGAATGGAGATATTTAACATTTAGTACCTGAAAGTGCATATTTTTAGGTGTGAAAGTTATTCTCACCCCAGAAGAGCAAACTGTATAATGAGGCTGTGTCAGATTCTGCATATGAGGAGAATTTATAATTGTTTATATATAAATTTACTGAATTTCCTATCCCATGGCAACCCCAGAACTTTGGGGAACCTTGGGCTGCATTTGGCAAATTCATTTTCATGGACCCATAGCAAAGATGACTCTTGGAAAATCCTATTTTAACCTTGGGTTTAGACTTTGCTCTATTTATTGCTAATTTCTCTTTTTCTTTTTGTTTAAGGGTGTGATCATTTAAGGTTCTTTTTATGCCTAAACGTGATACCCAGACCACACAGAAAAAATGTGGTTAAAAAATCCTTATTCTCAGTTATGAACCTGTTTAATTAAAATAAAACTGGGCTAAATTGAGATTTTTATTTATAAATTAACCTTGTAGAATAACTAGATATGAGAAAAAAAACCAAAAACCCTAGTAAGTAGGGATTAGGTCTTGGACAGGATAAATCAATACTATGTGGAAGAAGATAATAAAATTTAAAGCAATACAATATTTTGTTCATTTGTTTTGTTCCAAATTTGAATTTTACATCATAGTTGGAATTAAAAGTGAAGAAATGGACACATTAGTAAATGAAAATAATGGAAGAGATGCAAAAGTTTCTATCTTAGTGATGTTCTGCTTCACAAAAACCATTCAAATTTAAAGAGGAAATATTCTCAATATTAGGAAAAATCTATTTCACTTTTGATTTTGGTGTGGTTTGAACGTGTTGGTGGCAGCTGATCCTTAGAGGAAATTTCCTGGCTCTGCTGTTAATTTCTCTGTGTTACAATCCATTTGCTCATGATTTGAGTCAGAACAGAGAGATTTAGGCACAGCTCCCCAGCAATTCCAATATTTGTGTCCAAGAAAGCAAATGGAATGAAGATTCGGAGGAGAAATTCTGGATTCCCAACATTTACAGTTCCAGGTTAGGACTCTTTGGTGAGAAACATGAGTGGGTGCAGAATCCATCAGTGCCAAGAGAAGAGGTGCTAATAAAAATTGCATTTTGAATAGAGATGTTTCCATATTTTATATCTGGAAAGACATAATTACAGTCCAAAAAGAAAGAGGTGCAGCTCTTTACAAAAATAACATTTTCTACCACTGTTTTGCAGTCAATATAAGTGCATATCTTTTGTGTTATCACCTGAGTGTGGTTGTAAAGTTACTTAATTCAGTGATTTGGGCTGTCATTGATTTATTACTGTTAAGCAATTGAGTAAAATTAAGTGACTGCCCCTCTATAAGTTACTTTTTAGCTCATAACTCTCCAAAACTCAGAAAAACTAATAGAAATCTACTCTGTAAGATCTGTTTGCTGTAAGGACATTTATTCCAGTAGGAAAAAAAATGGCCAGTTCCAAGTAGAACTCAGCAGTAGTATTCCCCACACTCCAAAACTACTTTTCCATATTTTTTTTCCCCATACCATGATATCTTTTCTATATTTCTTCAAAGTTCTTTGCCAGTACAGGGCAGGAGTCTCTATTTTTCCATTTTGAAGGATGGCAAGGTGTGGTTCTTCTGCACTTAAACCATGATTAAGCAATATTTTAGTTAAATTTTGGATACAAATCAATCTCCCACATCCAAGCCAACCTGGCTATTTGGAAAATCTTGATTGAGATTGTTGATAATGATGTGTTAATTATAAATTTATGATGCCTAATTGAGGTAGGAGACATTTTTCCATATGGGGGACATGGGATTTCTCCTTCTGGATGGCCAATGAGAGACAGAAAATGTGGGCAACATCTAACAGGATTTAGGAGTTCTTGCATCCTGCAAAATCAGGTCCAGCTCCACAAATCCATTAATCCATGAGCTAATGATGACCAAGGAATAGATATTTGAGATTATTTTTGGTTTATTGCCTTGTGTTTGTGCAGCATGGTGCTGAGCTGGACTTGAGGGTGCTGCAAGAAGGGACTGTGGGGGGGAATGTCCTCTGGCTTTCCAAATGGATCATGGAATCATTTGGGATGGAAAAGACCTTTAGGATTGAGTCCAGCCTAATTGGGTAGGTTTTCTTAAATTGATGCCTGGAGCGTGGAAAGACCATCCAGGCAGGATTATTATATTTTATATTTCCAAATATAAAATATATCCCCATGGAAAGTGGTGCAGGGTTTAAGGCTGATTTTTGGGGAGTGAGGCACCTCAGTCCCTGCTTCTTCCTCTTCCTCGTTGAGGACCCCTGCAGCTCCAGCTTATGCCTTGAGAAGCTGCCCTAGAACAGGGCTGGACAGAGTCACAGAATAAAGCAGGGATTTACTCAAAAGATTTATTAAATTTATCTCCTCCATGGATCCACCTTGGGCAGCACCAGAGCCCAGCCAGGGCTGCACCCAAATGACCCAAAATGGTCCCAAAATGCACGAGCGCTCCTGGGGGCTCTCCCTGGGATCAGTTCTGCTCCATTGGCACCTTGGAGTTCATTGTCCCATTCCAGCTGTAGCCCAGGCAGTCCCACCCTGCTTTTTTTTCTCTCTCCAGCCCACGGTGTTTGTGCTCCTGGGCTGAGATTTGGATCATTTGGGTGCCCAGCTGGAGCAGGAATTGTTTTGTGTCCCTGCTCAGCAACACTGAATGTGAAGCTCAGAGCTGCACACTAAAGCAGCACAGAGCCTGAAAAATAGAAAAGTTAAAACTGAGGCATCTCAGTGGGATCCCATAAAATCCCATCCAGGCTGGACAGACAGACAGACAAGCTGTCTCTGATCCTGGGCAGAGCCAGGGATGCTCAGCAGGTTGTTCCCTTCTCCCTCAGCACCATGTTTTTTTGGGAAACCTTTAGAAGGACACAGGCTCAGTTTGTCAGTCTGTAGATCCCAGGTAATCCTGGAAATGCAGGTGTACAACCCCACAGCCCCTGGCCAGCACCATTTGCTGTGCCCTGGTGTCCCTGCCATGTCCCTGCCCTTTTGGTGGCACTGTTAAAGACACATCATCTCTATCCTGCTTAAGAGGGGGTTTTCTGTTGGCTGTAGATGAATTAACTGCCGTGTTGATTAGATTCACAAAATCTTTTGGGATAAAAGTATTAAGGAAATACAGAATGATTAAAATCCAGCTCTGAAAAATGCAGCATCCTTGTATTTCCTCTTCTGTGTGGCAAACCAGTGGCACTGATAAAGCTGTGGACCAGCAAGGAGATTATTTTCTTGTGTTTCCTAAGTGGCAAAGTATGAAGCAAAGTCTGAAAGGGTTGGACTATCAAGGACTGTCTCCTTTAACTACGATCTCCTTCAGGCTGGATATAAATCTTTGTTGCCAACAGCATAAACATAAATTGAAGCAGTGATTATAATGCAAACCCACTTTATTTATCTGCAAAATCTGCTCGCGCTCCCGGTGCAAGTGTAGATTTTCTCCTGTGAGAAGTGATTGGTCCCTTGGGACATCTTTTCTCCCTGTCCCTTGATGATGTCAGTGAGTGGCTGATTAGCTGCTGACACATGAAATTATGGGGGATCAGGAAGGTTAATGAAAGGCTTCTCTCTCCAGCCATGCCCATGCACTGTCTCACTCACTCCTCCTTGGCTTTGGGTGGTTTGGTGACCCGGGTGACAAAGTCAAGAGAGAAAATACACACTATCATAGCAGTGCAGCCTAATCAGTGGTTCTCTGGTAATATCTAATTATTTAATAAGAGGGAGATGAATTATTTGTGGCCCAGAGTTTCCCCCAATGAGGATTCCTCCACAAGAGTGCTGTTCAGCTGTCCCTGCAGTGTTGTCATCAATTAGCTTTGTAATGTTAGATCCATTTTAGCCCATGTGATTTGCACAGGAAATCCTGGTTTGTGCTGAAGGTTTGTCATTCCCAGGAAGAACTCTGGAGTCACCAGGGACAAACTGACCTGTGCAGGTCCCTTGGGATTCTCTGTGCCCTTGGTGGTGGTGGCTGGAGGTCAGTTTGGAGAGGGGTCATTGCCAGCCTGTGATCCCTGAAACGCCTCTGTGTTCTTCCCAAATATCCTGCACCAGGAATATCTGGCATAAAAAAGCTGATTTTACAGTTCCTCACCTGCACCTTTGTGCCCATAACTTGGATTTTCAAGGAGCATCTTCTCCTTGTCCTTCTCATAGAACGTTGTGACTCAGAAGGGACCCACAAGCATCATCAAATCCAGCTCCTGGCCCTGACAGGACAACCCCAAAATCACACATGAAAAGGATGCTGTGGTGTCAAACTGTGCCTTTTCCAATCTTCTTTCTTCTCCCCTGACCTCTGTGTCTGATTGCAGTCACGGGGAGCTGAGGTTATTTGTACCTATTAATTTAAATCATCCTCCTTTAAGGATTCAGCTTAGAAAAGATTTTCTGAGTTAGCATGAGCTTGACCTTAACATATGTTAGGCTTTCCATAGGGTAGCTGAAGATTATTTCCATACTAATTACTATTCCAATAGTTTTTCCTTCTTGGTTGCACCCAGTTTCTGCAGCTCCTTCCTTTGTATCACACTCCAACCATTTCGAGATTTTATCTTCCTGTGGGGGGTAAAAAAATGGTTGAAAATTTGTTTTACTGGAAGAATTGTTCTTAATATAAATTTAAAAAATTATTTCAGAATATGAAAGTGTGTTCTGAAGTTCAGTTCAGAATTTCAGTTTTGGCTGCCCCATCTCTGGAAGTGTTCAAGGCCTGGTTGGATGGGGCTTGGAGCAATTTTCTTGGGAGATAAAATGAGGCAGGTTTTTGTGTCCTGGCAGTGAAACATCTGCTGGATGGAACTCCTTGTGTCTCTGGACCACACTGACCTCAGGGCACTCCCCTGTGGTGGGAAGTGAATCCTGAATCAGGAATTGGAGCTGATTATCCCTCTGGAATAAGTGACACAAGGGTTACAGCAGCAATGTGGATGTTGGCTGGAGAAAGAGAATTATTTCATAGGCAAAGATGTGGGAATAATTCACCCAGGCTGCATTAAAAATGCCATTGTGCAGTTCTGGGTGACAAAGGGTGGCAATGCCAGTGTCACAAACCTGGGGCTCTGGGTGTGACCCAGGGGAAGGCACAGGTTGTTCCTGGGACCAAAGCAGCCCTGCAATGCCTTCTATCCATCTTTGCTTGGGATTTTGTTGTCCCCCTGTAGTTGAGTGTTGGAACTCAAAATATCTCTCAGACATTTTTGGAGGTTCCGGGCCCAGGTCAGAAGCATTTGAGACCCTGGCAGGCAGCTGGAAACAGCTGTGATTTTGGGTTTGAGACATAGAACGATTTACCAACCTTGCAGGAAGAACAAGAAGACACGAAAGTTTAGATATTAGAGTAGAAGTAGTTACAAAGTAGAGGGAAGAGTTTTTTAGTATTGTACAGGGGGGTTTTAACAGCTGTACAGGGGGGTTTTTACTTTGTACATGTGGGTCAGAAGTTTTAAGATGGAGGAATGTAGGCCTGTCCTGTTCCTCCTCTTTCTTCTTCCTTACCTCCATGTTCTTGGTGATGTTGGCACTCACAGATTGGTTTAGAGTAGAAAAGCACCATTTAATATAGGTAATGGGCATTGGGGAAAAACTGTGACCATGTAACACGTAATGTACCATATAAAAGATAGAAAAGCACCATTTAATATAGGTAATAGGCATTGGGGACAAACTGTACCCATGTAACACGTAATGTACCATATAAAAGACAGCACAGCCCTGGGCAGAGGGGGAGAGAAGAAGCAGTCGGGAGTCAGAGAGGATGTCAGGGTGTGTGTGTGCCTCTGCCTGAGCTGCTGAGCAAACCACAGCAGCTCCAGAAGAAAATCTTTTAGATAATTTGCAATAAACAACCTTGAGATCGAACAACAGAGACTACTGAGCCTTTCTTTGGAAGCATGGGCTGGAGGAGAGACTTTTCCACCACACGGAACCCCTGAACCAGGCCGGGGTTCCGACAGTTGAGCAGCTCCAGGAGCATCTGGCCGTGTTTGTGGGGGATTGAAAGGGGACAGATCCCCAGCCCTGGGGAAGATGGACCTCTCTGCTCAGGGGAGGATGGGCAGTCAATCTCTTGTTCCCAAATCCATGGCAAAGAGGTTTTGACTCAGCTGAAGGGTCAGGAGCCTCCACACCCAGCCTGGAGTCAGCTTTTTCCAGGAGAGGCAGAAAATGCCTGCTGCACTTGGGCTACAGGCAGGACCTGGTGCCATGGAGAAGTGCTCCAGAGGTGCCACGTGGTGAGTGGGATTTTAAAAATTTTTTGGTGTTTAGGCTCAGCATTTATTCCCCTGTCACCATAGCCATGTGTGTGAGCTTAAAGTGTTAACAGCATGAACAATTAAAGTCCCAATAAAATAGCAGCAAAACTTTTTTTCTTCTTGTCATTGAGGACAGAGCCATAGCAGCAGACAATTTCATTTAATTTTTATTTTTAGTTGTTTTAATATCTTTATATATAAAGATTAAAAAAATATCTTTATATATATGTATTATTTTTTATTTCAAAGTAAAAAGCTCATGGAAAGTGCAACAATGGAGGTTTTTAAAGTTTAGCTCTCAGAACCAACCCTGTCTCCATGTCCCATCTTTTCCAGTTGGCATGGAGACTTTGGAGCAGGATGTTCACAAACTTTCCATAGGTAAAGTGCTTTTCCTTGTGCTGTTTCAGTCACCCTGAATTAACACCCACAAATAACAAGTCCAAGTGGTCAATATCCTGGTTTTGTACCCATCAGCTCCTGACTGGAGCAATGGGACAGGGACCTTTCTAAATACTGAGATTGTTTTCACGTCATCCTGAATTAAGCACATGAGATTATTTAGGCTTGAAGCTTCTGGGGGAGAGAGAATTGTTCTTTTATTATTATAATAGTTCACAATAAACTCAGTTTGCACTTTTGCAATGGGGAGTGTGTTAGCTGGAGGAGTGTACAATAATTCTTTTACAGTGTTATCAAATGGCATCATAGAAAAGCAAAATGCATCTCATTTTCTAGGCTGTTTTTTTTTGCATATCCTCTTTGAATTGATAAATATTTATATCCCAATCTGGGATTCTGTTTGGAGCATGAGCCACAGCAATGATCCAGTGAGTATCACTTGATCTTGGGCGAGTTGATTTTTGTGTCTGCAAAAGTGTGCAAAGATTTTTCTCCCTGATTTTACACAAGCAAACTTACAAGTCTGGGTTAAAAACAAATATTAATGCATGCTAATGGCATCTGAAGGGCAATTTCTGTGTGAAAACAGCAGAATTTTGATGCTAAAGGAGTTACTCTGTCACTCAGTACCTGTGGAATCTGGCACACAGCTGAAATAATTGTATTTAAACCTCTTCCCTCCCCTGCCCATTTTCATCAAAAATACTTCTGGACTGTTGAAGAAAAATGAATGAAACTTGAGATTATCAGAAAAGTTCTGCCTTTATCCACATGTTATAGATTTTAGCTGGAAAAGGTAGATTTAGAGTGGATTTTAGGAAGGAATTCCTGGCTGGGAGGGAGGGGAGGCCCCAGAGATCTCTGGAAGTGTCCCAGGCCAGGTTTGGAGCACTCTGGAGCAGTGGAAGCTGTTCCTGCCCATGGCAGGTGGTGGAAAAATGAATTTTGAAGTCCCACCGAGCCAAACCATCCTGGAATTCCATGATTTTCCCAACCCTTTAACTTTCCCCCTCTCTATGCCACGTTTGAAGGACATGGCAGAGCAGCTCCCTCCTGTTTCAGTGCCCACTTGCCATTCCCAGAATGGTGGTTGATTAAAAAAAAAATGGGAAAAAAGAGAGGAAAAAAAAAAGATTTACAGAGATTTTGTGCCCCAATTAGCAGTGCTAATTGGGGCACACAAGTAAATTGCACTCTAGCCTGTGGAGATTGTCAGGCAGTCAGGCAGAGCTCTGAGTCACTGAGAGCGTGACTCTAACCCTGAGCTGGGGCTCAATCAGGTGCAAAATCCGAGGAGGTCCCTCCAGGAAGGACACAGTCCTCTGCTGGGTATCAATGAGAGAAGCTGCTTCAGGGCTTTTGCTTCAGTTTAATTTTTTTTTCCTTGTATTTTTTATTTTTTAAAGGCCAGAGTTTAAAATAAAACCCTGACTAGCTGGGAAGGAGACTGCTGGTAATTCAGTATTTTAGATGAAAAGGGAGTTGGTTTAGGTTAAGTATGAGAAAGTTTTTACAGTGAGGGTGGTGGAACACTGGCAAAAGTTTTCCAGAAAGGTGGAAAATGTGCCATCCTTAAAAGTGTCCAAGCCATCCCTGGAAGTGTCCAAACCATCTCTGAAAGTGTCCAAGCCATTCCTGGAAGTGTTCAAACCATCTCTGGAAGTGTCCAGGTCATCCCTGGAAGTGTCCAAGCCATCCCTGAAAGTGTCCAAGCCAGGTTGGATGGGGCTTGGAGCAATCTGGAAGAAGGCTGGAAGGAAATCTTGAGTTAGTTTGATTTTGGAGGTGCATTTTTGACCTGTCAGGGATCACAAAATGCCAGAGTTGTAAGAGGGAAGTGCAGGTGGTGCTGGCCATCCCTTTCCTGAGGGAAGAAATCTGCAAAGTCCCTGGGACACTTGGTTCTTCAGGGCTAAAATATTGATCCATATTTAGTGGTGTCATTGAAAGCCCTGGAATTAATTTAGGTCCATCCTGCTGCACGTGGAGAAAGAAAAGCAGGTTTCTATAACAGCCAAACAATTATTCTTTAATTAAAATATGATTAAATCAGTCAAACCTTCTCTACTTTTTCCACCACAGGGGGGGAACTCCTTATGTAATGGAGGTTTTTACTCCATATAGGCAGATAAAGGAATATAACCCAAAAATCCTGTCTCAAAAATCACATTGGGATCCTGTAGCACAAAGAACACCCAGACCTTCATCACTAAATCCAGCATGGAGAACTCCCTCCTCTTTCCCACCTCCAGGTAATGGGCAGCAGTGTCCACTTGAAAAGTCTATTTTTTGGGGAAGTTGGAATCCATTTTGGTAAGATAGGGGGAAAATGACCATTAAAAGGTGTGCTTTAGGTGTAGATGGTTTTTCTGCTTGAGGGAAAAAGCCATCAGGCATTTTAAAAAGGAGAATGTGGAATCAGGGAATGGTTTGGGTTGGGAAAACCCTCCAAGACTATCCAGTCCAACATTCCCCAGCTCTGCCAAGGCCACCACTGCCCCATGTCCCCAAGTGCCACATCCACACAGCTTTGAAACCCCTCCAGGGATGAGGACTCCCCCACTGCCCTGGGCAGCTGTGCCAGGGCTGGGCAGACCTTTCCATGAAGGAATTTTCCCTCACATCCAACCTAAATCTCCCACTGAGGTAATATTTTTCCTGTTCTATCACTTGTATCAGCGAGCCACTGGTTCAGAATTCTTGTCCATTCCTACAGAGTGTTGTGTTACAAGCCACAACACACATTAATGTGAGAAATAATGCCAGGTTTACCATAAAATGGACGAATTCCATATATATTACAGATTACACATTCTTATTCTTATTTTTTCGGTATCATTGTGCCTAGTTGTAAGTCACTAAATCCACTAGATGGTGGTAAAGACCATCGACTTTATCCTCCTGCAGCCAGAAAAATAAAACGAAGAAGTGAAAAAAGTTAGGAGTTCATAAAAAACCCCGAATCCAACCCCAAACCCGTATTTGCCTTTCTGTGGTGTACATTACAACCGAGAGCAACATGAGGAAATAGAGAGGATTTTGGGCATCATGTCATGAGGAGCTCCCCAAATGAAACATTTTTTGTCAGGATAAATATCAGCTCAGATGATTGTGAATCATTGTGGCAAGTTGTAATACAGATCAGAACCTAAATTAATCCTTCTCTAACTCATGGATCGTGGCTCTCCTTTGCCTGGGATACAAATGAATGGTAAACAATATTTTGGCAATATTTAGGTTAATCATGTAGAACTGATTACTCGAGAAGAATGCTATTATCATTTAGCCAATTTATACCCTGCTCTGTGACAAATGAAAATTAATGTTGCTGTTTTTAAGATATCAAATGGGTCATGATTTTAAGAAAAATGATTACCCCTAAAGATAACTGATAATGATGGCTAAAGGCAAGGAGATCTGAGCAAGTTAGCAACATCCATAACTCCCTAAGTAAATTCAGTGGAAAAGCAAATAGAGCTTAGTGTGAAGGGTGGCTAAACAGGCAGCACTTTAGGTGCTGTTTGTTGGGTCTTTCTGTTGTTGTTTTAAGTGTAACATTCCCCATTAATTATTTGTTAGTCATTTCCCATTAAAACGGGCATGATTGATGGTTTTTCCCACATTTAGTAACCGAAAGCAGATTTCTGCAGTTGAGTGCTGCTTGCTTTCGGTGCAGATGTGGTAATTTATATTCCAGAACTGGAATATTAAAATTAATCTGGTTATTCTTGTTGGTAAGGAGTTGTGGAGTGGATCTCTGCTGCCTCAGTGCTGTGCATTGGTAAAGAAATGTTTTGTAGTGAGCACTGGAGGTGATGTGATGAAAATTGCTGCAGGCATTTGCAACAAGTGAGGGGTGAGAAATCCAACCAGAACAGGCAGGCAATGAAGGCTTGCAAGGAGAAGAAAATGTTCCTCATTCTGGGAAGATGTGTTTTGTATCACAGAGCTGTATAGAAATTAGGCCATGCAAAGGATTGGCGAAAAGCTGCTAAACAAAAATGAATTTATCCCAATTCCCTCATGGATAGAGCTGCTCCCTGTGTGAGGTATGAGGATGGAGCCACTCCAGAGCTCGGACTTGCTGCCTGCAGTTCTCCCCTGTGTGTGGCAAGTATGGCTCTACATTTCCCATAAAACAATTAAAAAAAAATTCTAGCATTGCAGCCCTACTAAAAAACATATATTAATAACAACAAATATTTTAAAATAAACCAGTGGTGACTCTGTTCTGATGGGCTTATATTTAATAATTCGTATATATATAAAATAATACATATTGTTATATGTAAAAATATATAACTAACTCTGCTCCTAAATACGAAAACTGGAGCCTTGCTTGTATCACTTAACCAGTAAGTGAGATTTTAGTTAGCACTGAACCAGTTAAAAGAAAAACAAAGTATTTCTTTAACCAACTCTAGCTCCACTCAGGCCTAAATTATTATTTTTTTCTTCAGAAATGGGCATTTTAATGTGTCACTTTTCAGTTCCAGCTCAATAAACAACCATTTATTTACAATTTTAAAGCAATCTTCAGCCTAGTCAGGTAAGAATTATTTCAAAAGAATAAAAACATTTTCATTTCCCATCACTGCCAAAAATGAAAAGAACATGAGTTATGAGTCTTGCTGTGTTGTCTTAAGTTGATTACTATGGAATGATTAAAAAACTAGCTGTGCTGTCATAGCAGAGGAGTACATTATAAGTGTAATAACAGTTTAGGGATACAATCCATCAATGCCGTACTTGGGAGAAGAAAAAAAAAGTTGATCTATTTCTTTGGTCATCATTTTCAGCATATTAGATGACAAATAATTGTACGTTCATCAATAACAATAGATTAAAGCTGAAATGATTTATTGCCATTACGCCGTGGGATGATGGAGCGCCGGGTCACTCGAGCAGGGATGGGGGCTGTATTTAATTTTCACGGGTCTCTTGGCAGAAATAATAGACACGGGGGGGGAAACCACCTGAAACAAGGTAGATCAAAGTTGGTGACGAGTGATTTGTGGCTTTGTGCTGCGGGAGTGGTGGGCTGGAGGTGGCAGTGGCTTGGGTTTGATGATCCTAAAGTGTGGGAATCCAGGGCTTCCCTCTGGCTGCCCTGGAAGGTCTGGGACCCTGGCAGGGGTCAGGAACCCCCCTGGACAGAGCCCCCAGAGACACTGGCTGTGATCTCTGTCCATGGAAAAGAGTTTTCAATCTTACAGGATGAATTACAAGCTCTGAGTGTTGGATATGAGTAATAATTAAGCGTGGCACGGGTGCAAAAGTAAAATTTTAGGATTCTAGATTAGGGGTCCAAAGGGGACAAGATGGAGGAAATTGGGTGTGTCTTGTCCTTTTTCTCCTTCTTCATGCCCTCCATGTTTCACTGTGGTGTTGGCATTTTTCTGTTGGTTCAGGCTGGGGACACACTGTCCAACGTAGGTGACAGATATTGGCACGTTATTGTAAATCCAGCACAGGTAGTTTGTGGTATTTAATGTTTGTACCATCCCACTGAGGGCAGAGCCCCACACGCTGCCCTGCAGGACAGAGCTGCGGCAGGGCAGCAGAACATGTTAGAGATAAACAGAATAAACAACCTTGAAACCAGCACAGACGAATTATGGCTTCTGCTTTGGCAGCGGGGCTGACAGACAGAGACTTTCTACAATCTGGGAATCACCAATACCACAAATTCCGACATTAAAGGTCTTGTGCACCCTGAGCGGTTCCGTGATCCCAACCTGGGCGGTCTCTCCCATCTTCAGCCTCCCAAGAAAATCCTCAATGCCAGTCCCGAGGTCAGGCCGGTTCATAAGGAGAAAATGATCTTGAAACTTCTTTTTGATGTGAAAATTCTCCTATGAAGCACTTTTATTTACTCTTAAAATAACAGAAAAGGGAACACAGCCCCATTTGTCAGTTATCCCACCGTGTTATGCTCCTGTGGGAAAACAGGGAACACTCGTTTGGAGAGGAACGATCCCAAGTTTTAAGCTCAAACTTAGTTATTTTCCTGAAGACTTTCTCTGAACAAACTTTGTGTACAAATCTGACAACAATGTCAGATATTTTGATTTGTCAACTCCTGCCCTTCCCCATGTTTGTTTTTCTGGAATTGCTGGCTCAGAAGTGGGAGAACATCTCTGTTGCCTTTTACTAAAGAGCTCCCAGTTTCCAGCACTCCAAGAAAATCTGTGGAGTGTAATTCATTCGTGGATGCCCCTCAGCAGCAGTTTTTACAAGGAAATTGTGAGATGTCAGTCGAGCAAAATGTTTGGAGGTCTTAGTGATGCAATTTTCATGAAACAGGAGGTAGGTTTGAAGAAGCTAGAAGAAAATAGGTTTGCCTAAAAGAAGATAAAGTTTGAAGTCAGCCTAAGTTTAAAATAATTTCTGCTTTTGTAGTGATTTTAGGAGGAGGAAGCTTTTGTCGGTAAGGTCAGAATTAAAGATGTTTAGGAATTTTCTCTGCATTTGTTTTATGGAAAACACCACCAAACATAATGGTGAGAGAAGGGAGCAGCGAGATTCAAGGTTCTCTCCCTGATAAGCCAATAATAAAAAAAACCCCAAACCTGCTTTGATAACATTTAGAAATATGGAATTACAAAATGATAATTTTCCCAATGAAATGAGAGAGGACAAAGACACCGTGTCTTGGTGATACTGAAAAGTTGTCCTAGCTGGGAAGAGATCAGGAGTTTTCTGTGTATCCTCTGCTTAGGACAGGTATTAAAAGTACCACCTAAATTAAAGTGAATTATAAATTCCTTAATTAGAAAGTCTCTAGAACGCTCCAGAGTATATTTTTTTTTCAGGATATTTGTAATTTTGCCTTAATGCTATTGATATTTTTATGCATGACAGTTGTGAATTCAGTACAGGATGGGTCCAAAACTGTTTTGTAATAACAATAATTATAATAGTTATTTAATGGGCTAAGATATTTTCCTTAATTTAGGAAATTCCATTACCTGCCTAAATAATCTCCTTCATGGTGTTTGAGATTTTTAAAGTGGCTGTTTTTAAAGACATGACAATGTCTGGGTGACCTGGGATAGGAGGAGTAACCACTTTACTTTGGAGTAGCCATTGAATCCACATGATTTTCCCATCTAAAAGACCTTGGACGTGAACGTCCACTCAGTGTCTGTGGGAGGCACAGGCAGAACCTGCACTCTTTAATACAATTAAAAGTTAGAAGGAGTTATTTGGGGTCTTTAAACTACAGAAGTCTCTGGATTCCCACTCCTTGGGAAAGCCATACCTGCCAAGGATTGCCAAGAGCAAGTGACACGAGCAGCAAACCAGTTTTAATTTTCTGTCCAGTCAAATCTTAGCATTTGACACTCAATTCTCCTTCCTCAGTAATCTCAATAATTTCCCACCTTGCTCATGATGAATGTCTTGCCAGTTCCTACTCAGTCCTTCCACTTTACACAACCTAATTAAAGAAAACATTCCATGATTGCCTATTTTTCCTCATGCATGACAACCTATTATTTTTTCTACCACCTGATTAGGGCTTTATTATCCCTGGATTTAGATTGATTTGCTGGGCACTTTAATAAAATACTGCTTAGTTTGATTTAAAGGGCTACAGGTTTCAGTCACTCAGAGAATTACTCCTGTAAGTAACTCACATTCCAAGTAGTGTGGAGTGTCCATGAAAGGGGATTTGAGCCTGAAAGAAATGAGGATCACAGGTGGTTTTCCAGTTGTGTTGTTAATATTGTTGTTGTAAGCAGTCAGGAGAGGACGTTTTGCAATATAATTTGTCAAGGGTGATAAATCTGTTTCATCATTTCTGTCAAGAATGGATCCCGTGTATTAAAACTACCATAAATATTTTCTTCAGATAAACCAAAAGTTTCATATGATTAAATAATAATACGTTTATGATGACAAATTGCATTTACTGTGTGTTATCTGAAATGCAAGACAAAATTAGGTAGTTAAAGTTCAAATGGATGAAGATCATTTTTGATTTAAAATCAAAGGAATTTTATTAAGCAAATGAGATTTTCATCATTATTTTGTTATATCTACCAGTCTCTTCTTTCAGAAATATTGCTTATGAGCTTAGATAATGATTTAAAAAAAAAACCACCACAAGTGAGCTTATTTTACAGCAAAATGTAGCCAAGTGATAAAGTTTAGGAGTAGTTAAATCCATGGTTATTCCTGTCACTTTGCTGTCCCCTGTCCCCCCTCAGTGCAGTGATGCTTTGGGGTCACTCTTGTCACACCTTATTTGATTATTTTTTGGAAACTGGGCTTTTTTTTCCAGAGCATTTTCTGATGACTGAAGGTGCAGCCCCGTTTCCTGAGGCTCCTTTCCCAGATGCAAATGAGGAGAAACTTAGGAAGCACAGCAGAGTTTTCCTCTCCAGTTGTTCAGTGCAACAAAACAGATTTTTGGAGCTAAATATTGGCTTTCCTCTTAGTTTTGTAAATGTGGTTGCTTCAGCTTTTTTTTTTTTTTTTTTTTTTTTTTTTTTCCCCTGGAAATTTTCTTTGAATGCAATGAAAATTTCCTGGTTAAAAATGTCTATAGGGTAGCTGGCACCAAGTCCTCAGGTTTTAGGGTTTGCCTCAACTCGTAGAGGATGCAGTGCAGGACACTTTGGATTAGGAGCCTGGTCCACTCGGTGGCCCCAGCTGGAGAAGTGTCCCACTCTGATATCCCAGAATAAGGACTTGGAACTGCTGGAGTGAACCCACAGGAGGCCATGGAGAAACTCTGAGAACTGTAATTTTGCTCTGGAGCCCAGCTGGGAGAGCTGGGAATGTTCCCCTGGAGAAGGGAAGGATCCAGGCAGAGCTCAGAGCCCCGGGAATGTTCCCCTGGAGAAGGGAAGGATCCAGGCAGAGCTCAGAGCCCTGGGAATGTTCACCTGGACACTCCTTGAGCTCTGGAAAATCTTGGTTCCACTGCAGAATTTAGGAACTCACTCAAAGGGAGTCATGTGAAAACCTCATTTTGCATCCACATTGCTGTGAAATTGCTTCATCCTCCTGGTGTGGGGTTGGCCCAGCAATGGAACCTCCATTTCTTACTGGAAAATGGGACCAAAGAAGCTTTAATCCCTTTTTCCACTAGACATAAAATCCTGGAGGAGCCAGGTGTGTGTGGATGTACCTTACACTCATCCCAGTCAATCACTCCATATAATTAGTCATATGCTTAAATTTAATCACTTTTGCAGCTGGAGGATTGAAAGAGCTTCCTTGAAGGGGAAATAATTTTTTTCCTGTGGCCAACTAATTTCCCTGGATTTTGAGTTCTTGAAGGAATGGAGGAGAAGGGGGTTGCAGAGACAATTACAATGAAAATAAACAAAAGGATCACATAAAAGCCAAGTTGGAGTGCTGAAGAGACTTAATAGTTATAAACTGGTGGCCATTAGCTCCTAATTACTCTCAAATAATTACTGAATAGAATAGTAAATGTTATTAACTTACTTTAATATTCAACATAAAACATTGCTTCCACAATAATTTACTGTTTATTCAGCTTTAATATAAACACATGTAAAACTGGGCTGCTTCATAAACATTTGTAATAAATGAAATTATTCAGAGGGTTCTGTGGAGGAGACCTGTACATTTTAGGCAAATGGAATTATTAAGGTGATGGAAAAGACCTCCAAGTTTATATTGGAGTTAAAATATTCATCCATTTGGTGGAGAAGCAGATTTAGGTACTAAAAGACAAATCAAAATCCCCACACCAAGAGGAAAAATAGGAGTTGAATGTATAACTGTGGTTCTGATGTCCAGATATAGAGGCCTAATCTATATTCTAATAATATTAAAATTATCTTCATTATTCATTCATTTTATTAATATTTGTATTCATTATCATCTTTGGAGAGTTTTTACATATCTCTGCCCTCTGTAACTGACTTGAGACCCCATTTTTCCTGAAGGAAAAGATTTTGTGCCTTGATGTATTGAGAATAAAAGCCTGCCATAGTTCAGGGGGTAAATATCCAGAAAAATGTGTGAAGTCCCCAAGGGAAGATTCTGTTTATAAGAGCTGTTAGTTGTGAATTTACATCTTATTCCTTTTCCAGGGGTGTTTTGCTGTAGATTAAAAGGTATTTGATAAATAATGATTGACTAAACTTTGAGAGGTTGGCCCCAAATTAGTGCAGGGCAAGAAGAACATGTCCCTTTCTGTCTCACCTGTTTTTACCTACTTTTCTGGCATTTGGGCTGGGAGTGGAAATGGGGAACTTATTGCCTTTCTGTTTGCAATAGTGGAGCCTTCCTGACGTGGACAATTAACAACTTTTTTAATTGTTTGAGTTTTCTCAACAATTAGATCCAAGAAAGTGAGGCAGCTCAGCTTACTCTGTGTTTTGTCTCACTAGAATTACCTTACAATGGAATTAGTTTATGATGATGTATGTACTTAAGGGCCTTGCCATGTCATGAAGGTTGTCTATTTATTTTTTCCTTTATAAAATTTAAGATGGAAAAAGCCCTAAAACTGACTCCCATCCCATCCTAGTTTTTTATCTTTCTATATGAAATATTTGAAAATAATCTCTTTAATCAGATTATGGATTCAGATATTGGAGAGATATTTGCTTTACAGTGGGTATCTCTTACTAATGCCCTGCTCAGTATTATGCTGTTTCTGTGGACGCAGTGCATAAAACCTTAATTGTCTGGAAATTGCTGAGGTGCCTCAGGTAATCCAGAAAAACAACTGAATCTCACATTTCTTCCCATCATTTATTTTTTTTTCCTGTAATTCCAACTTGCTCAGGGAAGTGCGTGGCGAGCAGGAGTCAGGCAGGGCATGAGGGCAATCGTGATGGCATCAGGATCTGCCATTCCCTCAGAGCCCAAATCATTCCTATTCCTTTGAAAATCCTGAGAATTATCACGAGATACAGCTTTTTTCACAAGTATTGTTTGTCATTGAAAAAACTCCAAAACCCACCCCTCTATTTAAAAAGGTTCTTGTGGCAGCCACATCCTGGCCTCTGAGGTTATTTTAAAAGCGGGCAGATTGAAAATCTACATTTAAATTTCATATATTGTATATTCCTAAGCCAATCGTTCCTGCAGCACTGGGTAAATGCAACATTTCAGTGCTGCACCATTTTTAAACTTCATCGTTGAAGATAATCACCCCGAAACATAATAACAACATCATCCAAGTACAAGAAAATATGTTTGAAATGTTGTTTTTTTTTTTTTTTTTATTGTACCATAAGATAGCGCTTCCAAAATCCCAAACTGAATTGCTTTTCAGCAGATAAGCATCAAAAACTACATTTCCTGCTTTCGGGGAAGGTGCAATAAGGTGCTCTATCAGTGTAATAGTTCCCAATGATATGCTCTAGTAGTATTTTGATGAATTACATGATTATAGCTAAAATGAACACTTTCATCATGCCTGAATTAATAATGGTGGTATGATTTGGCAAGTACTCCTGCGGTGTTCTTTAACTCATCACTTCAGAAGACAGAGTTTCTGAGCCCATCCTTTGTCTTGGGGAAACACAGGGATCCTTCACTGCTAAAAACACAGGGAGCAGGAGGAAAGTGACAGCTCTAAAAGGGAAAAGGAAACTGATGCTCGCTTACCTTGCCAAGCTCACCCTGACTCAATCACTTCATTTTTCACTGCCTTATTCCCGTGTCTGAGGCACCTTTGACTGTGTCAGAACAGAAAAAAAAAAAAAAAATCAGTATTTTTTTCTGCGTGTGAGAACAGATTTGTGAATTTTGTGGCAAATGTTTGTTGTAGGGAGGGGGGGGTTGGATTCTTCTTCCAGGCAGTGACAGGAAAAGAGGGTTTGTACCTCAAGCTGCACAGGGGGAGGTTCAGATTGGACATCAGGAAGAATTTCTTCACTGGAAATGTTGTTAAACACAAGAATGTGCTGCCCAGGAGGTTTGGCAGTCCCCACCTCTGGAAGTGTCCAAGGAATGACTGGGAGTGGCACTCAGAGCTCTGGGGACAAGGTGGGGATGGGGCACAACTGGGACTCCATGGGCTTGGAGGGCTTTTCCAACCCAAATGACTCGATGGATCTATAAAATGCTGTGTTTCCAAGTGACTTTAAAACCTTATAAAACCACGATTTTCTCTCCAGTCACTGGGTTTACTGTAGAATTTGGGTGATCAGGATGTTCCTTTCTGCATGCTCCATGTCAGACAACATTTGGTTGTACCCTCACCAGTCCTTGAGTGAAGCCATGGGTTGGTGTGACCATTCCAGGGCTCCTTGGGGCATCCAACCATGTCCATAAAAACTTCCCATGCTGAGGATTCCATCATTTTGTGCAGATGTGCACAGCATTGGGAAAAACCTGCTCTGCTGCTGCTGCTCCCAATATAATTTGTCTGGCAATAAATGAAGGCTCTCAATCTTTACAGCTGTCATCTAGTCCCTTCAATGAACATTAATTTCACCAGAAATAATAAGAATAATAACCAACCTGCTGCAGAGAAGGAATGTAAACTTTTGCAGGCTATTGTAAAAAATGCTGATGCACAATGCAGCACAAACATCTGGAGCAGATGTGTCTGTAAATTCTGTGTTCACTGGCCTTGGCTGGGATGTGTGATGTTACAGCCTTGTGCTGGGACTGGTTGGGGCAAGATCTTCCTTCTTTTCCTGAGTGCTTTCTGTCCCTGGAATTTTTGCTCTTGGTTAATTGT
Source organism: Taeniopygia guttata (assembly GCF_048771995.1). NCBI lineage: Eukaryota > Metazoa > Chordata > Aves > Passeriformes > Estrildidae > Taeniopygia > Taeniopygia guttata. The sequence continues at coordinate 36,899,874 of NC_133032.1, read as the reverse complement.
TATCCTCTTTGTTTGTATCAAATAGTAATTTCATGCCGTGAAATATCTCAGGGTTGCTGATGCAGAAAGTCAAGGGAACATGAGCAGTGTTTGGGAACCCAAGCTACAGGAAAATGACATTACAGGGCTCAAGACATGATAGAATCATGGAATGGTTTGGGTTGGAAGAGAATTTAAAGCCCATCCAGTGCCACCCCTGCCATGGGCAGGGACATTTTCCCTGTCCCAGGGTGTTCCAAGCCCCATCCAGCCTGGCCTTGGACATTTCCAGGCATCCAAGGGCAGCTAAATCTGCTCTGGGAAATCCATTCCAGCTCCTCCCCACTCTCACAGGGAAGAATTCCTTCCCAGTATCCAAGCAGGTCACCTCAAATGAGAGCTGAGGGAGATTAACTCAAGAGAACTTTTATCTTTCCTCTAGAGCAGTCAAAAATCTCCAAATTCTTCTCCTGGGCCAGGTAGGTGGGTAAATATCATGCAAACTGCACAGTCACATTAGTGTCCACCAAAACTAAATTACTGAACTTTATTTTAAGGTTTTGGTGCACAATATATTATTTTTTGGCACTTTTAACAGTGTAAAATCTGTTAATAGCCTGCGTGTAAAGACACAGCCCCTGTTTAGCTGCTGTTATAAGGAAACAAACTGTAATTCTTAATTGAATTCTCCTATGGAACTACCAGCAATATAAATTACACTGTCATTGGAATAAGAGGGGGGAAAGGCCTTTTTACAAGCCTCAAGATGGTAATTTATAAATAAAGTAAACCCAAGAATCCTTAACAAAAAATACCTACAGAATCTGACATTAATAGCCTTTACTTTTAATCTGATACAATAAATCTTGCAGCCATGTAACCAGAACAGAAATAGCAAACCAGGCCAAGCTGGAGGAGATTTGGGGGAGTTGAAGAGAAACATTCCTTTTCTTTAATTAAAAATATATGGTGATTTTCTGGTATTCCAGAATAAAAATGTTGTTGCTGCCAATTGCTTTGCTCCAAAGAGAGGATTTTTGGTTGGATTCTTTGCCTAAAATCTTCCAGATCCACATGTGCTTTGGAAGTTTCAATATTCATTTCATAGTCTTTGTGTTCTGGCCCCACTGCTGTAATTGCATGAAAATCTCAAATTTTTTTTTGGTGAGCTGCAGCAGTTTAAAGGAAACATGATCATTCAATATTAATTACCTTTATAATATTACTAATTTTTGAGAGTTTTTTTTTTTTTTTAAATGTTGCAAGAATACATCAGGAATTTGTCCAGAGAGAGGCTATAGTAAATGGTGACCCAAGAGGAGGGTGCAAAGTGTGGTGCCCTGTGACATTTCTCCAAAGGATCAAGGAATGGATTAATTTATCTGTTCCATATGTCACACATTGATGATTGCAACTAGAGAGTTTCATGGTCTCTGAGTATTGCCAGCACTCTACATTCAAAGATATTTATTTAGAAATAAGAAAAATAACGGGAAAATCTTAAGATTGTGGCAAATATCAGCATATATTTGCCTCTTTATTTGTCTGCTTGGAGGATGTCACTAAGAGTATTGAGATCTCTGCTCCACAGAGATCAGGGCCTGGATTTTGCTTTTATTTTTTCAGAGACCAGTAACATTTTTTCCAATTTTGTAAGTTTTTTTAAAGTCTAACTTTATTAAATTCTACCTTTTTTTTTTTTTTTTAGGGTTTCTCTTTATTTTAAATGGTATGAAGGAGCACAGAGTAAGTACAGAATTCCAGTGTAAATGGTATGAAAAAACACAGAGTAGGTACAGAATTCCAGTGTAAATAAATGAAAATACACAGAGTAGGTACAGATTTCCAGTCTTTCCAAGTTTGCCAAGGTTTTTTTGTGGATAATTTTTAATAATAGCAACAGAAAAGTGGCACAGTCTCAAGCCTGCTCTTAAACCAGAGCAAACAGAAAAACCCACAAAATAAACGGCTGCCTTGACTTGTGCATTCTGGAATGTAAAAACATCTGACCAAAATCGCATTAACTGAAGAATAAATGTTTAAAAAAAGAGAAATTGCCCGTTCTTCCAGCAGTGCCAGGAGCAAGCATCACCCTCTTGTCATGCACTGGGCTGTGACTGCCCGTGGATCTTAAAAATCATCCTAGCCCTTAAACCATGGGCACTGAGCACGATCCATCCTAAACACTCTGATTTTTGGCTCAGGCAGATGCAGCTCATCTCAAATATTTCTCTGGATCACCTTGTTTCAAATCTGGACATTTCCCATGTGTTGCAGCTAATGGTGATTTTTTTTTTTTTTCTTTTAAAAGCAATACAAGCAATAATCTGAAGCTCACTTATGAGGCCTGCATAAAATGCTGTCTAACAACCAAGTACAGTAAATTAAACATGATACTCATAACATAAATACAATTATATTTATCAGCCTTTTATAACCACACAAAGCATTTACCAGTAAGAGTTATTTTGGAGTAGATAATTCCCAATTAACTTTTACTACTTTATTTTTTGCTAATTTAGTTAGAGTTAATTTTTCAAATAAAATAATAATAATAATAAAAAAAAAGCTGTATCAAATGGCATCTCTAACTATTACACTGGAGATGAGATATAATTAAAATGTTATGTATATGGAATTGCAGCTGATGGGAACCTCAGCTTAAACTCTTATTTTTGTCTTTATTTGATTATTGCCTGCTCTGCACAGAGAACATGATTGAATTGCAAAATGGCTGGGTGCCCACAGTGCCAGGATTTGGAGAGGGAAACGAAAAGCTTGGAAGGAAAATTACCTGGAAATTCAAACAGGTCAAGGTATGACCTTAAATGTGCTGAGAAGTTCTATGAAAACACTTCTGCAATCATGCAAATTTATTTTCTGTAATCCTGGCCATATCTGTGGGGCTGGGAATCTTGGAATTCCATGGTGGGAATGGCAGTGGTCAGTGAAAATATACCAAACTACCCTCACCCACACCCAGTGCCCACAAAGGCTCCTGGCATTCTGGACAGATGGATAAATTAAATTTGAGGAGGAGGCTGATGACCATCAGCCATAAATAAAATAATAAAAATTAAAATATGCAATAAATTAACCACAAATGAGAATATCCTGGGCACCAATCTCATTTGCTGTGAGTCTTTTTGTGACTCTCAGAAACAGCTCCTGGTGGCAAAGGGATGGTGCCAACCCCACCTGAAAAATTAGAAAATTAGAGTCCCCTAATTTGCTGATGTGCCAACCCTACACCTGTGTGGATGCCTTTCTGCTCTGTGGGGTTGATGGAACTCATATGTGAATTATTCACCTGTTAATGAATTTATTTTCACCTGTTAATAACCCTTGTGATTCCACTGCCCAGTTTGTCCCCAGACTGAGCATCCCCCAAAGCTTGGGATGTTGGCTCCACACCAGGGAATGTCCTCATGTCTCAGCCCAGCTCACAGAAGGTTCTGTCTAAAATTGCCACCAAAACCCAAAGTCCAGTGAGCTGCATCACTTGGGTGGGGTGTCCTTCGCAGCTTTTCTTGCCCTTCCCAGTTCCTGGTCTTCCCCAGGATAGTGGTGAGCGACAGAGTCTCTGTTGGGATGAGGAACACTCAGGGAATCATTGCCAATTTTGTTCTTTTTAAAGAAATCCTTCAAGATAAAAAAGGGGACAAGTCTGTGAATCCTTCGTACCTAAAGTTTGCTTTTCTGGTTTTCGCTTTGTCTGGAAACATAAGGCTTAAAAGCAGTTGGAACTGAGGCTGGATAAATCAGATAAATCTCTGCTGGAGGCACCCTCTGTGCTCATTTCCCTGTCCCTAAACCAGGAATTAAATACAGAATCACAGAATCACAGAATAATGAGGTTGGAAGAGATCTCTAAGATCATCAAGTCCAACCTATGCCCTCACACCACAACTAGGCTATAGCACCAAGTGCCAAGTCCATTCTTTTTTTAAACATATCCAGAGATGGTGATTCCACCACCTCCCTAGGAAGACAATTCCAATATTTTATTATTCTTTCAGTGAAAAATTTTTTTCCTAATAGCCAACCTAAACCTTCCCTGATGTAGCTTGAGACTGTGTCCTCTTGTTCTGCCAGTCGCTGCAGAACTTGCAGAATTGTCCCAATGTCTCCCAAATAATCCCCCCTGGCAGGGTTAAATGTGCTGTGGCCACTGCTGTGGCTGCAGAAATTCCAGCTGAGGACTGGGATCAGCTCTGGGGTGTCTCCACACCCTGGAATGTTGGGAAAATGTGATTTTCACAGGGAGAGCACACTGGGGACACACGGGGTGTCCTTAAACCCAACCTCTCTTGATTTCATCTGTCACTGCTAATTAAAACACAGAAGCAAGGTTGCTAATTGTGTTGAGGACAATGTGGTTGGGAAATAAAGGAAAAGTGAGCTCAGAGGCAGGAATTAATGTATTCCAGGCAGGAAGGGGGGCTTGGCTGGCGGGAAATATCAGCTCCTCATGAGGGCGAGGACAGTCACAGCCCCACTGTTCATTACTTTGGATGTGTCACATTTGCCAGGCTGACAAGATGTATTACGGACGAGGAGTTTTGCAGATGGAGAGAAATATCCATGGAAGTTGTTTATTTGATTTTGTTTTTCAACATTTTTATTTTTTTTTTTCTTTTTCTGCACTACCCTGTCCAACCTTGGGATAATGGAATTATTTTATGCCTTTTGCACTATCATCAGGCATTGGATGGCTGCACAAAGGCCACTGGCAACAGAATAAGATGGCTGTAAAAAAATGCAAAAAATTGGGATAGGAGGGAAAAAAAAAAGGTACATCCAATAACTTGCCCTTAAATTTAAAAGGAACTAAATGAGGAACTTCTGGACAATTTATCTTGCTGTTTACAGATAACAAGTCACTTTGTTTTTATGTGCTCAGTCTAGTATTCCATAATTTATTTGAAAGAAGATGAGAAATAATGTAGATAAATGATGAAGTGTCAGGGTCTGACGCTCTTAAATGAAGCTATTATGGTCAAAGAGAAAACGTAAAACCTGCGGCTCATTATGAGAGCGTTCTACTTGTCAGTTAAGTGAAAAGGCCTGGAATGATTTCCAGTTTATTTGTCATTGCAGTTATTAAAGCTGTCTTTTTGGTGCCATGAAAATGAATTGAAGACTTTATTCGAAGTAAATTTGTACTAAAGCTTTCAGATGTATCTTATGTGAGTTCAGTGAGGCAAGAAAACAGCTTAAAAGCTGAAATATTACAAGAAGGCAACTACTGAAGTCCTGAAACACACAAGAATATAAAGTCTGAGGAAGTTACACAAATAAATGAAGTATCTTGTCTCTTGGGAAATAAAGCTTAGTTTGACTATATTGTACACTTAGACAAAGAAATCAGCCCTTGTTAGTGGCAGCAAAATATTGTCTTTCACAGCCTTGTGCCTGGTGCTTGCTTTTATATCAAGCTATTAATTTTTGGGACCAGATTGTCAGAGAAGCGGGGATTCTCTGGTCCAGAGCACCTTTAGAAATGCAGTGTCTGAGCCAAAGAGGAGATGTGGCATCCATGGCAAGATTGGGTTTTTATGGCCATCCTTTATGGTGAGGCTCTGTGATCTCAGGGGTCTTTCCAAGCCCTGATGATGCTCTGGTCCCATCATGCTTCATGAGCAGGGCAAACCATGGGAGATAAAGGGGTTGGGGACACCCACCCAGGGGTGCCTCTCCCCTGATTGAGCAACCAAAGCATCACATCTGACATGGCATGGGAGATACCACTGACATTTTTACTCCTCTGGAAACAGCCTTAAAATACTTGAACCTCGTGCAGCTGGAGGGTCACAGTGAAATGTTAGGCTGAAATCCAGGCAGCCCTGCTGCTGAGGTGGTCACTGACACTCCTTTTATTGCCATTCCCTCTCAAGATTGTTCCTGCTGAACTGTAAATCCCCAATTTATGTGGAGACGACTGATAGGTTTATTTTATTTCGTTCTGTTCTTCTGGATTTCCTTTCCAGCAGTCATGTTCCCCCCTACCACTTCATATTTGCCAAGACAAATTGGTGCAGTTCTACTGGGCTTGGAGTGTCCAAAAGGAAATTAAGAGTCTTTTTTTATTTGAAATTGAAAGCTGTAGGAGCACTAAACTGAATGCTTAACTCCAAGCTCCAGCAGTCTTAAAGCACTATAGTTGACACTTTATTGCAGATATTACAAATGTTATGACATGTCTTCAGGGTCAAGTTAAAAACAAAAAGGGTTCCACATTCTCATCAGAAGTAATCTGTCAGTTTTGTCATCAGATATTATAGCAGTCCTCAGTAGCAGTGTCACAGTCAAGGGTTTATCAGGCTCGGTGGTAGATGTGTACATACTCTAATTTCCAGGGGTTTATAACAGCAATAAAAATTCCCTCCAGGCTAAAACTTGGCATTCATAGCCCAAAGGGATTTTTTTAATTAAAAAAAAAAGTATCAGTGAAGGTTTTTCTTGAACGATAAGAGCGCACAAAACCCAAATCTATTCTGCATTTTAAAAATACTTTAAATCTTTTAAACTGGCAGACTTCAAATATTTAAGCAGCCAACTCTCTTTACATAAGAGACCATTAAAAAGGACATCCCAGGAAGGGGATAGGTGGCGGAGCAGACAAGAGCTTTGTGCTCATCACGAGTTTAAGTGTTGAGCATTTGATGAGATGTATAATTAGCCACACATTTCTAAAGCTCTTGGTGTCTCTCTCCGTTGAAACTGTGCATGAGGGAATTAGGATGTCTGAGACACAAATATAAATAATTTTTTCCTTGCCACCCCCCGACATGGTCCTGCAGGACGGGGCTGATAAGGTGTAAGCTGCTCGGATTGAGGCAGCCCCTCGACACCCACAGCTGCTCCCAGGAGAACCACAGGGCTTCATTTCCTGCAGTTTTCCTCCTGTTTCCTTCATGGAGGCAACCAAAATATCCCAGGCTTGGCAGGGATGGTTAGACGGCAAATAACACAAGCAGAAATGCCCATGAAGATTTTGTGGGAGACCACTGACCTGGAATGTTCAGGTATTGCTCAATGACATTGTGGGGTTTCTCTTTGAAAAGTTAAGAGCAACGTATTTGATACCTAGATATTTGTGCTAAAACATGATGAAACATCATCTTTTATCCCCTTAAAAAAGTCCCCTTACTCAGGGAGTGGTGAAGTCCTGGCACAGGTTCCCTGAGAGTGCCCAAGGCCAGGCTGGACAGGCTTGGAGCAGCCTGGGATAGTGGAAAGTGTCCCTGCCCATGGAAAAGGGTGGGATGGGATGGTCTCTAACCTTTAACCCAAACCATTCTGGGGTTTCATGATTTCAGGCTCCACCAGGATGCCAAACCCAGACTTTCTGTGCAAATGCTTTGTGTAACAGAGTGTTAGGTACTGCAGGTCCCACCTGGTTTATTTATAAGCTCAGGGACAGGGATAACAAACAGGGTGTGTTAAAGAGTCACCAGGGTGCCCCATAAAATCCCAGTAAAGCAGCAGGGAACAAGTTCTGCTGGGGAGCAGGAAAGAGAGGAACATGGCTGTGGTGCATGTTTTCAGCTTTTATGTTGTAATTCAACTTCCTAGAGGGAAAATGAAGGAATGTGAAGAAAGAAAATCAACCCTGGGTGGCTTCCTGCCACGTCCAGTGGGAAATTGTCCTCAAAGAACCTGCACATGCTCCTTTAGTGCTCTTGTGGAGGCACTGCAAAATTGGAAAATGGAATGGACTTCTAAGATGCTTCCTACTCTCCCTGCCTGAATTCTCCACATGGGAATTCAGGTGGAGTTGGCACCATCCCTTTGCCACCAGGAGCTGTTTCTGAGAGTCACAAAAAGACTCCCAGCAAATGAGATTGGTGCCCAGGATATTCTCATTTGGGGGTGGTTTATTGCATGTTTTAATTTTTATTATTTTATTTATGGCTGATGGTTGTAAATCTCCTCCTCAAATTTGATTTATCCATCTGTCCAGAATGCCAGGAGCCTTTGTGGGCACTGGATGTGGGTGAGGGTAGTTTGGTATATTTTCACTGACCACTGTAAGCCATTTCCTACCTGCCCAGTGTCACAAATTCCCCTAATTTTGGGTGATAGCTGCCTACTTACTGCTATTAGATTCCTGGAAACACCAAATACTCTCTAAATCTTCTTTATCAATCAGACCAAGACTGATAATGACAGTCTTGATGCCCTGTACTGGGCCATGAGACTGATGAGATGGAAGAAAGAAGAATTGTCTCAAGGGAAGCAAATGGTTTCAGTAAAGGGCCATAAATGCAAATTTAAGTACTCTTTCTAGTAATGCTGGTCTATTATTACAGCCTAAAGGAAGTTAATTTAATTAATAATTAAGCTCTTCAAGTTACTCTTAGCATGAATTTTAGTGTCAGGAATGGCTAGGAATTGGTTTTGTGATGCAGCTGCAAGGGAGAACTGATAGCAGCATAAAAAAGGTGAATGTTTTGCCAAAATAATACACCAAAAAAAGCCAGAATAATATACCAAAAATGCCACACTGAAAAAATACCAAAATCCAGAATTCTGTGAAGTTTCAGCAAGCCCAGCATTCTGATTAAAGACAGAAAAAGCAAACTCCATGACAGCCACCAGAGTTTCTCTTTGCTTTAATGGGACAGCACAGAGGTGATAATTATTTTTCAGAGGAATTCCCTGCCAACCAAACTCCTGATAGCTCCAGCTGATCTTTGGCAGGCTCTCCAATTCCACAAATTCCACGTGCTGCAATGAGAATTAAAACCCTGTACCCAGTCCTCCCTGCCCAGTGGGTGCCACCAATGGAAAGTTCTGGACCAGCATCCTGGACAGCACTAGGATCCAGCTGGGGCACTGCCCCCCTCTGAAATGGGTTTTCCTGTGCTCTGGTAAAGTTTATCCCCTTCCTGTTACTTTCTCCAAGCTGTATTGATGATTATCCCACTGGGAATATTGGGATCCTAACCCACAGAAGCATCGATGAAGTGCTATGTATTTTCTGCCACAGAAATACAGAATTTTGTTGATGGTAGATATATTTTTTTTCCTCAGATTTTCTTTTCTTTTTAACAATTGAAATGATTAGGAATGACTTGGTGTTGTATCCTGTTTTCTCCAAGCTCCTATTTTCTCCTCCTGAATTGTCTGGGGGTTGTGGTTCACAACTTTATTTGGTTTTCTTTTTAATCTCTGATTTAACTTGGCTCAAAACCTCTTTGTGTATTTACCCCAAGTGACTCACTGACCAATTCTGTCTCACATCTCTGTTTAGGGGTAAACAGTTGTGTCTTCAGAGTGCAGAAAGGAAAAATATCTTAATTCATATTATTAATTGAAATGTATTAATTTCTGAGGCTTATTGGTTTCTGCCCACCTGTGTGAATATTTTGGAGCATAAATGTAACACTATTGTTGATGAAAAATATTCTCATATTCTATAATTCACAGTAATTTAAAAATTATAATATATTTTTATTATTGCTCTAAATATAAGCTCTGAAAGATTAATAAAATTTGTGTTTTCCAGCCTTTTTTTGCTGGATAGGGCTGTGAAATCTGGGTTTGGGGAGATGAGCACCAACCCTTGCTGCTGTGCTCTGTGATTGATCCAAGGAATGGAAGATTTGGGTTGAGTTCTCATGAGCTGTGAGACCATGAGGAGTCTGACTGCAAAAAATTAACAACCCACATGCTCAGGGTCAGGGTCAAGGAGAGTTTTTTATTTTATTCCATGATGTCATCAGAGAAGGGACAAAACAAGTTGGTTTTTTTTTTTTTTTTAAACCCGTGTGGGTGAATAAAAGCAGAATAGAAGCAGAGTTGTTGTACAAGAGGAAAATGACCCAATAATTCAGGATAATCCAATGATTTAGAATGATCCAATTATTAAAAATAAAGGAATAAAAATATGAGTAGAATCATAGAATATCCTGAGTTGGAAGAGACTCTTAAGGATCATGGGAGTCCAATTCCTGGCCCTGCACAAGGCATCCCCCCCAATAATTCCACCAACAATAAATTCTAATAATTCTAACAAATTATGATCACATAATTTTTAGAGTTTTCCTACCAAAATACTCAAGGAGAAAATATTCTGGATTAGATGTTCCTTAGTGTTGGCTTTTTTGAGAAGCTTTGAACTCCATGGGGTGATTTTTTGGGAAGGGTGAAGAAGCTGCTCCTTCCTAGAATAATCTTCTCTGTCTGGTCTTTCTCAGATCCCCCTTCTGCTCCAGCCTTTCTCACCAATTCTATTGCCTGTGTGCATGGATAACATTCAAAATAGAAGGAAAAGAGCTATTTAAGAATTTCTTACCTTTGAAATCTTGAAACTTCCTTCTCTACAACCTTCCTTAGCAGTGAAAGTAATTAGTGAAATGGGCAGTGTGGTCTCATATCTGTGTCCACGTTAAGTATTTTTAGGGTGCAAAATACAATAATTTTTTAGAAGTTTGGAAAGTCCTAAAATAAAATTTGAAGTTATTTTTCCAGGCAAAATTTAACTACAAGACACATTTAAAAATTTGTTTTCTTGCAACAACATTTCCACGGAGAAGGGGATTTGCATTGTCCAAATATTTAGGTAACATTGTGAAGCAGGTAAAGGATCTAATTAGTGATTTCATGTAAAAATTATTTGTTGTTTCAATGCCCTGAGTGGAGCCCAAGTGGTGCTGGCTGCCCCAAAAATTCCAAATTATTGTGGCGAACCCCAGTAAAAACCAGTTCCAGAGACATCCAACTCCCAACGACGGAAAGGAGTGAACAGTAAAAATCTGTGACATTTGACTGTTGCTGATTTATCTCCGAATCAGACTGCTTAGCTTAACTTAACTTAACCACAGCCGGAGTATTTGCTCAAGCCCTGAGCTGACAAGAACAGAGCACTGGCCATTATTCCTGCTGGGGAGTCAGGGGGTTGAGCCCATCCATCCTGCAATTCCTTGAATTCCCAAAGCTTTTCCGGCGGTTTCCTCAAGGACAGCGCTCACGTCTGAAGCGCTGCAGTGACAGATGGGATACAACGTGTCATGTGATGGATAACGCCGGAGCCGCAGCGCTTAATCCTTCTAATACTAATAGCAGCATTATCATAGAGATTTATGAGAATGTCAGTTCCAAGTTCCCAGTTCCATTCATGGGTTTTTAAAACTTCAGCTGCAAAAAACATGCATCCATCCCATTAATTCTAATTATCATGGTTCATCTTCTCAGCAGTTTTGTACTCCGGAACCTTTCAGTGCAAATTAACGTACCAAAAAAGTGTATTAATTAATATTTGTAGCTTTTAATTTCTGCGAGAGTGTTGTCTGGAAGCAGCTGGCAGTACAGGGCCACTGCTATTGAATCTTTGCCAAACAAGTGCAGATGTAATTTTGTTATCTCTTGCTTAGTCATTTACGCAAATTAATTTGAACAATTAGCCTTTTACTGGTCCTTCATGAATCATGCAAAAGGGATCTGCCAAAAAATTGCTACTTGACAGAAAAGAATTGGTTAACATTGTAAATCTTCCAAAAAGGTATTGCTGTGTTTGGGATAAAGGAGGACTTCAGGAACAATCTTAGTAGCTTTATTTTTCTTTAGTATGCCTTATCTATTGCTCTTATTGCTGGGGAACAAAAATTCTGAAAGAAGATTAAGCAGCAGAAATTTGGGAATTTTTGTGTGAATGCCAAAAAAAGTGAAGTTCCTTGCCTGGATGTTGCATTGACTTCACTGCTCTCAGAGCTGTGCTGATGTTTTACAGAGGGGAAATTGGTGCTGAGGTCACCCCAAAAAGAACAGATTTACTCATTATTTGACAAAACACCTAAATCTCTCATTTTTTTGGACAGCACTATAAAGGAAGTGTGTTACCTCACGGAAATGTCTCTCTTCTCTAAGTAAAAGAGGCTTCCACATAAGAGCTCAAACTTTCGTTTAATTAATGTGAAGCATCTCAACTCCTCTGTGGAGGCTGGGTTTGAATGACAGGAAACTCAGATATTTCATTGCTCTTTTCTTAAATATCAAACTGATTTTTCACCAGATAATCAAACTTACCAGCAGACGGTGCCATCCAGAGACTCTGAGCAATGCTGTCAGTGGAAATCTGTCTCAATTGCTGTTATTGTAAACACCCTCTTTTACTTTTTTCCCCTCAACACTTTTACATATATCCTTTCAGTTTAAATTGCATTGCACAAATCTGAGCTTAGTGATGGATATTCCTAATTTTCAGCCTAGTTTATTGTTACCTGTCCCTCTGATTTCCCTGCTGAGACAGTTCTTGCAATTTTGGAAGGTGCGTGCTGTAATGTTCTCTCAGTGAATTAAATAGAATTAATGGTCAGCTGCATCCAGAACCATATAGTAAATGTAGTAATAATATATAGATATATAAATAATGATAAAACTGACATATTTAAATAAAACAGTACACTTTTGTCCATCTCATCATTCATCTTGACAGGACATCAATTTTTCAGAACAGGTAAACTTTTTCTTGGGGCGGTAACAGGACCATCCCATTTTGTCTGAAATTTTGACTGCAGCTGTGGGAACAAGTTCAGAATTAAGTATTCCTTTTGTGGCAATCACACTGGAGCTCAAACGAGCACTGACTCTTCATTAGCTGAGCCAGGCAGCTCCGTGCAAATTCCATTACTCCATCAGGGTAAGGTAGGGGTCCCTTTCCCTCTAATTGTTTTTTCCAAGCTGCGATTTCACAGCCTGCATTGTTATTTCCATTTGTCCATTTGATTGTGGAGAGAAGAGACCAGATGTTGTGTGACAAATCATAGCTATTTGCAATCTGTTGGAATTCTTATAAATTGTACCGGGGATCATTTTCTGATAACTGATCCTGCAATCACTTGTGCACATGCATCACTTAGAGCGCGAGATGTCCTATTGAAGATTGTGGATCTATTCATGTGCCTGAATTAAACAGGCACCACGGGCATTTGTGGGAATGTTTGTGGTGGGAAATCCGCGGATATTTGGAACTCGGTTCACCGTGGCGCCAATTTCCATTCCATCAAACCCCACGTTACTGTTACACCGTAAAGCTCGAAACTGCCTCACGGTTTTTATTATAATTAGGGTACGTAGGGCTCAAAATTTGGCTGAAGATTATCCTGCAGCAGAGTGATCCAATTTTGTTTGCTGAATCGTAATTCCCAACAAATAGTTCCTTCAGGAAAGTACATTCAGCCCAGCCCTGTTATCCGTCTGTTTTTAGGGGCTGTGGCTAATCAGAGAAGTGGTCTCTCACTGCCATACTGAGAAGAATGAAGTTAGTTCCTCTGTAATTGAAAGTATCAGTAGTAAACTTGGCTGGAGCTTGATTAATGGTATATTAAAATCAGAGTCTTCGTGGTGAGTGCTAGATAAGGAGTTTTGGGCAAATTACTTGGTTACTGGGAAACCTTTAAATTTTAATCATGGAGACACTTCAGCATCATTAGGAACTGAAAAGGACAATGGGCACTGGAGGAAGTTATATGAATTGATGTGCTTTTCAATCTCTTCTTCTGTGGGGCTGTTGAGTGATGCATGGGCTGCAATCGAGGATCCTCTTGCTCCCCATGCCCCTGATTGCTGTTGTTATAATTTAGTGTTATCCAGTTCTTTATGATCATGGAAATCAGATGAGTTATTTGCAAAAGACGGAAGGTTTCAGAATAAGAAAATGTGCTTTAAGAGCTTGGATTGTCTGCAGTTTGTCTGGATGTGGGGGGGAGGCTGCACCCTGTGTTTAGAACGAGTGGAAATAGCACAACAGGCTCTTTAACACACGTTTATTCTTTAATGTGATAATAATACAAATCTCAAATCTACATTTACACCTCACTTTGAGATCCATTCTTGAGAGCTTGTGCCATGTATGGGCTCCTGTGTGTGATTATTGATTACCTAGATTTATATTTAGATAATATATTTATATTTATTTATCTATATTTATATTTAGATAATATATTTCTTATCTATATTGTCTATATTCATTAGCCATATATTTATCCATATTTACAGAGACATGAGGTGCTGCCATAGCACTTTATGAGGATCCACATCTTTATGTGGGATGTAAACCTCTCCCCTGGCTGACAGATCCAAATCAAAGAGTGCCAGTAAATCTGGGGCACTCAAGCCTTCACATCTTTTGGACCTACCTGGGATTTTGGAGCAACTCTAAACACGTCAGGATCTTATTTCCAATGTCATGGAATAGACAAGAAATTCTCAACATACTCAAAGTGACAGCAAAGGCTACAGGATTTCCTTAGCTTTTCCAGGGAAGTATACAATGGAATTTGGTTTATAAAGTGACCACTGTAATTTAAATTTAAAGTAATTTGTTTGCCTCCATTACCAAAGCAAAACCTTTCTCCTTCCTAAAGATGTCCTGCAGACACATTCTCTTAATAACCTGAATTTATCTGTAGCCAGTTCATGTTTGCACTAACCTTGCCTAGTGATTTAAACTACTTTTAGCCAAGTCTTCATTCAGTTTACTGGCCTAAACAAATTACTTTATTTCATTCTCATCACTTAAGAGAGGTTGGACTTTTTCCCAAGTATTGTTTTCCATATTTTGATGAATTTTCCTCCTGGCTGTGAACAGTCTGCATCACCAGACAACACCAACATGGTGCTTGTAGAATAATGGAAATATTCTGTTTTGCTTGTAGAATAATGGGAATATTCTTTTTTAAATGAGAATATTATTCCTTCCCCATCATAAGATGCACCCACCATTTGTGCTCATGGGGCTGTTGCATCAGTATTTGTATTCAGCAGATCATGAAATCTTTGCCTTCTTCTTCCATTTCCAAAAACAACCTCAAAAATACCAATGATTCATTCCTAAATTCCTGAACTGGAAGTTTTGTGCTCCTAAATGTTATCCTATGTCTGTCATTGAAGTCCCCAGATCATTTTATTTACCTGACGTCCGAAATTCCTCAGAGTCGGCGCTGCCTTCCAAACTCATGTCAGGAAAGACAATTTAATTGGTGCAGTCGCATCCTCTGTCAAACTAATTATCAAAATTGTTCAATAGGATCAGTTCTGACACCCGAGCAATGTAGGATTAACAGCCATTTGTCCAAAGTCACTTTGGAGTGCTGGGAAGGAAAAGGTCTAAATAGCACTGTGCTCTCCAGAGGAACATCCATTTTCTTTCTAAAGGAAAATTTGTACTAGGGAATTTTAGGCTGGGAAAAATGGTTTATTTCCAGCAAAGACAGAAATTTCTGCAACAAAATATTTTCAGAAAAAGAAACTTCATTTTGCAATATCTGCACCAGTCATCATTGGAGAAGCTGTTTGGGATCCCCGTTCCTGTGAGATGCAGGAATCCCAAATCCCAGCTGTTGGCCTTAAAAAGGCACAGTAACCATCTACAATATTCCCCTGGGAATATCCCATTCACCCATTCACTGAGTTTCTTGCTGATGCAGATTAGAAACATTGTTAAAATCAAGGGAATTTTCATGTAGGAGGATACCATTTTTCATCCAAAATAGCCACAGGCTGGAATTCTTGCCACAGAAAACAAACTGCCAGACCCAAATGTGAGAGAAAGAGGCATATCCAGGCACGGTGAGTTGTGCTTTTTGATTTTTTTCTGTTTCTTTTAATACGTAATGTGTAGTCAGGAATTGAGAATAGTAGAACAAGTCCTAGGGGGGTTATGGATTTAATGGGAGGGGATGAAACTGTTGTGGGAAAATATTGTTTATTAAATTTTCTCATTCAGATGTTTGTTGTATGATTTATGGTAACTTAAGCTTATTATGTGCCCCTTTTTAATTTGTCATGTAATGATTGTGCATATGTGTACAACCAATTAATATATCCAGAACAGATAGAAACACTGGGAGAAGCCCCCTGACCAACCAATTTACCTTTGTTTACACTGCAAGACTTAAATTTCACTGACATCAGGTCATTCCCTATCTCTAGATCTATAGATCTATAGAATATGGACATATAGTATGTGCAGAACAGATTTCACAAATATTTTTGAAGTTCAGGACTCAGTGGGTTGTTTACAGGGAGTTTTGGATTTCATACACCTCATTTTATGTTTGCACAGCCCAAAAGTGAGCTGAAAACTGGAGACAAATCTGAGGCCTCTAAAAATGCAAGGCTTATCTAATGTAGTTTAGATTTGCCTTATCAGCCTTGCAGAAGAGGAGTGTCTGTGGGGCAGGTTGGGGTTATTTATCAGCTTCAAAATGTTCATGAAGATGTCTGAAAAGCTGAAAGTTTGTGTTAAGGGGATGCTTGGCAGCTGCAGTTGGGGCTGGAGTTCTTCCTGGTGGGAAGGCCTGGAATCGAGGGCCAGTCCATGGCATTACATGGGGTCACTTCCCAAAGCCACCTCTTTTTTTATAACTATGGAAATTCAGAGCTCACTCTTCCATTTTTCCATTTAGTTTTCCATTTTCCATTTATTTTTCCCTTTTTCCCTTTTCCTCCCCCTTTTTTCCTCCTTCCCTCCTCTTTCCCCCTTTCTTCCCCCTTTCTTCCACTTTTCCTCCCCCCTTTCCCTTCCCTTCCCTTCCCTTCCCTTCCCTTCCCTTCCCTTCCCTTCCCTTCCCTTCCCTTCCCTTCCCTTCCCTTCCCTTCCCTTCCCTTCCCTTCCCTTCCCTTCCCTTCCCTTCCCTTCCCTTCCCTTCCCTTCCCTTCCCTTCCCTTCCCTTCCCTTCCCTTCCCTTCCCTTCCCTTCCCTTCCCTTCCCTTCCCTTCCCTTCCCTTCCCTTCCCTTCCCTTCCCTTCCCTTCCCTTCCCTTCCCTTCCCTTCCCTTCCCTTCCCTTCCCTTCCCTTCCCTTCCCTTCCCTTCCCTTCCCTTCCCCTAATAATTAACACAATTCTGTTAATAACAAAATTACTGTAATAATTAATTTCAAATATTAATCTGGTCCTGTCTCACCCCCAGGTTTCTCCCGTTCTCCTCCCCATCCCACGGAGAGGGAGGGAGCAGGTGGCTGTGTGGGATTCAGCTGCTGGCTGAGGTTAAACCATGACAATATCTCTCAATTTCTTTGTCTTCGTTTGTTACCATATCACTGGGAGAAGAGAGAAATCAGAAAAAAAAAAACAAAAAAAAACTTGATTAAAGATCCATCACAAATTAATGAACGAAAGTGCAATCCTGGCACTTCATGCTAGAATGGAACATTTTAAAAAATCATGAAGTGAGACATAAGAACACTAGAAAAGTTTGGATTGGGGCATAAAATTTCTTTGGAAGACTCTGTGCTAATCAAGAGCAAATGTAAGAATCCCTCAGGCTGAAAGGACAGTGAGTGACTGTATTTGTTACATTGAAGGTTTTCAATCAGCATTTTCCAAACGTGGTTTCTCATTATGATAATGATGATGGGATTAATTATCACCACGAGAACGAGCGATAATGGCACTTTGAACTGTGTTTGTCACCACATGACACGGACTGTTGGTTGTTTTTTACATTCCCAGGACCTGGAGAGGTGCTGGCTTTGGCACTGGGAAAGAACCCAACTGGGCAGGAGGTGTCAGGGGAGGACAAACACCAACCTGGCAGCCTCCTCACCTGCCTGTGTTGGGATATCACCAGGAAAATAACTGGAATTAGTCCTTGGGATTAACACTCAGCTGCAGCAAATTATTAAATTAAATATTTGATTGCTTTCTAAGACATAATGTTGTCACAACAGCCGAACTTCCAAAATTTACAGAACTATTATCAAATTTCGGAAGTTTGTTTCAGCCCATGCTGGAGAGGGAACATAAACCAGAGTGGTGGGGAAAGGGAGGCAAGTGAGGGAATAAATCCATGGGAATAGCCCTAATTAACCCCTGAGAATAAATCCATGGATCCCAGAACATTTCCCTGCAGCAGAAGCAGTGTGGGGTGGCTTTCAGAGCAAAACACTATTGGACAATATTGGGTATTTTCCATTGGTGAGCTGTGCCCAGTGAATATTTCAGAGAAATATTTAAAAAAGAAAGTAAAAATGTATCAAGATATGATGGGCCACTGAGAATTACTGGGAATTGGAAATTTGTGAGGTAATCTGGCCTTAGCATGCGATGTCTTTCACAATCAAACTGTTCCTAAGTCACAGTGTGGATAATTCTGAAAAAATAAGGAACTTCTGATTCTCCTCCATACACTTGATAAATATGTTGACAAAAAAATTACTTGAATTTTTTTTCAATGAAGTATTTAACATTTATCTGCTGCTTATGTGACTTCCAGAAGCTGGTTTTTTTTGGTTTTTTTGTTTTTTGTCCTGAAGACCTCACTATTTGTTGCAATTTGTTTTCATATGAATGGTTACCCATGTGGAAGAATGTGCTCTGGAACTTTTTCCTTGTAATTAAATTAATTCAGGGGACATGGAAGCAGCTCTTGGTGCTCTTTAGCTTCTCTTACTTTAGTAACTAATTAATGTACAACTGACACACACGTACTCAGCTTTCATAATGTTATCTGATTAATAAGCAATAACCACCACAGTAAATCAAAATTAAATGCCTACTTATGGCAGTGAGTTTAGAACTCTCCTGCCTAGAGACTTTCCATTGATTGATTCATTAAATATTTCATTGACAGACGAAAATAAGAGGGGAAAAAAAAAAATCCTTGTGAGCAGCTTTGCCTTTGTTTTACAGGGGAAGGTTTAGACCATTGGTTCACTGAAGAAGTTAAAGTTCTGTAAAGGGTCCTGGGTGGCTGAAAAACCAGATGAAAGCAGGGGTGGGTTGTACTCCAGGCAGTGCTGGAAAGAGGGATCCCAGAGTAATAAATCACTCCCTGAATTTATGAGTCCATTTTGTGGATAATTAGTGCCCTGCTGGACCTATCAAAATCCTGTTGGCGGTTTCATGGAAGGTACTGGAAGCTTGATAAAGGGTGAAGAAATAAAATATCTCCAAGAAGTTGGAAGAAGAGAGGAGCAGCCTTCTTCCTATCTCTGGGGGAGAAATTTAAGCACTTAATTCCCAAGAAAATTCACTAAACCCTGTTTTCCCCATGGGCCTCCCCATCAGCAACATCAAAATGAGTTGACAACCCTCAGTTTTAGGATCACAGATGAAAGTTCAGAAAAGATTGCTTTCAAAATTATTCTTTTCAGGAGGAAGCTTTCTCTTCCAGCTATACCAGACTATTTTGGCTACTTCCTGCTGCTTAATAAAAAATTTACTTGTAATTTAACAAATATATTGCTTGCTGGTGCAAAGAAACCAGTCCCAGGTGTGAGGGATACACATTCAGGATTATATTATTATTTTTTAGAACCATATTTCTCACAAATTGCAGATGGACAGCCATCTTCACCATTTAAGAATTAAATTTGTAGCTCCAAGATTTTTCATAAGTTCCCATTCTGATGCTTTTGACATTTTACACTCATTAAGCTGCACAAAGTGTTCATTACACCAAGATACCTTGAACAATGAAGGCCAAATGTGCAGCATGATCAGTTCAAGGAGCTGTAGGTGGGTAAGTGAAGGAATGTGTGGGTTTAGGAAAGCAGAGGGTTAATATATCTTACTTCAGGAATAAAAATGATTCTTTACAGAAAATGAGGTGTAATTACATGATAAACAATAGTTATTTTCCTTTCAAAAGTTAGAAGCTAGAATAAATTTGATTTTTTTTTTTTTTTGTTTTGCTGTTTAATATTTCTATGACTTGGCACTTATTTACAGCCTGCTTTCTATCTTCAATTATTTTTTTACCTGGTGTTGAAGGTTATTCATTATGAAATAGAATAAAGCCAGTGAAATAGAATATGGAAATTGCTTTTCAGTTCATGGTTAGCCTCTGCTTAGGGTAAACTTTTGTACAAAAAAAATTTTTGTCTCTGATCTTCTCCAGTAAGGAGGTTTTGGCTGTAAAAAAGAGCTGTTCCAAGGATCCGAATCTAACAAAATGATTATTTTCTTTTTTTTTTACTTTACAGTGAAACTTTATCTTTTTGTCGCTACGTTAACCTGAAAACCATAAAGATACATCTTCGTTTTCTTTTAAGCTTCTTCTCCCAGTCATTCCTTTTTAACTCATTCCTATAATAATCCCTTTCCAGCACCACCAGTGACAGCAAAACCTATGAGGGTTTTCAAATTCAATAACCAGGCCTGGAAAGGAGGCATCCCTCATCTCAGCCTCAGCTGAGTAACTGCAGATCCTTAACATTACCCTCTACACTGGAGGTCCTCGGAGCCATCAATCTGCTGGAAATGTGCTGACAGCTCCGAGCGGTTCCGCGGCGTCGGAGCCGCTCCAGGAGCGCTGAGATCACCGCCGGAGCCGTGACTGACGAGCTCGGGGTGAGGACTCTGCCCCTGCAGCTGTGAGCACACGTGTTGGGCAGCTCTGGGCACGTGGGAGAGATCCGTGGGGATGGCATGGCTTTGGCGCTTCTCCTCTTCTGCCCAAGGCTGGGGAAATTCCGGCTTTGGTTTGGGAGGAATCCAGAAAATTTGCAAATCTTGACGTCGGCACGCCGCTATTGGCCAGTGTGAGTGGCCACAAAAAGAGGCCATTTTCTATGGGAAATAAATTCATTTCCCCAGAGTCTGGGTATCAGCTCAGAGATAGCGTCTGGGGCTCTAAGGGCATGCAGGGTCCTAGTTGCTGGAAGTTTGGTGTGGGAGAAATCCTGTGAAGTTTACCAATTTTTTAGGTTTTGATGTTGGCACCCCACTGTTGGCCAGTGCGGGCAGCTGTAAGTGGAGGCCATTTTCCATGGGGAAAAAAACTCATTTCTCCAGGGTCTGGGTATCACCTCAGAGGTGAGATTTAGGGCTCTAAGGACATGCTGTATTCTAGTTGCTGGATGTTTGGTTTGGGAGAAATCCTACAAAGTTTGCAAATTTTTAGGTCGGCACGCCACTGTTGGCCAGTGTGAGTGGCTGCAAACAGTGGCCATTTTCCATGGGAAAAATAACTAATTTCTGGAGTTGGAGTATGGAATTGCAAATGTACTTCTCACCATGAGGAAAATCGGAATGGTTTTTGGGGTTTGCAGGATGTAACTGACATTCAAACCTGTGTATCCACTACCTCATCTTCCTACACCCCCAAAACACCTCTCTGCTGTCTCATTTTCCTGATGTGGAAATCCCAGGATCACTGAGGTTGGAAAAGAGCTCCAAGTCCATCGAGTCCAAACTGTGCCCAATCCCCATCTTGTCACCAGCCCAGAACACATCCAGGAATTCCTTGGGCACCTACAGGGATGGGGACTCCAAACTTCCCTGGGCAGCTCTTTCCAATGTTTAACAACCCTTTCCTTGTAGAAATTCCTTATGGAAGTGGTTTGAAACAATTTCTCTGTGGGTTGCCTCTGGACCTTCCACTGGTCAAACCAAAACTGTGTGTCCTCAGCAGGACCTTTTCTGTGTCACCTCTGCCTTTCCCTTCCTCTTGAGCAGGTTTCTGCCCAGCTCACAGACCACTTACAAAGACACAGGAATTATTTTGGAATTAAGTTTTCATATTATTAAAAAGAAGTTTCATTATTTTTCAGTTTGGATAGTCTCTCTTTGTTTTTGTCTCTAAATTAGTTTTTAACCATGTGTACAGTAATTGTAACAATGATACAATTGTTGCAATAACTTATAACAATGTTACACTAATTTCCTCATTTCACATTTCTATTTTTAACAATGCTAAAGGAAGTTGAGTACACACAGTAGGGAGATTATATGAATATATTCTGATTGTTGATGTGTCCCATTTATTCCTAGACTTGATGAATGTTTCCCTTGCAAATATGTGAAGGGAATGCATCTTGATGTTTCTCACAGTACAGACTAGAGCCAGGAGTTTAAGGCTCTGTGAATCACTGAAATCCCCAGAGAGCATCAAAATGTAGTGGGAATTGGTTCTTTAAACCCCTTCAACCACATTCTTCTTCCTGAAGGATTCCACCACAAACCAATAATTTCTGCGAAGTATGAATAATTCCTAAGTTCAGTAAAGAGACTTTCCTCCTTTCCTTTCCTTTCCTTTCCTTTCCTTTCCTTTCCTTTCCTTTCCTTTCCTTTCCTTTCCTTTCCTTTCCTTTCCTTTCCTTTCCTTTCCTTTCCTTTCCTTTCCTTTCCTTTCCTTTCCTTTCCTTTCCTTTCCTTTCCTTTCCTTTCCTTTCCTTTCCCTTTCCCTTTCCCTTTCCCTTTCCCTTTCCCTTTCCCTTTCCCTTTCCCTTTCCCTTTCCCTTTCCCTTTCCCTTTCCCTTTCCCTTTCCCTTTCCCTTTCCCTTTCCCTTTCCCTTTCCCTTTCCCTTTCCCTTTCCCTTTCCCTTTCCCTTTCCCTTTCCCTTTCCCTTTCCCTTTCCCTTTCCCTTTCCCTTTCCCTTTCCCTTTCCCTTTCCCTTTCCCTTTCCCTTTCCCTTTCCCTTTCCCTTTCCCTTTCCCTTTCCCTTTCCCTTTCCCTTTCCCTTTCCCTTTCCCTTTCCCTTTCCCTTTCCCTTTCCCTTTCCCTTTCCCTTTCCCTTTCCCTTTCCCTTTCCCTTTCCCTTTCCCTTTCCCTTTCCCTTTCCCTTTCCCTTTCCCTTTCCCTTTCCCTTTCCCTTTCCCTTTCCCTTTCCCTTTCCCTTTCCCTTTCCCTTTCCCTTTCCCTTTCCCTTTCCCTTTCCCTTTCCCTTTCCCTTTCCCTTTCCCTTTCCCTTTCCCTTTCCCTTTCCCTTTCTTTCCTCTTTCCTTCCTCCTTTTCCTTTCCCATCTCCTATGCCTTTGATGTCTTTACTGACAAAAATCAGTTTTATTTCCAGCTGCCCTGTTCCAATCTCCTGCTCCCGAGCCGCTCCCGTTCCCTCCGCGCGCGCCAAGGACGATTCTGCGCCCTCTGCTCGGGGTCGTGCAGGGGCTGAGTGGCTCTGGGGTGTAAATCCATTCTCCAGCTCAGTGGAGCTTCCCCATCAGAGCCAGGAAGGGCGAGGGACGTGGTGGCACCACACGAGGCTGGTGTGGCTTTGGGCAAAGCCGCTCGACTGCACCACCAACAGCTCGCCCCAAGACTGGGACACTCGCTGTTGGCTGCACAAATCCTCTCTAATGCTCGATTTTTCCTTCCTTGAGGAAAGATTAAAGAAGAGAATTACATTGGAACTGGTGGAGGCATGATCCATGCTCCCTTGATTATATGGAAACATTAAAATATCATCAGCATGTTAATTTTATCAACTGAACTGGATGAGATTTATTCCTCTCTCTTATCTATTGCATTAGGCTGGAAATACAATTTATTCTGATGGTGGGAATGTCAGACAGAGAGACCAAAAACATCTGGACATCTTAATAGGAGACAAATTTTCTAGGATGTACATTGACCCTTTAAAATTAATTCTCCTAATAAAGAGGCAGGAATTTCAGGGTCCATTCATCTTTCCAAATCGAGCCCCAGCTCTTTACTGGGGTAAAATCAGGTGGATGCAATGAAGGTTCCTTTGAGACCTTGTAGTTCTCATGTTTTTGTTACATATTTGAGTATCAAATACTCACAAGGTTTGAGGTTGTTTAATACAAAAGGTTATTTAATATAAATATAAATATAAATCACACAACATCAGATAAAGCCCAGCCATCAAAAACGACAGGCTTAATAACAATCAGTGAAAATTCTCCTGGAAAAACAACTTATCTTAGACATTCTCCAGGTCTGCATTGGTGAATTTTCTTTCTGAACATATAAAATCATTATTAATTAAAAACAACCATAAAGAAAACCCCCCAAAAAAATCAACTCCTTGCTCATTGAAAGGTACTTTCCATATTAAAAAATATCTTGTATTACAGCATGTCGATTATCCCAGAAGATCCTCAGCCCGTGGAGCAGGGTGAGAGACATTCTCCTTGTCCTGGGAAGCGCATGGAAGCAAAGTTAAACACCCAAAGTGAAATACCTGCGGCTCTGTGCCCGCCTGGCACGCTCCGATTCCCATTTTCCTGGGAGCACAGAGGAGAAGGGCAGAGCAGTGAGCTCTGATCCAGAACATCCCTCTCAGACTGCTCCAGGACGGCTGAATGTTCATGTGGCTTTCCTTGGAAGTTCCAGGCTTGCCCGTAGCAATAACTTGATAATTGTTCTGGGAAGAAACTCAGCGCTGCTATCTTATGCACAAGTAAACAGGCATCTATAAGATTAAGAATTATATGCCAGGGCTTTGACACAACCATCAGTTATGCCAGATGCAAATAATTTATTCTTTGTCAGTTCAAATACACAGCCTGGTTTGGATGGCTGAAATTTATGCTGGCACCAAAACGCAGCACGGTGTTATTTCAGCAGGGTGTCAAAACCACAGAGATACAGCTCGGATGACCCAAAAAAGAGGGAGAAAAATGTTATTTATGTTTTCTGAGGGTAACTCATCACTGTTATGTAGAAATAGGTGACGTAATAACTTTGTTGTGTGATGCTACGTGGGCAGGCCCTGGCACAAAACAGAAGCTGTGGCTGCCCCTGGATCCCTGAAGTGTCCAAGACCAGGTTGGAAAGGGCTTGGGATAGTGGACGGTGTTGGAGGTGGAACAAGTTGAGTTTTAAAATCCTTTCCAACCAAAAACATTCTGTTATTCTGTGATTCCACGTGTCCTCCTTTACATGAAATCATGGAATTGTTTAGGTTGGAAAGGCCTCTCCCTACAGTCTCCTAAACAGTTTTGTTTTCCAAAGCAAAGCATGTTGAGAAGGAGCCTGAGTGGAATTAAACTGTAATTCTGCCAAGGTGAACCTGGGCTGGTGCTCGGCTTGCTCAGGATGCTTAGAGGGTGCTCAGGTGTTTCCTTAGCTCTGAAAACAGAAGAAATGGAGATGTTCAGCCAAGATTTATCCACTGGTGAGGCACCTCCAATCTTGGCATCATTTTTGGGCTCTTCCTGACAAGAGAGGAGACACTGAGGGGATGATATGTGTCTAGAGAAGGGAATAGAGCCGGGGAAGGGACTGAAGAATTCCTGAAGGAGCTGGGAAGGGGCTGGAGAATCCCTGAGGGAGCTGGGAAGGGGCTGGAGAATTCCTGAGGGAGCTGGGAAAGGGCTGAAGAATTCCTGAGGGAGCTGGGAAGGGGCTGGAGAATTCCTGAGGGAGCTGGGAAGGGGCTGGAGAATTCCTGAAGGAGCTGGGAAGGGGCTGGAGAATCCCTGAGGGAGCTGGGAAAGGGCTGGAGAATTCCTGAAGGAGCTGGGAAGGGGCTGGAGAATTCCTGAGGGAGCTGGGAAGGGGCTGGAGAATCCCTGAGGGAGCTGGGAAGGGCTCTCCTCCCAAGGAACAGGGACAGGAGGAGCTGGGCCAGGCTCAGGGTGGAACCAGCAGGAATTTCCCCATGGAAAGGGGCTCAGGGATTGGAACTGCCCAGGCAGGTTTGGAGTGCCCATCCCTGGAGGTGTCCCAGGAATCCCTGGAGGTGGCACTGGGTGCTCTGGGATGGGGACAAGGTGGGCACAATTTGGAGTCCATGTTCTGCGAGGGCTTTTCCAACCCCAAAGATCCCGTGATTCTGTGAACCCCTTTATGCACAGTACAGTCAAACACATCTCCAAGATTATTTGGCACCTTAAACATTGAGTTAAACTTTGGTGAGGCTGTCAGATAATCTGTTCCTATGCCATCAGTCAAAAATTCTGCTCCTTTTACAGGAGTTCAGCTCGCAAGGATTTACTGGACAACAGAAAAAGTGGAATTTGAGGCACACATCCTAAGCCTAGTCCATAACAGCCCCCATTTCCAATAACAAAACCAGCAGTGACAGTGATATATGGCTTTTTTTATGAGACCTGATAACTGATGGATATGTGATCTTATAAATGCTTAGACAAACTAATGCACATAATTATATTTTCCATTTGAAGTCTATTGCTCGGCATTCTAATACAATATCATTAGTCGGAATGGCCACAATGATACAGCTTGGGCAGTTTGTCACAGTAATTACGGGGTGATTATTTTTGACTGGAATAAAGATTTCAGTTTTAGTATGGTGGAAAGCATAATCACAAATTAGAAACAGTCTCAGAATAAAGAAATATCAGGGAGAGGGATTTTAAATATGGATTATAGTGCAATTCTAAAACAATTTCTTTAAAGAAGTGCACTCATTTGGCTGAAAGTGGGACTACTTTTAGGTTCATAGCAAGTTCCTTCCCAAAAGGATGACAATTACCTAATTAACAGTTCCTATGTGGAAGGTTTTTGTAAAAGGGAAAATCTGGGCATCGTAAGGAAGGCTTGACTTGTAATTTACATAACTGCTAAAATGGGCTTTGTTTTTTCAATCGACAAAAAAAATGCATCATTTGTCTTCACCATGTTCAGGAGGGTTGATTAAAGTAGACACTGTCCTCACATCTGTATTGAAAACTGTATTAATCAATTGATTAATCACGAGGCATTAATCAAAATCTTCCTTAAGTGTTTTACTTTTGGAGCAGCTCTTAGTATTTCCTATCAGATTCCTTTTAAGGTGTCCATTATAAAGATTAAATTTGGGTGGTAAATATTGAGGGGTTGAAGCACACGTGGCTTTCCCCTTGAAGGTCACAGCCATTGCTCATTAGTGTTACTTTTAATGGGATAAGAAGCAAAAGTTTTTAATATGTGACTACATCAATTAATCAAACCCACATTTGATTTCCTTTCCAGTAAGCAGAAATTTCTTGTGGTGTAAAACTTTGAATACTTCAGGCTATGCTTAAAAATATTCCAATAATTTAAGGAATTTAAGCTGTTCATGCAGATATAATGAACTAATGTTTTAATTATAACTGCTGGTTTTTAAATATTCTTCTTTACAAATATTGATTTGAATGTATCCTGGACAGTTTTCATGAAGTTTATATTAGAATAATCTCATTTTCCCATGCAGTGAATGAATGTCAAACTTCAGACCACTGCCACAAGTCTTTTTAGGAATAATTTTTGAGTACTTAGTGAATTCAAGTGAGCCATAGAGGACCTTTGTAAGAAAGCTGAGCATCTGAGAATTCCACTCTGTTTGTTTTTGCTCATTCCTGTTTGTTTTTTCAGTCTGAAACATTAAACACCGGTGCTCCAGTAAATGTAATTTTGGAAGCATCAATTGCAGCACAAAAGGAAAATGCTGATTACAAACCTCTTCATGTGCAGGGAAATGTCTCTTCATCTCCCAATGCCTCTGTAAGTGATTCTTTAAGAGAGATTTACTGAATCCTCCTTGTGGCTGCTCTCATGACAGACTGGGAATACCTATTTTCCTACTGACTGCTTTTTCCACAGGGGGGAAAAAATTCACAGGGGAAACACCAAACCCAAGCATATGCTATTTGTATTTATTTGGATTTTACAGTACACCAAAAAAATGTGCATCTGGCATTCCCATCACCTCTGGCAAAAGTTTAAAGAAACAAGAAATCAAAGCAGAGCAAATTAAATCCTGCAGCCACTTCCCTTTTGCCTTAAAAAAAAAAAAATCCAGTGCTTTTTTAGGTAGTCCTATATCCAGAGATTGCCAGCTACTGATTTTGTAGTGCTCCTAAGCACTCATTTTTAGGGGATGGCTTCAAGTGGAACAAAGTGCAGACAGAGCTCTGTTTAATCTGTTAAATCAAGGGATATTTAATGATTTGAATGATTTAATGATTTGATTTGGGCAGCCTTAGGACCCCTTTGTGCTGCTGACTCTCAAGGGGGAGCCTTGAAGTTTGGTGGGCAAAGGATCCCAGGAGACCCCCAGGAAGTTTATCCCAGCCCAGGGATGGGACAGCAGCAGGAGGAACCTCTAAATGGAGGCAGAGTTTTAAAACAGCTCTTCTCATCAGATGATGATAATTCTGAAAAGCACCTTTGATGTGTGTTTACTAGAGTTATTCTGCCTTTAAAGCCACTAAAATCCATGGAAAATTTTGTAATGCCTTTAAAAATTATACCGGGCCACTTGTCTTGTAATGATGTGAAAGAGAAACATGTGCTCCAAGTCTTGAAATAATCAGCAATTTGGACATGAATTCAAACCTGGGCTGCTCTTCCACAGCTGAGTCCAGTTTAGGTTTTGCTCTGGGTGCTGGAGGTTGTTGCCTGCTGCAGTTTGCACAATCCCCATTATTCCTTCCTCATGCAAATAAATCCCAGTCATTCCGTGGTGGGGTAATTTGGGACTGAGCATCTTCATACTGAGCTGCAGGTGCTGCTTCAGCACTGGGAAAAGTGGGATGGGGCTTAGAAATTCCTGTTGGATGATTGATCTCCAAAGCACCTTCCTTTTTAACAGAATTATGTTCAACAGTCCTTCAGTTTGGGTTTTTGGGGACACTGATCCCATGGCAGGGATTTATCAGTGGTTTATTCCCACTGATGGATTTTTGTTGTTGATCTGGTTTGCTTTTTATTTCATGGAATAATGGGCCAGGGAAAGAAGCCATTGAAATGTGTGATTTATTACATGAAAGTATACAATTTATAAAATATGTACTATAAATATAATAATAATAATAATTATAATAATATATAGGATTATTCAATCACAGAATCCTAAATGTTTGGGGTTGGAAGGCACCTTAAAGCCCATCCCATCCCATCCCATCCCATCCCATCCCATCCCATCCCATCCCATCCCATCCCATCCCATCCCATCCCATCCCATCCCATCCCATCCCATCCCATCCCATCCCATCCCATCCCATCCCATCCCATCCCATCCCATCCCATCCCATCCCATCCCATCCCATCCCATCCCATCCCATCCCATCCCATCCCATCCCATCCCATCCCATCCCATCCCATCCCATCCCATCCCATCCCATCCCACTTCTTCCACTACTACAGGTTGGTCCAAACCCTGTCCAGCCTTGCCCTAAACGCTTGGAAAATAAAATATTTAGTATTTAATACTTAATACTACAATTATATGTAATAATTATTCTAAATATTGGTACATTTTTACACCTCTTCTCTGGCTGTGCCATCTCTTCCAAGTGAAGCCTGACCTACCTGTATTTGCAGAACATCCACAGCATTAAAACTCCAAGGAAAAGGTGGCTGCAACATTTGTCTTGCTCAGAAAATTCTTTGTCTTGAAGGGTTTTGTGTATGGAAACAAAGGAAAGAAATCCAGGAACAGGGCACAGAATATCCACCCCACAATGATAAGAAACCCCCAAATTTCCTTACAAATAATCTTTTTGTTTGTTTGTTTTTTTTTCAGGGTTATTTTAACTTAGAGTGCAAGCAGAGCAGAAATACAAGATGAGGAACCTTCCTGTTCCTGTTATGCCTTTTTCCCCCAACATTTGGATGATCACAGGGATTCCTCTGGATGTACTGTTACTATATATAATATATTAAAAAATATATAATATATAATTTTATAAATATAAAAAATATATTAATATATATTTGTTAGTTTTATTTTTATTAGATACAAAAAGAGAAGTTTTTACTATTTAAATTTATTAATTAATATTAAATAAAATAAAAAGAAATTAGGTGTTCTGTTTCAACATGGAGCATTTTTGAAAGTCAAATTACCAATCCTTGGAAACGAACAGCACAATTCAATACAAGAATAGAAAATAAAAGGGGAAATAAATAAAAAGCAGCTTTGATGATGGGATTGGAAATGTCAGAGGGCTGCTCTGTGTGCTGTCCCTGTTCCCTGCCTGCTGCTCCTCACTGGCACGAGTGCCTCGACTGCTCAAAGCCCACAATGTGTGCCCGAGGATGGCAGATTTTTGTTATTGCAGAAAGCCTACGTTTGACCTTTCTTTGTAATTGTGACACCAGTTGAATTCTGCTTTGGTTCATGGCAATTTACTCCATCCTTTGAGAGTTCACTAGTTAATTATTGCCAAGTGAATTTTTAATTTGCTCCGATGATTACATTGGTGAGCGCAGTCATTAGTGGGAAATTTATTTTAGGAATTGGCACTAGAGGGAGCTAAGTAATTGTATCATTTATGGATCTGGGAAAGGGAGAAAAAGAACATTCATTAAAAACTTGCTTTTTTTTCTGAACCTGCTGATTTTACAAATATGGCAGCTATGCCTCAGCAAATTAGAAGTGATAATGAATTAGTTAATTTTCCTTCCTGAAAACTGCTATGCTCAGATTATTAAGTTACTCTATTTCTGTTTTACCAGCTACCAGCCAGTAAATTAGGATTTCTAGGACTCTTTTGGGAGGGTGAATTTTTGTAACTATTATCCTTGTTTATAATTATTTTGGTCTTAACAGAATTAAAATGCTCAGGGATACCCTCCTGAAGCATCAGTGTGTTCCCAGGTGGATTCCAGGAGGGATGGATGGCCCCGTGGGATGCTGTGGCTCCATGAGAGGAGCAGAGCCTGGAGCCATCCTGGACTGAGCCAAAGCTGGGCCTGGACAAAAAATGCTGCATTTTCCTGCCCAGTGTCCACTGAAATCAGTGGAATTCCATTTTAACTCCGAGTTTTTATTTTACTGTTCACCTTTGTTTTAGTGGAGATGCTGGAGAGAGCCCAGAGGAGCCACAGAGCTGCTGCAGGGCTGGAGCTGCTCTGGAGCCAGGCTGGGAGAGCTGGGAATGTTCCCCTGGAGAAGGGAAGGATCCAGGCAGAGCTCAGAGCCCCGGGAATGTTCCCCTGGAGAAGGGAAGGATCCAGGCAGAGCTCAGAGCCCCGGGAATGTTCCCCTGGAGAAGGGAAGGATCCAGGCAGAGCTCAGAGCCCCGGGAATGTTCCCCTGGAGAAGGGAAGGATCCAGGCAGAGCTCAGAGCCCCTGGCAGGGCCTGAAGGGCTCCAGAAGAGCTGGAGAGGGACTGGGGACAAGGGATGGAGGGACAGGAGCCAGGGAATGGCTCCCACTGCCAGAGGGCAGGGATGGGTGGGAAGTTGGGAATTGGGAATTCCTGGCTGGGCTGGAATTCCCAGAGCAGCTGTGGCTGCCCCTGGATCCCTGGCAGTGCCCAAGGCCAGGCTGGAATAACCTGGGACAGGGGGAGGTGTCCCTGGCATGGCAGGGGTGGCACTGGATGGGCTTTGAGGTCCCTCCCATGCCAACCCATTCCATGACATCCCGGAGCAGCCCCGTGCTGGATCCCATCTGGGATGTGCTCACCTGCACCCCACATCCCCTGGCTGTGGCTCAGAAGATCCCAGAGTTAACCCTAAACTGCCACGCTGCTCCTGCCCCCCTGCTCTGCCCAGCTGAGGAAATTGGGACATTTTAATGTGGTTTAAAATGTGCGCAAGAAATCTCCAAATGCAAGAGGTGGCGCTTCCTTTCTTTACAGAAATGTCACCCCTCAAGGTTGTGTGCCTGGTAAACAGGAAGAAATGCAGACAGATAATTAAAATAAATTAATATCCAAAATTCAAGATGCTTGTATTTTTTCCACCTGGAATTTTAAAGCTCCCCAGTGCTGAACAGTTATGGGTGTTTGCTATTTGTTTGTCAGTTCTTTGTTGTTGCTACTCTTTTTTCACTTCTTAATTCTGGATATATTTGCTTTGAGTAACCTTGTTAAATTCTTTATTTCTGTGTTGTATTCCTTTCCACTGTCCAGAACCCTTTCCTGCTGTAGTTCTCTGAAGTTCCTCAATGAAATGTCACTAAGCCTTGCAGGTCAGCTTCTTGTGAAATCCTGTGGTAAGCCAACACCACATTTCATACTTTTGACACTAAACCTGTTGTTCAATAATTTAAATTGATATAAAAAGTAATATTTTTAATCCAGGGCATGTTTTAATTTTTACTTTTATGTCATATATATGTGTGGGCAGTGGAGAAAAGTGATTTGGAGTTCTGGTGGGCTGGGTGTGTCCCCCCAGTGACTTTATCCATCCTTGGCTCCAACAAGAAACCTCTGAGGTGGGAACTCTGGGTGAGATTTTGCAGTTTGATATTCCTGCATCAAAACTGGGGCTCAGAATCCACACACACTCTTTACATTCTTAATAAAATGGTTTTGGTCAGTAAATATTTTACTTTTTCTGGCTTTGCAAACCAGTGGTAAAATGTTGGGGATTTAGAGTGGAGTAAAACCCCCCTCAGGAAGGGCAGTGCTCAAAGCACCTCTTCCATGTCCAAAAGAGTTTATTTTTAAATTCCATCGGTTCAACTTCATTCTGCACCAAAATTTGGTGCTCTGGAGGTCAGAGATTACAGGCAATAAGGTTTTTCCAAGTGTCTGGGAAAACTTTGTAACTCTGTGTCTACTTCATGCATCTCTTTCCAAATTTTATTTGAGATTGAGGGAGTTTTGTAGCATCTTTTTCTTTGCTTGATTTTTTTTTTTAAGAGTACCTCTATAATGCCTATCTATCTATAATGTCTATCTCTGATAGATATTAAATGCCTGGAAGGGATCAAGGTCAGGTTGGACAGGGTTTGGAGCAGCCTGGGATAGTGGAAGTTGTCCCTGACCATAGAAAGGAGGTGGAACAAGAAGGATTTTAAGGTCCCTTCAACCCAAAAAATTCTGTTGATATGCAGTGCTAGAAAAATCCTGGTTTTTCTCTGAGTTTATTAATTAAGAGCACTGGGAAGAGTTGTGAAAACTTTGACACCCTTTATATGGAATCTAAACTGGCATCAGGTGCATGGAGATTCCTCTGGGATGTGATCCATCCTTGTGGTCTCACAAAAATCAGATGGTCCAGGCTCTAAGCACGGAGCATTTGAAAGATTTTAGGTTTTTGGAATCAAGTGGCTAAATTACAATATTTCTTTTACAACAGATACTGATTTTATGTCAAATCTGCCAGGACAGAGAAAGAAAAGAGACTTTTACTGCTCAGACTGATCATTAGTGCCATATTAGAGCCCTCTGGTCACAGTTTTGCTGTTGTCCCCTTTATTGCTCTAAGGCCTGGTGTTGTTCTTGCCCATAAAGAATTAACCTGGGAGGAACATCCCTTAACTCTCAAACACTTATCTCAGTATTTCCCTTCAAATCCTCCCTTAAAGCAGATCTTTTCCCAGCTTCCTGAAGTGGTTGGGGAAATTTAGTGAAGGTTCTTTTTCCTTTCCTTTTCCTTTTTTTTTTCTTTTAGGATAGGCTGAGATTCTGGGGCAGCAGAAGGAAAATTTGCTCCCACCAGAAATAACTGGCTTGTGTAAACTGCAAAAATCCGGCCTTGCTCAAGTTTTTAAAATTACTTCAGCAGATTTAATGAAACTTCTTATGAGGCAGCATCACTTGAGCAGCTAAAAAAATCCTCCCATTCTTAAAAAAAAAAACAACAACAAAACTAAATAAAAGCTTTTTAAGCTCAAACTTGTGTTTCAATAAATATTTTAGCTGATTCCTGTCCTTCCCTCTTGTCCCATTTATTTACTTTCATCAACAGGAGGCTTAGAACTTTTAAGGAAGTTGTTCAATAGCTTTTTTTGTTCCAAAATCCTGTGTGTTCCCCTTTAGCAGGTGCTTGTCAAGCCACTGTGTGTTGTTCCAAAAACAAAGCCAATTTATAATAAATTTAACCCTTTCGTGTTGAATTTGGAAATTCTAATCCCTGAATTTATTTTTTATTAGAAATTGCAACTTTGATAGAACCTTTGATTTCACTGGGAAAGGAAATGTAGGTTTTTAGATCCTGAAATGACGAATATTTAACACATTTTGGGTATTTTGGTATTCCAGTGGCTGTTCTACCACAGTGAAAGTTGGAAAAATCTCAGTGAGGTTCTGCCTTCACCTCCCCAGAGTTCTCCTTGGTTTGGCTTCATGATCCTGACACTTTGTGACAGTTGAAGTGTTGGTTTGACCAGTTTGTGAGAGTTTTATGGAAACTATTCCAGGGTAACAAAGTTCTTTATTACAAACTCTTGCTTCACTTAATTCCTTTAAGCCATTATCTAAAATATAGTGATTTACTGCACTTTTTCATGCCTCCAAAATCTATGTGCCTTGTTAGGCTGCAGGGTTTTTTTTTCCTACGTGAAAAATATTCTACAAAGAAAATCCAAAAATAAAAAAACAACCCAAATAAACAGAGGTGACCCATTTATTTATACAACACTCAGGTATTTTTAATTCTCCCTTCTAAAGATGAAATCTTTCCTATAGTTTAGCAGGCTTGGGGTGTTCCTGGGCACCCTTTAATTCCTGTTGGCTTCTGGTTTGCCAACAAATAGATGTTAATGAAATTCTCCAGGTAATAATGGAGAGCTTGGGAGAAGTCAGATACAATTATCCATGTATTTTTCCATGAATTTTTAGACAAACACAGATATTTTTCTCTGCCCATACAGCTACAGAAGGGTTGCACTGGTGTTTTACTGGATTGGACTCCATCCTTCTGAGGGGTTCCTTCTAACTCTGCATTTTTTGTGATTTATTTCTCATCTTTTCCTTCATCCAAAGCATGCAGATTTTTTTTGCTGAGGAAATAATTTTGGGAAATCATTGTTGGCCTCTCTTGCAAGAATTCTGATGGCTGTCACTGCATTGATTTTTATTTTTTTTTTTTAACCGCACATTTGGTTGGGGTTTTTTGTTTGTTTGTTTTTAAATTTGTGTATTTGTTTGGTTTTTAATTTTTTCTTTGTGTTTCTCCCCAAGTTTAAGGGCCACTCCCTTTGGATTTAGTTGGTTCCAGCAGCACAGCCACTGCTGGACAGCAATGGGAATGTCCAGGGATCAGATATGAGCCTTGGTAATTTTCTGTGTCAATTATTTCTTACACTTCAAGTATTCCCAGTTTTTCTTCACCTGTTTGTCTCCAAAACATAAATGTCTGTGTTTAACACAGATAAAAATGATGTCTCTCCATCAGCTAAAAGCTGTAAAATATTTTCCGTCTCAGAGAAGGTTGAGCTGTTGAATAGTTCACTAAAACCTGAATCAAGCTGAGTATAATACAGAATTTGGTGTGGCCCAGCTGATGGGAGGAATGAATTAATTAATTTCCATGCTGATTTCCATTTCCCATGGTGAGATACTTTGATTTTTTTGCAGTGTTTGGTGCAGTTAAAGGGTGGCAGCACCCGAATTTCAGAGAGATTTTTTCCTCATATAGTGAATTTCCAGCTAACTCAGCTGTCCTGAAGGTTCTCACCTTCAGCAAAACTGCACCAGACTTGGCTTTTAGATATTTTTTAAGACTTACAGCAAAAAAATCACTTTGTTCCACCCATCTATTTCTTCAGCATGATGAAAAACACAGACACAGAGTTCATATGATGTAATTATGGATATTTTAAAATTTTTTATGTTGTTTTGTTTCCTCGAGTCAGACATTTATCTGAAGTTTAGAATTTTATTCAGAACCAATAGAGAAGGGTGGGTCATACATGGAATAAAAGTCTTGTGTGAGCTTCTCAGTAGTTTTTGATAAGAGCAATTTTAATGCCCTCAAAATATTAGGAGGTGGCATAAGAGAAGGAAGACCTTGAAATGACAGAAAATACTATCTGTTGAAATATTTTTAATTCCTTGTACCACTATTATTCCCACTTTTGTTGTTTCAGAAATTTGATCACAAATGCTTTAGATATAAACAAGGGGAAGGTGTTCAACTTAAATACTTTCTTAATCAAGATTTTTTTAAAGTGTTCATTGGGTGCCTTGGTAGCTCTATTAGCTGATATGAAGTATTTGTATTTTTCTGCCAAAAAACCCTGTTGCCATCAATGAATAACAGCTGGAATAATATTAGGGAAAACCCTATCCCTCTGGCTCTGGTTTATTCCTGCCTGCTGTCCAAGGGGTTTATGCCTCTTTCTGCTTCCAGCACTCTGCAAAATGTGAATTTTCAGTTGGGGTTGGCAACATCCTCCCCTCTTTTGCACGAAGATCCATACCCCACCACTGTGCAGAAATCAGGAACATTAACATGTCCTTCTGAATTTTGTGCTGTGGCCTTTTGTCCAGGGGATTAAACCCCAGCAGGTCTGGAATCAGTTTAATGCTCTTTGGTCCTGTTGGGACCTGAGGGTGCCTCTGCACCTTTGGGATTTTCTGTTCTCCTGGGTTTTCCTGATCCTCGGGTCAGAGCTGTGGTTGTTGCTGCTCAAACAAAGTGCTGCAATCTCTTCAGAGCCAAGATGTGGGTGTGGGATGAACAGGAAACTCTTGCCAGGATTGATGGACAGGGGTAAGGTGGTCTCAAGGAAGCAATTGTTGGTGTTTCTTGCGGGTTTCCTGTTGGAGGAGTTCATTAATAAAGGCAAAACCAGCTCATTTTGTTGAATTCAGCTTAGGAAAGTCCTGCTTGTTCTGTGGAGACCAAACTCCCCATCTCAGATTGCATCAATAGTGATGCCAGTGCAGCCAGGCTGCTGCTCGCCCATTTAATCAGGGAGCTAGGTGGCTCCAGCTGCTTTTGTTTTTATTATTATTATTATTATTTCAGTATATTCAAAATCCATGGCCAGCACAGAATGGCTTGGGTTTGGTAAAATCCATCTGTTCCCAGCCCCTCATGGAGCTGGAAGTGCAGCCATGACTCTAGGTTGATGGAAATCCAGGAATTCCTTTCCTTGTGTGCTCAACTTCCCCACTGTGCCCTCCCAGAGAAGAGGTTGAAGATGTTTCCAGTAGGATCCCCTGTTGGAAAAGCACAGTCATTAGGAAATTAGCTGCTTTGTTTTTTTGGAAAATGGTAGAATAACAATCTCACCACATAATCAACATCACCTTCAAGCAGTCAGTGAATGGCAATTTATCTTCAAGGTTCAGGGAGTGCTGCATTATTGGAGATGTGCATGTTCTCATCAGCCCCCATTGTCTAACAGCTAATTACTGCTGGGATTAACTCCATTTCACATCAAGGTTTGTACGTCAAATAAACCTGAAATTTGGACATGAGTTGCTGGATATATCTCAATTTAAAATAAAAAAGTGAAAGTTCTTTCTCACAGTGGCTGAAGGAAACTCTTCATGGCAAACTCCCTCACCACGCTTCTCAGCGAAAAACAGAGTGGGGTTTTTTTGTCTTTTTTTTTTTTCTTTTTCCCCAAGAAAATTGGAAAAAAAAAAAGCTCTTTTAGACTCCTTCCAGTTGATGCTCCATGTTGTGACATGTCGTGTAAAACTGCATCTGTTATGCTGAAACCAGAACATAAGAGAGACGCTCTTGACGTGAGGAATCACAACACGAGGGAACAGCAGGAACGCTGAAAGCGCGGCGTGGTTCTTCTTCCCGTAACCCCAGCCCTGGGAGAGACGAGGGATTTAAGGGAGCTTCCAGCTCCACTCCATCCATGCTTCCTCCCCAGTGACTCTTCTCCCTCTCTCCATGCCCAGCCCAGCCCTTCCCATGGGGGGAAATCTCATGGAAACTCAGAAATGCCAGGTCCGAGAGAAATTCTGCCTGAGCGGAGACCCCAGGATCAGGCCTGGGAGGTTTTCCTGCCTGTGAAGTAGAAAATAGACTCAGATTAAGCGAGCAGACTTGTTATTTGACAGTTTATAAAATATTTTAGTATCTTTTTGGCAGTAGCAGTTTGAATGTTGGCAAATGTACACATAGCTTGCAGTTACAAAACCTTGTAATGAGTATTTCCCACTGTAATAGCAGCGAGCTGAAATTTGGATAAACCACTTAGACTTGTGAACTCTGACATGCCTGGTAACTATGTCTTTGCAAAAAGAATTTTGTCAAGTATTGGAGCTCCTACTAATAGCACATCCATCTTTCTGCACACTATAAATCTTAAGAAAATTTCTATTACTCTGCAATTTGTCTGGCTTATGCTATTTATTAGCCATTTTATTCTGCTGCTTTAAGAAGTAATGTGATGTTCATTTTATTGCTGGTTCAATAAATTGTTAATTATAATGCAGTGATTGCTGCTGACGTGATTTAAAAGCCACATTAGCACTATAGCATTAAGTTTTAACTATTTTACCCTTCAATTCCCTGTTTATACAACAGTAAAAGGAAAATAGCCGTAGACTAATTTAAAAAATGAAGGTACTTGTATCTATTGATCACATGATATACTAGAAACTTTTGTTGTTTTTTTGGTTGTTTTTTTTTTTAAAAAGGTTACATTCAGGTCTGAAAAAGAAAATGCACCCGCTGAGCACGGTCTTCCTGTTCAGCAAAAAGTGTTCTTAAAGCAAGATTAACCCCAAAGTTAAATTAACAGAATTACTTAGTTAAATTAGGACAATTGGCCTAATAGATTAAAGGAACAAAATACCCAGATAAATCATAATCATTTTATAGTTATGTGTAGCTTTTGGTGCCCATTTTGTGTAACAATGGAGCAGAAGGGAGGCTGAGATTGGAAATTGTACCTATTTTCTCCAAGAATGTTGTAAATGGGATTGGGGGAAGTCTCCTTTTTGCTGATTTAAAGTAAAATCTAATTACTGTGAGTCTAATGATCCATCCTTGGCTGAGCAAGGAGAGAGAACTGACTCAGGTCCAGAAGCCCCACACAGATATTGGGCAGGATGGATGGAATTATGGAATTCTGAACTGGAGTGGCTGGGGACACCTCCTGCCTCTTGGAAATATGTACCAGACATTAAGATTTTGGGTGAAAATATTTACTCTTCTTAGTTATAACATGTGATTAATTTTTTTCTTTCTTATTTTAGAAAAATACACTCATAGAAAAATGGGGGAAAACAGAATAACTATGGAAACTGGTACATGAAGCTGTTTTATTTGAGTATGCACACTTATATGTTTAATATCCATAAAAATAAGTAGGAATGGATCTAAGTCTTCCTGTAAATCATGCACCACCAAAACTGAGGTGCAGCTCTCAAAGACTGGGATCTAGAGCTCATTAATTCAGACAAAGCCATTTAAATACACGGGAGAATGTAAATTTTAACAGTTCCCATGTGCCCCTGCCATGGAGCCATCTGATTC
This sequence comes from Taeniopygia guttata, assembly GCF_048771995.1. NCBI lineage: Eukaryota > Metazoa > Chordata > Aves > Passeriformes > Estrildidae > Taeniopygia > Taeniopygia guttata. Next base: position 36,861,135 of record NC_133032.1, on the reverse strand, counting down.
CATAGGGAATATTCACCATCACCAGACTTTCAGGCTGCAGAATCTCTGGTTAAAGCATCTTCTGAGTCCTGGGCAGCTTTAATGTGTAATTAATAATACAAAGAATTAAAAGAAGCAATAGGAAGCTGTGGTTAGGAGAAACTGCCTGGTTGATTTTCCCTGCTCCAGCTTTTATTGGGAGATCTGCTGCTAGACAACCCAATAAATCACAACAAAAAGGTTTTCCTTGCTAGTCAGAGACCTGTTGAAATGAATTAAACACCCAAACCCTTTAGAGAATCCTGGAAAGGAGAAATCTTACCTTGAATTGTCTGATTGAATTTAAAAATCTGCCAGGAAGAGACCTTTTGCTGTTTAACTAAGTCAGAAATAGTTATTAACTTGAAGACACTCTTTTCAAAGGTGGACTTAGAGTGGTTTTGTTGTAAGAAAGAGTTTAAATTATTTTCTTGGGGGAAGGATCATTTCCCAAAAGAGAATAATTTCAGGCAGGGGAGTGTATTAAAAAAAAAAAAACAAAACCAAACCCACAACACCCGAACCAAACCAAATGAAACAGGAAAAAAAAAAAATCAGCAGTTTACCCCACATCTGAATTTTGATAAATATTACTTATTTTGATAAATATGACTTATTTTAATGAATCTTAACTCATTTTATTTGTGCTTAAGACACTGGCTGAACTGCTTGGATAAAAAGATAGGTCTTGGCACTGGTCATGGAAGAAATTACAGATATTAATTTAGATAGAATTAATTTAGATAAAATTAGAGAATTAAGAGAAAGTTTGGCTGCCAGCTGGCTCCAAGATTCCAAGCTTTGGGAGCAAAGATCTGAGCTAAAGGGACTGATAAAGCTTCTGGAGCTGCCATAATGTACTGAAAATCCTATCCTTGACTTAGTGCTACATGACTTTTCAATAAAAGAAATTAGGACATAAAAAATGACTGTGGGCCCTATTAAGCAGATTTAAAAGTGGTAAACTAATTGCAAAAAAAGTAATGGGGATGTTTTCAGCAACATCTCCTGGAGATGCAACCATGGCATAACACGTTTCCATGGAATGAGTAATGACCTGGAAAAATAAAACTTTTAATGCTTGCAGATCACACAAGAACTGGGGGAGTGATAAATAAGGAAAGGGGATGGTAATTTGTACAAAATACAGATTATTTTGGATGAAGGGACTGGTTTTCAGAGAGAGCTTCAAGGGTGACTTTAGTAGGTTGATTTGTAGGATTTTTTTTTTTTGAATGAGTGATTTAGAATTTGAAGTGTTTTTGCTACTTGGAGGATATAAATTTGAGGGTTTTTTTTATATTTAGTTGTATTTTGTGAATTGGTTTTTTTTTTTTTAATGTGTTCTTGTGTAAAATTGTAATTTTTTAAAATTTATAATAATGGAAGTGGTTAGATGTGGTGTTCCTCCATCAGGAAGCCCTGAGGAACTGGTGGGGAAGGGACAATGCTACAAACCCAAGGGAAAATCACTCTCTGAACTTTTTGAGGAGCAAGAATTTACCCACTCTGGTTTTCCAGGGTGGTGAGAGGCTCTGGTCTGAGGCAGCAGGATTTGGGTTTGGGATGCTCAGGGAATTTCTGCTCATTCCAAATGAGTCCAGGTGCTCAGCATCCCCAGTGCCCTGCCAGGACTTTGGGGGGATTTTACATTCCAAGGAATTCTGTGTTAAAGCCTGGTTTAAAACCTGCACTTTTGCAAAGGCTGTCTGGAATTTGTTGAAAAATTCAGATCAATTCTCCCTCTGCCAGAATCAAATAGGAGATTTTGGGGTAGGAGGCTGTGCTTATTCTGCTTTCAGTGAAACTCCCAGACTGCAATTAATCCCCAGCCCAATTAATTAATATAAATTACTTGAGCGAGTGGATAAGTGAGGGACAGCCCTGCTCTAAAGAGGGTTAGAAATAAAATAAATTCCAACCTAAATTATTCTCTGCATTATTTTATCCCTAAATAAAGCAGAGAAGTGATGAAACTCCAGGAATTCCCAGCTCAGTCAACACAGAAAGCTGAGCGGCCTGTAAAGGGGATAGAAAGGAAATAGTTAAAAATGGTAAACTAAGAACAACCCCACAAACTCAATGCAAAGATTTCATGCAGGAAACCATCAGGGGAAGCAGGAGAGAGGGGCTGAAGTTGATAAAGCCACCAGGATGTGTGGCTGCTGCTGCAGCTTTTGAAAAGTGCTCAAATTGTGACTTTGTAAATGCCAATTTACTGCTGGCTCTAAAGAGGACGTAAAAAGTTATCCACAAAGCCATAAGAGGAAAAAGAAACTCCTAATGGACTGTGAAACCAGATGCTTTATGCAGGAGAAGCACATTCTGCAACCTTCATGTTATGATTTTGTTTTGGGGAAATGCTGCAACGTGCTCGGTAATTTCCAGTCGAGATGTTTGTGCCCCAAGGAGTTTGTGCTGGGAGGGATATTCCTGTTTGAGGGTGGGGAAGGAGGTGAGGACACATTCCACAGAAATAAATTGACAATAAATCAGTTTATTTTTCGATCTGTAACAGCAGGTTAATTTAGGAACATCATATTAGGTATTTTTTTTCAGTCAGCCCCCATCTCCTAGGAAGGATTGAGTTCCTATAGGTGTTGTTTGGGGGTTTGGGCACCAAGAGGGTTCTGACAGGAGCTGAGGAAAAGGCCACCCCAAATATCCTAAAAACACTCTGGGCTGGCCTGAAATCAGGTATTTTTCTTCCTAAAAACATTCAGGATTTGGAATATTTGTTATTATGAGAGGTTGAAGCAAAGCAATGCCAACAGTGAATAGTGAAACAACTTCTCTGCATAAGTATTACATTAATTTTGCTCATGATAATCATTTTGATCCTTAAACATTTTTGAGGAAGAAAAGACTGTTAAGAAAAGTTTGGTTTTACTTTTATGGTTGAAGTATCATTAGAACATTAACTGATTTTTTTTTTTTTTTTGTGGGTTGTAGGAATTATTTGTCACTTAATCACATATCTAAAATAATACAAGAAGTAAGGAGAACTAATTTCATTCTGACATTATTGGTCAGCTGATATAATTGTGAAAACCTAAGGGTCAGATAAATCCTGAATTAAAAAAAAAGTATTGGATATATTGAATTATCTACATGGAGTAGAAAAAGTGAGATACAGAAATAAGTTCTGATTAATAAGACAAAGGGAAATGGTGCAAAACAGATGGCATCCCATTCTGCCTTATGATTATGCATGATGTCATTACAAAACACTGGGATTTTTGTGTTAGGTGATTAGAGACCAAATTAGCAGCTTAACTTTTTCTAAACTTCAGCTTAATTGACAGAATTTTACATCTCATTGGTAGTGGGCTCCAAGAAACAGTTCCTGAAGCAAAGGCTGCAATGGGGAGTAAAAAAAGGGATTAAAACTTAAAGCATTTTTCTGATTTATCCATCAGATTTTGATTCAGTTAATCAGTTCTAATGTGTCACTTTTTTGTTTAGCATGTTACAAAATCCAGTAGAATTTCCCTCAATTTCTTGATAAAAATTCCAGTAGATTGGAGTGTTTGCAGTAGGAAGTTGGTTTGAGGAAGGTAGAAAGAAGATTATATGGGGGGGTTGTGTGTGTAGAAATAACATTGGAAATCTAAATATAATAGGAAAAAACCTCAATTAAAAAAAAAATTAATAATGGGTGGGAAAGACTAAGAAGGAAGCAATGTTCAGCACTGACTGAAAAACGGAATGTGTTGGGCAAACAGAAAAAAAATCTCAGAGAAAGGAGAGCTTTGGAAAGGAAGGATGGAGAGGCTGATCTGAGGGAGTGCCATGAATTGAAGTGCCATGAATTCCTCCTGGTGCCAAGAATTTGGGTGGATTGAAGGAACACAGAATGGCACGGGCAAGAGGGACAAGGTTAGAGAAATGATGATGGGAGGGTTTGAAAGCTCCAGGCCTATTTTGGATTTTGCTGCAGCAGGGATATTTGCTTTCCTTGCTGTACTTGAGCACTGGACATTTCTATTTCTGGAAACGCCCCGAGAACGCCATTCAAACTATTTCAAAACTCAGGAAAATTTCCTGGGTGGTTTTCAGTTTGCATTGCAGTTCCTCTTGTCTCTTCCTTCCAAGACCTCTCTAATAAAAAGCAACAGATCCTGGAGATAAATCCACATTTAATCTTTGTGAGAATTATCAGTTGTTTATTCTTTGACCAAAACAGCTTCATGTACATCTTCTCATCTTCATTTTAGTCTTTGGCTTAAATCAGGACAGGGAGAATGTTTCTTAGCAAGATTTTTTTATTTCCCCCCCCCCAGCATAATCTGAAATATCAGAGGAAGGAAAGTTTAGTCTTTAGGCATTGAGATGCCTGGTGGCAGTTTGGTTTAGTGTTTTAGTGTAGTTTACTCATTCTATTTAGTTTTCATCCAGTTTTTAATTTGTCGCATGTGTGTCACATTGATAAATGTTTACTTTAATGTGTGCTATTTGTTAAATGAAAATAGACATAAAGAGAAACCACAATTTTGCTTTCCTGAAGGCTGTACTTGTTTTAAAATACTTAGTGAATTCTACATGCCTGAAGTTCCAGGAAAAAAAAAAGTGAAAATAGGAGTATTGAATATATTTCATTTACAGGTGAAGTAAAAATAGGAAAATATTCTCACATGGGAAGAAGAAAATCTGAATTAACAGTGCAAGTAGAGAGGGAAGAGCGCAGATATTATAGGAAATAGGGCTTGGAGGCAGGATCAGCTGTGCCCAAATCCTTTGTGACAGATCCTTGTCTAACTGGCTCTTTACATCACCACTGATGGACTTTCCACAATCTCTATAGACTTTTTTTTTTTTTGGTTAATGTCTGATCAAAATCTCATCCTCAGCAGTTCCAGCCTGTTCCTATTTATCCTTTTTGAAGTGGACACATGGAGCAAATTCTTTGCAGCTACCACCCATCTATGTACAAACTTATCACTGCTGATCCTTCCCTTTGGGTTCACCCAGCTCACTTAGCATCAGTTTTACACAGATTCTGTTTTCCAGCCTCTTGTTCATTATCTCAAGAGTTTAGGCAGAGGAGGAATTACTGGATAAAATCTTATGTAAAAATATTTTAGTATTTTCCTCCAGTATTTGAGCTGTGTTGAATATTCAAGCCAAAATAAAATATAATAATTAGAAAAGAGTTCTGATATTTGGGATTGGTTTCTGTGGTTGTGGTTATTTTTTTTAATTAGGCTTTGGCATGAATAATAGGGTCCAACTTCATCCCCATTCTCTCTCTGCTTATGTGGAAAGGACAACTTTGAACCTGTGAACAGTCTTTTATCCTACATATGTTGTTTTTATCAAAAAACCTCAATGCTAAATCAGGTGGCATTTGAAACATCTTCATGAAGACATTTTGAAACAGTTATTTTTAATTTAAACTGGTTTTGCAGAAGGAGAAAGGGTCTTCACAGCAGAGCTTTGTCTTTGGCTTGGAAAAGTGTGGGATGCAGGAAACTTTCCCTTCCTTCCCCTTTTCCTGACACTTTGTACATGGAACCATCACTCATGTTTGAGATCCACATCCTAAAGGCTTTGGGAGGCTGAAATTTTTAGGATTTGACTGCTTTTTTTAAAAAAAAAAAAAAAAAACAATAGCAGGGAATCATTGAATATCCTACACTGGAAGGGACCCAGAGGGATCATGGAAGTGATCGTGGCCCTGCACTGACACCCAACAATCCCATCATATCCCAAAATTATTGTCCATGGCAGAAAATTTGTGTTGCTCTTTCTCAGATATCGAAGACACAGACTATAAGTGTAAAAAAAAAAAAAAAAACAAACAACAAAAACCACCCCCAAATCCTTGCCAAGTGTTTTGCATGCCTAAAGAAAAATATTGGTTAAATATTATTTCACATATATTAACCCCAGAAAAATTAACATGTGAGAGATAAAAAAATGCCTCATGCACATTTCCAGTGCTAGAAAGAAAATTAGGTCCTTTTGATTTTCTGTTTGTATAATGCACAAACTTATACATTTAAGTTACCAGATAAGCAATTAGCTGTTGAGATCTCTTTGAGAGATTTGCTAAATGTTTGTATTAAAATCAGGAATATGTTTTGGTTTTATAATCAAAGTTTCCTGTTGTGTTCCCCATCTATTTTTGGCCATCAGTTTTTCTACTTAACTTTAAATGTTGCTATTTTTATTGAATATAGCAGTTGTATCACTGCCTCTTGTACCAAAAGGTGGACATAAGGTCCCATTTTGGAAAATCCTGGGCATTTAGCAGAAATCCATGTACCAAAAATTCATGTAGGGAAAAACTGGAAAGTTCTCCTTTTTATTTTTTCAAACTTCAGCCTTCTGCCCCTTAAGAATTGTGCTAGTTGAGTAGGAAGCCCAGCTTTTTGGGACACAAAAGGCCCTGAAGGACATTCCCAGGCTGGCAGGAGCAGAGTTTGACGTCCCAACTGTGGGCAAATTCCTCTCCTGATGCCAGAGGATGGTCCCCCCGCTCCACAGTCAACACAGCTTAAAACTGCAGCCACAAAAATCTGTTTGCTCATCACTTTAGTCTTCCTTGAGCGTGCCTGAGTCAAAAATAGATGATCCCCCAGGCCAGGATTTGCCTGATCTGACTTGTGGTGTTTGGAGGCAGAGCTCCAGCCGCCCTCGGAGCCGGGAGTGCAACGGGCAGCCCTGGAGCTGAGCTCTCCTCTGCTCCTCTCACTCTGGTCCCAGAATGAGGAGATCCCTCTTTGCTCCCTCGTTTTAAAGCTGGGGTTGATGGCTGAACCTCTGAATGTCCAAGCAGAACTCAAATTTGGGGTGGTGTTGTCTTGATGCAGGAGGCAGTGGCTGCGCGTTGGAACTTCTCACCCAAAAGATGAGTTCCGTATTTCATTTCTCGTGCATAGGATGATAAATAAGAACATGGGGAATGAAAGGCAGCTTTTAGCCACAGATCCCACTGGAATGTGTCAATAAGCAGAGTTCAGAAGCTCCTATTTGAGATATTGTTATTATTATTTTGAGATATGATGCTGCAAAAAGAGCTTTGCCCTAGGAAGAGAACCACAAACCCAGGCTGAAGCTGAAGGAACTGCCTGGTTCCAGTGCAAAGAGTTTTTGGGTGTGATCCTTAAGGTCTCTTTGGACTTAATCACTGGTCATTCATCAATAATTCATCACGTGACTCTGTAATATTGTTATTTACTCTGCTTTTTAGGATAGCACTGCAGCTAGTGAAAGGAATGGATCCCTTTGCCACTGCAGCCACATCACCCTCTTATTTCACTGCCTTCAGGAGACCCAGCTTTATTTGTTTATTCCCAATTAATAGCATATTTTATTATTGTTCTTACAATGCAATTACTTCAATTGGGTGGTAAAAACAAAAGAGCGAAAACATTACAGGGAAAAGTGCCTATGGAAAGCTTGTCAAAGTGTCAGTGACCCGCCAAGGCTGCTCCATTTATCACAAATGGCTTTGTTAATACCCAACCCCAGCAGCACTCAGACTTAATGCTCTGCTCAAAGCCCGACAATGGGAGAGAAACACTTGATGAGACATCTATTGTCATATTTATCATTTATAACACGCAGCAAAAGCGTGCCAGAACATTTATCAGGTGTCTGGAGGTGGAGTGTTGTCACCAGTGCCACCCAGGCTGGAGGCAGGGCTGGGCTCAGCCTGGCTGCCAGGAGACCTGGTGGGTGAAGGGATCAGAGGAGGAGGAGGAGGGAAAAGGAGATGGAAAAGGAGAGGAGAGGGAGAAGATGGAGAGTCTGAGTGTGCCAAAATTGAAAGGAGGAGGAGAAGCTGGGGGAGCTGGGTTCATCCTAAAGGTTTTTATAACCAGCAGGAAAGTGTGTGAGGAAAGATTTAGGGGTGAGTTTTGGCACACCTCAGCTCTGAGCAGTGCTGGAACCATCCTGCTCTGTGTGGGTGCCACTGCCCCAGCCCTGCTTGCTCAGCAGCTCTGCTCAGGCTCTGGGCAGGGCACTGCTGCCAAAAATGCACCCCGGAGCCTCAGGAAGCAAAATTCGGGTGCTGTTTGGTCAGAGAGATGAATAACTTTTGACTGCTTGTTCTTCTTCCATGGCAGCTGTTTCTAATTCCCCACATGAGACGGGGTACCAAAGCACTCCTCTTCTCCAGAGGAAAAAATCCCTACTATTATAATTTTTTCATTACAGCTTAAACATTTTCAGTTTTAAAACAGGAGAAAAATAAGGATAATTTGCTAGATCTGATTTCTGATGCATTTTGTTCAGTGTTATGTAGCCACATTTCTTTTTTTCTGTGGGAAATTTGATACATTACTTGAAGTTAACTACATACAAGAGAATACTAAATAAATTCACTTTATGTGCTTCCCTAATTAGTTTTCAGCCATGTAATTCTCTTCAATATGGAGCTGAGAAATCCCCAAGTCTACCTTGATGTAGTTAGTGTCACATACACCGATCATGTGAAATTGAATTTGAATTTACTACTAATATTTAAACACGAAAGCTGACTTGAACCGTATTTCCCCCTTGGATAGAGATGTCACTGCTCCCTGTAATGAGCAGCATTATGTTGAATACTTAAACCAAGAACAACCAAGTTACAGGAATGGGGCATTAATCTTGGAGAACTGTGGAATTCTGTGCTTTAGACAATGCAGTGTCTTCACATTCTTTCTTACACTTTAATTACTTACGATGAGGATTTTGCAGCGTGTATTGCTTGAGCATATTTGGTGGGGATGGAGTGGGAATATTGAGATCTCCAGGATCTCTTGGATAACTGTAAACTGAGTAGAAGCACAAAACGACATTATTTGTATCACCTTCAGCTGTTGGATGTAGGAAATGCAACAAATTCCTGTCCAGATCTCCCTGACTTTGTCCCCAGACCTGAGGGTGTGTGTGGGGTCCTGCCAGTCCCACATCTGGGGGAGAGGGAGATGCCGAGTGTGGCGTTGGTACCACATTCCTGCTCTTGCCACTATTTCACATTCCTCAGTTAATTGAATCTAAAATCTGAGTGTCTCACTGATCTCTCCCTCACCTGGGAGAAATCTGAGATTTTGGTGAGGAACCTGCAGGAATGATTTTCAGAGACTGAATATTGAAAATACTGCTAGGGTTTCTTCCTGCAGTTTTTGGGGTGTTGTGGTTGGAGAGATGGGACAGGAACTGCTGGACTTGGCACTAGGATGGCACTGAAATATGGTGTAATTTATGTTGCTGCATCATTCACTCATTGTCTGAGTGGACAAAAAACACCTGGATGACTTCAATGAACTTTGCAGTACTTGGCTCTGCTGTCACTCCGTGTTTGCTGATCAACTCATGCACAAATTTGTAGAGGAATGGAAAGAAGCTGGAGCAGGAGAAAGCAGAATTTGAAATGTCACTGTTGGATCTCTGGAAATGTTTAGAAAAAGCAGGTGGGATTCAAATCTTTCTCAGTACCTTTGAAAAGAGTGTCTACCACTACACAGTGAGGATGTGGGGGATCCCAGACCAGCTTCAAAATTCCTCTAGGGGTTCATGCTCTGCAATCCCCCAAACTGGTTCCATTCTCAATATTTCCAAAATATTATATATATATGCTCTCAGAATATATAATATACTTATATATTTTATTTTATCTAATTTATTATAACATAATATAATATACTCTCAAAAGCCAGGATAATTGGCACTCATGCTGTAGGTAGAACTAATGAGGAAGGTAATTATATATTCCTTCTGTCAAAGCTGGGGGGTAACTCAACATAGCACAATGAGGAAAAATAATTTTGAGAAAATAATACCAAATCATATATAAAAACTTAATGAAAACACCTCACAATGCATTGAAAATGGAGTTTTGTGTGTTTTTGTAGCCTTTTCTCTCTCCTTTCTTACAAATCCAACCAGATCCTTTATTTACTTATTAATGGAGTGTGGTAGATTTGTTCCATGTTGAATTTGCTTTTCTACTTAAAGACTTTAAAGATTGTGTTTTTAAACTAATTTACTGAACCTGCATAAGATGGAAAAATTCTTCTTTGCATGAGGAATCCTTAAAAAGTGGCAAAAAAGCAACTGGTTAATGAGTGAGTTGTGACTCATTAATGGAAATTTCCATACACTGATTTAGGTTTCATTGTAAAACAGCATTTGGGTGACTCCTACCACATCTTGAGGAGTTTGGTTGAAATCAGGTACCAATTTTGCTATTTTTTTATAGAGAAATGAGCTCTGAACACAGAGCTGCATTTTTCTGTATCAGGTTGGGTGCCTGCTGCAAGGAGAACCCAAAATTTTGGTTGGTGAAGCTGTTTTTTACCATCTTAGAATGGGTGAACTCCTTTTGCTGCTGTTTTCTCAGCAGAAGTTGTGCTGTGGTGTCTGCAGGAGGAGGATTACACTGCATCTGGCAAAAGAAATTATGGATTAACATGTGCATTATGGAGAAGAAACATTACAGGAAAACTGTCATTTGTATTTTACAAGGAAATAATCCTTTAAGTCTCTTAGGGCTGCAATAACTCTTTCGTTTCACTCCCCTTTTGGAATACCCTGTGAATCCTCATGTCAGAATTAGTAACAAACAAAACAAAGCTCAGAGGAATCTGGACTTTTTCAACCAGAAAAGTCAGTGCTAGAGAAGAGATTTTAGAAAATGTTCCAGGAGCTACCAAAGCGGCCCCCCCACAGCCAGACATGGGATTTTGGGAGTTCTCCAGGTGCTGAATATGGTGTGGATTTATCCAGCTGCATTTCTCCCTTCCCATAGTGAAAATGTGGAGTGATGCCCTGCAGAGGGACTCAGCCACTCCCCAAAGCCTGAAGGAAACTGGTTTAGAGGCCATAGGCTCAGTCTGTAGTTTTGCTTGTTAATATTTCCCAGGAGAAACATTGCTTGGAGGTCTGGAAGCATTTTAAGTTTGCAAAATACCTGCTAATTCCTGCTCTCCTTGGCTCCTGCAGCAGCCACCTCTTCCAAATCATGGTTAAACTCAATGATTTTTAGAGGTGTTTTCCAGCCTTAAAGATTCTGGGAAATCATGGTTGGGTTCAATGATCTTAGAGCCCTTTTCCAACCTAAATGACTGCAAGGCTGTGTGCTGCTGCCTCTGGTTTGCAGTGAAAAGGTCCTGCCTGCAGCATCCAACTTCTTAGATATGCTCTAAATTATTTTCTTCCCCAACACTGCATTGAAGGGTTTAGAACTGCAGTCATGAACCAGAGCGGGGATTTCTGCTGGAAACAGCCTCGTGCAGTTCCTTTGCTCAGCCTTTGCTGTGGAACCACCCAGTGTCAGCTGAGTCACTGCTCCGAGCTGGCTTGTCACTGTGGATTGGGAATGCTGGACCAGGGGTCACAGCAGCCTGACGCTGTTGGGCCAGGGACGGGTGAAACAACTCGTACAATTTCAGAAGGAAAATGAATTGAATGTTTACTCAAAAGCACTCCTCTCTTTCATAGAGAACATCGTGAACATTAATTCCATTGGTCTTAAAGTAAAACCATTTCACCTAATTGGTGCACTAGACTTAGGTCAGTGTGGTAGAACATATCTATAAACAATATGAACAGAAAATACGTTAATTGATTGTTTACATTCCTCTCGGACTTTTCCCCAGCCTTAACCTGGCAGAAATCTTTCTCCTTTTCTCTCTGTCTGAACCGAGATTATCCACAGCATCCAGCCACTCCCTTCAGGGGATTGTGGCATTTCTCTTCAGCAAAGGTCTTAGAAGAACCTTCCAAATCCCATCTTGCCATTAAAGCGCTGGTGCCACTCTTCCATCCGTGGTGTTCGCTGTTTTCTGGTGGCCAGAGGGTCGCTCTGTGCCGTGTTGTGAGGAAAACAATTTTTAAAAGTCCCCAAAAGCAGTTGTGTGACTCCAGGCTTGGCTGAGGAATGCGGTGGATCCAATAAACATTTTAATGTTGACTTCAGAGCTCTGGTTGGAGAGGCAGCTCTACATGCACTGATGGTGGCTTCTCGCTCTGTCCTCAAGATTGTCACCTCCTTCTGAGCCAAGCACTGAACTGGGAGGGAATTCTGAGGGAAAACCAGCAGCTGGATTTGGCCAGGGATCTAAATTTTCACTTTTTGGGAGAATGCTAGAGTGCTGGCTTTGGCCATGGTGGTGTGACTCAAACCCAACATGGCAGAATGTTGTTTTCTGTTGGGAGCGATGTCATCTCCCTGTTGGATTTTTGACTGAACTAAGAGCAGCTTTAAGCAATAATCTATATTTTGTTTTAGCCTATTCTACATCTACATTTATTTTTTTAGAGGTTTTTGGCCTTCTTTTCCTTTTAAATAATTCCTTGGTGTCTCTTTTCCAGCCTTCCAAGAAACAGTTAAATGACTGAACATCTAAGGTTTGAGCACTTCTACAAACAACAGTCACAGGGAGGAAAATTAACGGTTTTCTGTTAATGACTCATATTAGTCCTCTTTGGTGGTCCAAAGCAATGGATCAGATATTTTTTTTATTTTTCTTTTTTTTTTTCCCCATTTCTTCCACATGCCTGTCATTGGGCTGCTTTTCTGATTGCTAGTTTTGTTGTTAAAAATGTCACTCTCTTTATTCACCCTTCTCCCCATAGAATCTTTAAAACTAAATGCAGGAAAAGTGGAATATACCTGTCATTTAGACCAGCTAGAACAAAGGTTGATAGAAAATACATTCCTAGTTTGAAGAGGCTTCCCTGCTGATTTTGTTTATCAGAAAATGGCAAGTTTTGTTCCTAATGGACTGAAATTTAAATAAAATCTGACTCTGGAAATAAAAGCAGCCATTATGACAAAATAAAATTATATATTTTATAGGAGAAATTGAATTAAAATGCTAGTTTCCTTTGGTTAAATTCTTTTACATAAGGAAATGAATAAACGAGAGAGAGTGGAATAGAATGAGATAGAAAGCTGATTGTTGAAGTAAGCTTTTTAAAAATCAATAATCTCTTGTAATTTATATTTTTGAAAAAACTTTGAACAGACTTCCATACGATATCTTGAATTATAGCTACATTTCTATGTTTCCTTTCATTAGAAGTTGAACTGGGGGTTAAATAGAGTTTCCCCCCTGGGATTTCAGGTTCTTATTGGGCTGTGGCTTTGGACTACAACCTTCTACAAAAGCAAAGCATCCCCAGAACCTGAGTTATTTGAACAATTTTATTTGTTAATATTAATTAAATAATTATTTTTTTTAAATCAGGTTCTATTATGTGCCAGGATGGGTACTGAACTCTTAGGGGGGGTGGTGGAGCCACATCAAGGCTGGGGAAAGTGATGGTTAGGGAGCAATCTACCTGTTGGAGACTTGGCTTCCAGGGAAATATTCCTTCTGAATTCAAGAGATTTAGGATTCAGGCGCAAAAAAAAATAGTGTTTAGAATGAAAATTAACATTTCTGTACACAAATTTTTGCTCTTACAGAAATGTGTGGACCTTACATTGGAAAAGAATGCTTGAGACACATCTTTGCATTCCTTGCAGGTGGAGGTGTTGTCCAGATTTTCAGTGGCACTGGTTTCCCTAAAAATAAATGGCTGGTTTTGAGATGGGCAAGTAAAGGAGTTTGTAAACCCTAAACTATTAATTAACTTTAAAGGGAAGGCTATGTTTGCATGGAGCTGTTATAATAAAATTTAAAATGCATTCACAGGCAGGTCATGACTCTAATTTGCAAATTTACCTCCACGTGTAGAAGGTGCTCATGGATGAGAGGTAGAGGTGGTGAGGGGTAGTTCATGATTCTAATTTCAATTCACCATTCCACCTGGATCCTGGCTGAGACTGCGTGGGAAAAGAAGTCCTGGCATATTGCAAATCCTAATTCAAATTTAAAGTAAAAATACATTCAAAATCCAAAAATACTTTATTGGATTCTCCTCTGATCCCTCAAAATTATAACACTTTCTCAAGTGCAGTGTTTCCTACTGGGATGGAGGGTGAGGGAGGTCTGAGAGCACCAAAATGTTGGTTCCTGCACTTCTTCTTGGTATGATGGGAAGAACCACGTGTTTCCATGGAACCTGGCAGTGGAAATGTCAAATGGCAGCCACGGGTCCTGGGTGTGACTGGAATGGCATCGTTATCCCCCCAGGAATCCCTGCCACCCCTGAATGTCAGCAGGGCTATAATTATTGTCTTCTTTAACCAGCAGCTGGGGACTTGTGTCAGCAGATGTTTTAAAAGTGCTTTGAGAATGAAAATATATTACTATTATTATTATTATTATTATTATTATTATTATTATTATTATTACTGTCCAAAGTGATCACAGAGTGCCTTTCTCACCTGTCCCTGATGACAAAATATCCTTATGGGCTCTGAAGGGTTGGAAGCAATTCCTCTGTCCCACAGGAATGTGTGAAAGGTTCAGATTTTGGGCAAAACTTGGTGGTGGCATAGCTTCAGACCTGCTTGTCCTGGTGGTTTTTGGGAGGATGGAGGTACCTGGGACATTTGTCCCCACCAAATTTCCATCCAGGGTGTCAGGGCTGTGGGCTGGTGCTGGGCACACCTTCACACTGCTGGCTGTTTGATCCTTCCTCCAGTGAGGAAATGTGGAATGAACCATGGAAATTGCTATAAACTCACTGATTTCCTGATTCCTACAATAGCATCACACAGGATTCTAACATTTTTTCTTTTTCCTTTTTTTTTGTCCTCAGCTTGCTGAGGTTGTGGTTTAACAACTGGTTTAGCTCTTTCATTTCCAACTGAAGCCTAAGCCAAAACTTAGCTAAACTTAGCTAAATTGAGGTTCCCAGGTGTATATTTAGACATCCAAAGGGAAGGGTTGTGATGTTTCCCATGCACCCTTAATGGGCTTCACACAGCACCCACTGAAATGAGGGGGTGTGAGAGAACATTCCACCTTTCCAGCTCCTGTCTCATGCTCAGAATATCAGGTTTCAAGCTTAATTTCAGCAGACTGAACTGAAAGATTTCAGCTTTCACAAGGACAATCCAGTTTCCAAGATTGTTGCTCAGTGCTGGGAATGCTGCTTGCACACAGGTGGGAGTGCTCCTGCTTGGTGGAGGACAGGAACGTCCTCGTTGTCTGGGTCAGGGTACCAAGAGCTTCACGATTCCCTCTGAAGCTCTAAGCCTTTTGAAACCTTTCAAAAACATTCTCTGGTCTCTTCTCCAAGGGTAATCAAAGCTGGAGGAGTTGTTTACATGCCCCTTCTTAGAGTAGTTCACCCCCCTTGAAGATTAAACCACCCCGAGTAACTTCGACTGCCCCGTGAGCAAGTCCTGCGTGTGTGTTTGCTAATCAGGAGATACAGAAATCCCTGTAAGGTTTGTGGGCAAAGCCCAAGCACAGACAAAGAGTTTCCAGAAAATAAATTGCTTGTGTTAATCCTACTAATCCATCTTCAGGTTTTCTTCTTCCCAAACAAACCTGCACTGGCTGAACCCTCTTGTACCACAGCCAGTGAACACACACTCTTGTATTTTAACTCTCATTGAAGAGGGTTCAGTTTCTTCTTTCCCACTTGTCTTTTTTTTTTATTAATTATTGTTATTTTATATTTGATTACATCCTATTATATCTGATACTTACCAGAATTAAGCTCTCCTCACTATAATGAAACCTCAGTGAGCCTGGAGGGCTTTGGCAAAAGTAACCTGGGCTCGTTTGCCGCGACAGTTTTGCCAAGCCCACACAGCTCTAATTATGTCTTTTCACTGGCCTGGTTTAAACTGTCCCCTCTTTCTAAAGTCTTTTGTGTGTTATTCAGAAATACATTGTTACAATGAACACAGTATGTTTAGAATAACTTTAATTGGATTTGGTAGCCAAGTAAGTGTACGTTTTTATTAGAGTCACTGATGGCTTCCAGTGGAGATAATATTTATACAGTGGTCCAGAATTGTTTGCATTTAGGAGAATAAATAAAATGAATAATATCCAAACAAGATAATTAAAATGTCAATTACAAAGTACCTTTAATTTGCTCTGGCTTTTGATTTGCATATTTTTTCCTTTACTTTGAAGACAAAGAAAAATACACTCGATACCAAATTTCCAGCTCTCAAAAATATCACATTATATGATATATTAGCAAGTACCACCCTTTTGCAGTGTATTTACAGTAAGATTGCAGAAGGACACCCATATTTGCATATTGGGCCATTTTTTTTAGTGCACAAACATGTTCTGTCTGGCTTGGTCACATATTGACTTTCATTATTGTTAAATCACAGTGTTGTGGATGAGGGAAAAAAACCCCTCAAACCAAATCTAAATAACACACAGAGAAATCCTTAAAGTTGTATGGAGTACTGGCTAAAGGGTGTGATGGACAGGTAGTTGTAGAAAATGGCTTTTATTTGCCACTGATCCCTCTTCATGTAGGTATCTATATTTCATTTTTAAAAAATCAACATTAAACAAAATAACCTGTCCTGTTATTATGTATATATTATAATAAGATATCTTACCCTAAAGTGGACTCTCAGAAACTATAGCATGGTTTAAATTTTGTGTTTGGAGATTCCAGGCAAGAATAAGATGACAGAAGGCCATAGGATTCATTAAAACCTTTTTGAACCTGTTGCTTTTTACATACCTGAGTTTTGTCTTTGTTTCCAACACAGTCAGTGTAGGAATACAAAAAGGTAAAAAAGGAAGTGCAAAAATGGGTCCCATCCCAATTGTGAGACACAGACTGATCCAGCAGAAGTCAACACTTCTACAAATGTGTAATCTTGCAATACCTGGGGCTATGTTTGTGTTTTGAAGCAGCAAATTCTTTCTTGTAATTCCTGAAAATGGCCATTTTTGAGCAGGTTGGACATCTTCTGTCTCTTTATTTTGCTGTTGTTTTGGTAAACCTGATTTTTTCAACTCTTGCCCTGCCTGTACCCTGAATTAGTTGTCGTCAATAATTATTGCTCTCCATTTTGATCTTCTGTGTGGGTACTTGGCAAAATCTGTAGGGACTACTCAAGATGAAAGGGTTGCTATGCAAATAGGAAATCTTACTCCCCGGTATTTGTCACCAGTTGCAAAGCACAGATTTGGAATGAGCAGTTGTGTGGCATCCTAAGTAAATAGGGATGCTGGGCTAACACAGCCTGTGGGGCTCCGAGACAAGTGGGAAAAGCAAGTTAAGCTTTTTATTTTTATAATAGTTATTGCTACTCTCCATTTATTTATTTATTTATTTTTATGGAGGGCTTTGTTAAGCTGATCTTTATTCCCAGAGACTGAAATGTACTCCTCTTTCTTTTTCCTTGAAAATTAAAAGCTTCTACCTTAAAGAAGTGAATGATACATTATCTGCTGTCTCTAAATTGAACCCATTTGGAGCTATTTGCATCCTGTAGAAACCTACAGCTGAGTGCTGTGCTCAGAGGTGTAATGACTGGTTGTCACAACACGCTGGAGGTGGCCCCATAACAAAATGATCCCCTGTCAATCCCCTTGCAGGAAATGCTCTGGCAACCTGTAATTCAGCCTCAGTATTAACATCCTGCCTGGGTTTTGTTAAATAGCACTTTCTAGGAAGTAGATCTGCTGAACTTGTGCTTAATAATGTTTTAAGGGGAATATTTGATGGAAGTTTGAGAAAGCATCACATGGGGTTAACAGTGATTTGTCATTTGTTTCTAATTAAAGGACTTAATCTCTTATCACTGGAACAGCCTATTTTTTTTAATACTAAAGGCACAGATGTGAATAGAAACATATTAATGAGATGTCATACTACACAGTCATTTAGTGTTTTGTTTAACTTAAACATAGCAGAAAATGTGCATCTAAGTAGACACATGTAATGACATTGAGATAGAATTCTAATTCCCTGCATTTGCATAACCTTTCACAGCTTCCACCTTGCTGCAGTTATCCTATACCCAAAATTGCTGTTTGTTACAGCAGTGAAAAGGTCTGAAATCACACCATGACATTGTTTTCCTGTCCTAGGGGCTGGGGTTGGCCTTAAACTAAACATGGGCCTGTTTGACTTGGTGGGTTCCTCTGAAGACTGAAAAAAAAAATAAAAAAAATAACAGTGTCCAGTTTGTCAGGCATGGAAGCTATTCTTGCAAAGTGCTGAGGAACAATGACTGACCTCATCCTTAGATGTCAGACATTCCAGGTATGTGACAGCCACTCTAAATATCCAAAAATTGGGAAAAAGTGGCATGAACTAGTCTAAGAATCACTAAATCATAGAGGCTGGAAAAGCCCTCCAGAGTCATTGTGTCCAACCTGCGACCAAACCCCACCTTGGCCACATCCAGTTTTTCCTTGGGCACTTCCAGTTCTCCAGAGTAAATCTTTCCATGTGGGTAGGAAAGTTCCCTATGTATTAATATAGTGATTTAGACCATGAATGAACTTAAACCCACATTTAAGAATATTTGGGCCGCTGTGCCTGTTTCCCTTAGTGTGTTGTTTTGTTATTTTCCTAGTGGGAGACAACTCATAATGGGTTACATCCCTTCCTTTATGACAAATTGTTTCTTTTGGCTAGGGTGGTTATGCAAATTAAGGTTGTTAATTCAAAATTCTAAGGTTTTACCCTTTCCTCACTTGTACCTTAAGTTTCCATTAAAAATGAAAGCAATGGCATGCTAAAAATAATCCTGGCTTATAGAAAAATAATTAAGAACAACTATAGAGCAAAATTAGATTATTTTAATGTGCAGAGTTTTTTATCAGGTGATTTTAACCTTTGGCTGTTTCTCACAGTCAAGAGCAGCTCATTACTTGAGGACTCCATAAATGTTTCCTGGCATTATGGAACATCCAATGAGAGAAAAGGACAGAAATGTTTTATTTAGACAAACATTCTCCTTTTGTGAAGATGTTCTTTCTTTCTTAATGGAAAGATTGTGGTGCAAGTGAGAATATTTCAAATTTTTGCACTGGCCGTCAAATACAACAGGACTGGATAGCCTTAAAAGTTCATAAAAAAAATAATAGAAAATTTGAGTGCTTATGTGCACTGGCTAAGAAGAAAAATTGGATTCAGTTTTGGAGAGAAGACCTTTGGTGTTCAGTCTTTAGTTTTCTTATTTTAGTCATTCACAGATTTTGATGTTGATTAAAACTCAAAGGGGCTGCACCACAAACTGCAAACAAAATCTGGGGGTTGTTTTGGTTTTTCCATTTCACCTGTGCTTATTGAGTGCTCAGGAATGTGATGATGTCAGAACTCTTTTATTATCAGGGATATCCACACGTGTAGCAAGGAAAATTCTGTGCACATTTAGGATCAAAATGACAGCTGTGTTGGGCTTCATGAGTTTCATATCTAGGAAACAAAAATTAATTTGTGCCGACTCAAATGCAGATTATTGAACCTATTTCTTCTCTTCTTCCCACAAAACAGCACAATAAAACCCAGACAGAACAAATCTGTGCAGATTCACCCCAACCCCTCCATCCAGCCTGAGGTCTGTGTCTGATGGTGAGTTCTGGTCCTTTCAAATTTGCAGAGAAAGTTTCAGCCCAGAGTTGACTCAAGTGTTTCTAGTCCTCTTTTTACCCTCTGTAAAAGTTTGAAAAGGGCTCATAAATGGCAAGAAGGCAGTTTTTATACAAGAAATGTAGCCTGGCAATAAAAAGCCTGTTTTGAAGTACACAACATGGTTTCTGAATAAATATTTCTTTAATGCATGTAATTACCGGATCAGCAGAATAAATGTGGTCATGTCCTTGTAATTAATACATTGTCAAAAGTTCATTTAAGTATAATAATTTCACAGCAAAACTGCTGCCTATGTAGTTTGTGTGATAATTTGTTAAATTAAGTGCAATAAATATAAAATTATTGGTAGATATATATTTTTAAGTTCTTATTCATTACAGCATGCTATCTAATACACTTAAAGGGATTTTTTTTTTCATTAAAAGAAAAGCCACTAAAAATAAAAGTGTTGTAATGATGTTTTTCTTCTTTTTACTAAAGGAATTTTCAAGCAGCACCACTTAGTATCACAGCTGCAATTGGCAAATATTTAGTTAAGAATTGTGTAATCAAGTTGGCAGAGGCTTGAAGATCCAGTGAGGAATGCAGAGAAAGATGCCTGTTTATCCATTGTAGAAAAGCAAAATGTTTTTTCCTGGATTTGGTGTCAGACTCTTTCAGTTGTACCCAAAGCTAATTACAGGGCTGGGTTAAGTGTTACAGCTGTACTGAGGTTTTAGCTATGGGGAGAGTGTTGTTCTTAACTTTTGGAACTTATTTGGAATAATTCTGAAGATTATTCTGATTCTTCACTGCCAATCTGAGAGTGGTGACTTTGGGTGGCTTGTTTTGTGGTGTCCAGGGAAGTGGAGGCTGTGCAGCGGGTGACCACAGATAGTGGTGGTGGCCAAGCTCAACTACCTGGAAATGTCACTTTGTTCTCAATTAGAGCTGTGTTAATGGGTGAGAGGTTCAGCATTGGAAGGGGCTGCTCAGGGAGGTTTGGAAACCCCATCCTGGAGATCCAAGGAATGCTTGGGCATGCCTCAGTGCTCTGGGCTGGGGACAAAGTGGGGATTGGGCACAGCTTGGACTCCATGGTGTTGGAGAGCTTTTTAAACCTAACTAATTCCATTATTATGTCCTCAGAGCCTGGTCAGAGATAAGTTTCTGAGCTGACCACACAACGACTAATTCATGTTAAAAATAGAAGTGGGATTCCATCCCCCAGTTTCCAAACCTGTGCTTGGTGGGTGCTCACAAGACCACACTTTTCCCATGTGGTGTAACCCATGGAACGATTGCTGGAGTTTCTAATGTTTGTGGTCAGAGCCTTAAACTTATCCAGGTAGTAGAAGCTTCGTATTCTATTTATGAAGACAGAAAAGTCAAAGTTTTAATTTCTCATTGGAATTTCCTAAAATTCGTTATCCTATCAGATAGGATAGCACATTAGATAGTTTAGTACATGGGTCAGTATTCAACAAATATGGACTAGGAAGAGTTGGTGTGTTTTGAACTGGAGCTGAGACCAAACCAACCCAACCCACCCAAACCTGGTTGGATGGGCAGGCTCAGAGAGGGCAGCAGTTCATGGGGGGATGGAGCTGTAACCCCAGCATGTCTGTGAGAACTGATAGAACCTGCAGGGCTCTCTGAGGCTTTCTTGGTGATAACATTTTTATCAGTGACCTGAGGTGGCCACAGGGGGAATTCTCAACAGGTTTGCACAATTTTCTGCATCTTCATTTTTTATAATGAGGGTGGTGAGGCCCTGGAACAGGTTGCCCAGAGAAGCTGTGGCTGCCCCATGATCCCTGGAAGTGTCTAAGGCCAGGCTGGATGGGGCTTGGAGCATCCTGGGATAGTGGGAGGTGTCCCTGCCTGAGGGAAGAGATGAATTTCATGGTCCCTTCCAACCCCAACCATTCAATTCCTCTCCTCTGTGATCCTGGGCAGTCAGAGCAGGGATGTGACCTGTGGCCACCTCCCTTTGCTCAGAACTTTGTGTGGGGCAGGAGGATGAGGGACAACCAGCACTACTTGGAAAGGTGGAGTTTCACACTGTACAGGGGGGAGAACTCTTTCCCCTGAGGATATCAAGCAGGGCAGGAGTTTTTCCAGAGCAGTCATTTCCACCCCTGGAGGTTTGTAGGGCAAGAGTGGATCAAATGCTCAGCAAGAGTTGGACCACAGAGCTGACCTTGCTCGAGCAGGTGGTCATGGCTGAGTCCTCCCAAATTTTTTTGAGATCCCATGGATGTGAGGACAAAAAAAAAATCCCAATCCCTAAGTCTGAGACACGCTTATCCATTCTGATTTACACCCCAGGAGTAAATTACAATAATAACGAGAATTCCAAACGATCTCTGATGTCTGTCAGCTCCAGTTGGAACCCACGGAGTGCTGCATTTCGGTGCTAACAGCTCCATTTGCTCCAGTGAGATATAAATGTTCCTTGACCTCAAACACAGGTCACAGAGCACGTGTGACATCTTGTAATTAAGCTAAAAGATTCATTGACAAACACTGTTCGAGTGGTGAGATTTAGATGGTTACAAGAAACCATAAAAAATATTGTGATCCTGCAGGGAAATTGGCTCCAGTGGGTCTATTTTATGTCTTGGCTTTGAGACATTGTATGTAGCAAGAGCAAGTGCTGCTCATAAACAGTGGAACATTAATTATATACATTTAATTTTATGTAACTTGTGGAAAACGTAAGAAAATTCATGTATTGTAAATGTCATCTTTTTTTTTTTTTTTTCTGAAGGGATTTTCCATTATTTATGATGATAAAATAAGGTGTTCTGATGAACTCTCAAAATAATTTTTATATTTATTTTTACATATTTCAGTAATATTGAGTCAATAAAGATGGTATCAGGAAATCTATGAACTATAATGAATTTTATTTACATTTTTATTACAGCACTAATTTCACATCAGCTCCCTTCAAGTGTACAGTTGGAAAAAAAAAAGTGCAAATCATCTCTTTTTAGCAAAACTATCCGAAACATCTCAATCACTTTTATAATGGATTTTTTATTGCAGTGTTAGAAAATATTTACATCGAGACAAAATGTTAATCAAATGAGGTCATATTCTGGGAGAATAGGGAAAATGGATTAATGGAAGGGGAATTTTGAGAACTGGTCATTGCTTCCATAGCCTTTTTCTGGAAAACAGTAGTATCTATAAGGTAAAATGTGTATCCTTCAGCATGGAGAGAAGTTCCAGAACTTGTTCTGCAGCACAGTGCCAGTAGATGAATCTTTTAAAAATCGTGCTTCAGGTTTGTCATGAGTGTATAAAATGGGTTTGATGGTGGTTCATAGAATCCCAGAAAAGTCTGGGCTTGAAGGGACCTTAAAGTTCATCAGTTCCACAGGCAGGGACACTTTCCACCATTCCAGGATGCTCCAAGCCTCATCCAGCCTGACCTTGGGCACTTCCAGGGATGCAGGGACAGCCACAGCTTCTCTGGGCAACCTCTGCCAGGGCCTCCCCACCCTCACAGTGAAAAATTCCTTCCTATTAATCCAAGCCTCTAATTTTAACCTCTATTTAACACTAATTAGGTGTTCTCAAAGTATAGTTTGAAGTCATCTTCATCGATGAAGAACTCTTTCCTGTCTAAATGAGCCAACTTTGTCTTCACAAGAGCTTTTAGCAAAATTCCTGTGGAAAGGAGTGTTTTTTTGAGAAATTTTGAGAGTGGGTGGACAGGAGTCAATTGGCAGAAAAGTTTTGGGACTTGATGTTCCAGAGCAGTTAATGCAGTGATTGCAGATTGGAACCTTTGAGGAAAATGACATTTCTGGCAGGGAGGGCTCGGCCACCTCCAAACCGGTGTCGCTTCACTTGGAAGCGTTAGTGGCACGATGGATGGCATTTGTTTAAGGCAGCCATCTGGTCAGCACGGGAGTATAATGCACCATATTGCCTCCCCAATAACATTTAAACTGTTTGCAATCTCAATAAACTCTTAACTTTTGAAGCACATGCACAGGGGTGCATTCAACCACCACGTGAACCTGATTTTCCTTCCTCGCTGCTGTTGGAGGGAAAATCAGATTCACGTAGTGGCTGAATAATTCTGTTTACAAAAGCTGCAAAATCGACAGCCAAAAATAAAAAAGCAGGCCAAGAGCAGCAAAAACTAATGAAAACCTCTGGTAGCTGCTTTCCAATTCTGTTTTATTCATCCTACCACTACAGCTTGGGGCTGGGCTGATGGATTGGGCCACTGGGAGCTGCAAGGTGTGGAACTCAGTAGTTTGCTCCATAGGAGGAGATGAGAGGAAGTTTTTTTTTTTGAAGTTTTGGTTTTGGGAGTGTGCAGAAGTGTCTCAAATGTACAGGTACCTCAAATCATAAGCAAAACCATAATTTTTTTTTTCTTTATCTTTTTTTTTTTTTTGGCTTTTGCTGTGTATTTTCCACTGCATGGATTTTTTACTGTGAGGGTGGGGAGGTCCTGGCACAAAGTGCCCATAGAAGCTGTGGCTGCCCCTGGATCCCTGGAAGTTTCCTTGCCAGGTTGGATGGGGCTTGGAGCACCGTGGGAGAGTGAAAAGTGTCCCTGCCATGGCAGGGTGTGGAATGAGATGAGCTTTAATGTCCTTTCCGACCCAAACCATTCTGGGGTTCTATGGATGAAGAGATGAAGCTTTCCTTGTTGCATTTCTACTCTTGGGAAAGCAAGAGAAATTATAGAAGAGCAATTTATTTCACCTGTTGACTCCTCTGCTTTTCCTTTTCTCTCCCATTGCATTCCAATTTTGATGTCCACAACTAATTTTAAGTTTTGTCTGAACACATCTCCTGTGTCCTTTGGTGTCGTGTGGCTGCTCTGGTCTGGCTGTGACTACCCAGGGCAAGGATTATGTGACTTCATCATGGACCAGAAAGAAATGAGTGTTCTTCCAGCCATCTCTAGAAATCCAGAGCTGAGAAAATCTTGGATCATGTCAAATTTTTCCCAAATCCAAGCCTGAATTCTCTTTATCTCTCTCCTCTTGCACCTATTACATTGAATGGACATTTTTACAACTCGGTGATTATGCAGTAGGAGGACAGGGTTTCCCACCCTGAACCACTGCTCAAGGTAGCAACAAAGAGTTGCTCTCTTCTCATCCATTTCCTGCTTTTGTCTGGATATTCCAGTGTCACTTTTAGGACAGAGCCCCATTAATATAATATGCCAGCTACTTCTGTCAAGGCATTGATATATGTCATTAGCACAATGGAAATAAATTCAAATTCATACGTTGCATGTCACACACTGAGTTTTATCTTGACCTCCTAAGGTGAGAGACAGATGTTTTCCATTGGAAATGCTTTGGTTATTTGTTTATACTTGTCAAATGCACATCTGAAACCCACCTATATAAAACTGGAATATGGGCTGCATTTTAAGTGAAACCAGGGAAAAATATGCAGACTTTGAGAGATGAAGAGGAAAAAAACCTGCAGCAAGCACCAGGATATGGGAGTGAATAAGCATAATAGATCAGAATAAGGCCCTAAATCAATTTTATTTTCACAGTTCTAGCATCATAAAAAGTGGGTGGCAGTAAACCAATTATTATGCAACTTAATGAACTAATTAGGAAAATCAGAGCAATAATGGTACTGGTACTGACTGATCTGAATATAAAAAGTAGAATTAAGTTCTCAGTATTGAATTTTTCAATGCACAGGATTGCAGAATAACTTTTAAAGCATTTTGAGTTTGGGAAGAGGGAGACTGCATCTGTAGTTGCTGTGGGTACCCAAATGATCACAGCCCTGAACTCTCAGGGTATTTTAACTCCTGTACAGCTTTAAATACAAAAACAAGTGAGGAACAGGTCATTAAAAGCTCTGCTTGCATTTATGTGCCCCTAAATTCTGTTGAAACTCTGGTGTCTGTTGACAGGAGGCTCTTAAATACCTTGAGCATGGGGTTGGGTGGCTCAAACCCTGTGCACTGGGATTTCTGAATAAACACAGACCCTGGTTTGAGCTTTCACTGGAGTGGGGCTTGCATCAAACCCAGTGCACAGGAACAGAAGAAAATAATCACAAAAGCACAGCTTCTCTCCCTTAATATTGGTGTTGTTAGTACATGCTATGCTTTAAAGTGTTTAAACCCTCACATAATGGGGTTCATGTTGACAGAAGTTATAAATATGTTGGTATCAGAGCAGGATTTCTCATTATACCTCTGAGATTATGTATGGGTGTTTCAAGGCATTCAATAGTTTGTTGATTTTCTTTCTTTATGCCATTTCTGACTGTTCATGTTTGATAATATGATGTGTGACTATAGGCCTAAACCTTTTCTCTCTAATATCAGGGACAAGGTTCCTTTTGCCTTCGGTGCCGAAATTGAAATGAACTCTCATAAATTCCTCCATCATTTCCTTGCTATTGTGAAATGCTCTGCAGTGTTTTCATTGATTTATAACATATTTTTTAATCATACAATTGTAGCACAGGGGTTCTTTGCTGATTTTCTTGTAATTCTGTGTCTGCCTTACCCATGTTTGGCAAATTTAGTAGCTGTTCTATTTGCAGATGGCACATGTTGGTTTTTTAAATGGTCTTTATGGTATTTAGATATGGTATTTTTCCCTGGAAGGAGCTGTCTGGGCCATGAGTGTTTCATCCCAAAGGAAAGGTGAAAGCCTTTTTCTAAAATATTTTCATGGATAAACACAAGCAAAAAAGAGAAATGATTTCTGCTTTCCATGATCAAGACAATCGATGTGAAGAGTTTTGTTTATTTTCCTGGTCAAAAAGCCACTGTCAGAGTCTATTTAAAACAAATGGGGAGATGGGAGGGGCAAATGGCCTTAAAGCAAGTGTATCACATCCAATACTTTTTAAAAAAGAGAAGGAGCCCAGGCCAGCACATTAAAAATGAGCATTTCCAATACAATTTGTCACCCATGCATAAATCTTGCTGACATTTTCAGTCACTTTAATAGCCTTCCCATTTTATAAATCAGTATGAACTTGCACAGTTGCAAAAAGTGTGTATTTTGAACATCTCATTTGCATACTTTACCAAAAGCCAATGAGGCAGTGGAAGCAACACTGGTGATCATAATAAGTGTTTGGGAAAAGGCAGAAAGATCACTAATGGTTTGCCTTTAGGGATTTCTGTACTCCATAGGGGACGAAAATGAGAAATATTTTTCAAACAGCAGGGGTAAAGGTTTTAAAACTAGAAACACATGGAGTGATAAAAATGTTAGTGCCACAGGGCGCATAGCAGGAAAAATTTACAATGTAAAAACTGTAATTTCAGCATTAGGAAGTAATAATCGTGTTTCATCATTGTTATTAAAGCATGACCCTTAAAGTCACATAAATTAGATATAACTTTCTAGAGAAGTGTATTAATCTTCAGTGGAAAAATATTAGGAAAGTTTATTATCATATGAAGATCAGAAGAAACTGGGTTTTATTAAAAAAAATGAAGTTAAACTTGGTGGGGTTTTTAATTAATTAATTAATTTTAAAATAAATCTCCAGCATTTTGAGCCAGCAGTCTGGCTTGTGTTTACTCAATGCAAAGTCAGAGACTGGCTTTGCTCTGAAAACCAACAACAGTTGCATGAGAGGAAACACAACCAACAATTAAATAAGGAATTGAGGAAATCCAGGGCATAAATGGTTTCTATTTTGTTTTACAGAGTCATCTTGGTGTGGATGCCAAATGCATGCAAATGATTAATGAGGAACATTGTAGTTGTTGAGAAAAAATAAAAATATCAGAAGAATTTTTCAATGGGAGTCTTGAAATGGGACTGGTTTTCCAAGGTGTGCAATTAGTGACTGAGGGAGTTCCCATCCTGCTGCAAAGTGCAATTTTATGTGGGCCTCAGAATTTCCTGGAAGTGCTGTTCAACACAGGCATTTCACCTGCAAGAACTTTTGGCTAACTCATATTTCTGAAAGTCTAACACCACCAGGAGTGGGTGTGAAGGCCCTTCCTCCTGGCCTGGGCTGTGGAAAAGTGGTGCAGTGTGGTGGGACTCGGTGGACCACTGGATCCATCCTGGATGAATATAATTTCTGGCTTTTCTGCCTCAAAATCCCAAAGTGTTTCCTGAAGTAAAGTGTTCTGGGTATGGATTCAACACTTTCTACTAAGAAAGGAGCTGCCTGGCTGATACATAAAATTTTATGGTTTTATCTTGCAATTTCTCGGTTTCAATTTAAAAAACGAACTGCTAGCATGGACAGACTGGTCGTGCTTTCAATGAAAATTTAATTTAAATATGGAATGGAACAGGTTAGCATTATTGATAAAGAGTTTTGACTTCCTGCAAGGCAAACAGACAAACATTGGCATGTTGGGTTTGGGATACTGGATGTGTCCTGTGTCAGAGCAATGAGGATGTGCTTCCAAAGTGGGATCCATCCAATTCACTGCTCACTCATTAGAGAGAAATCAGAAAGAGCAGAAGAGCAGAGCAAAGCTCCCTTTTCATCCCTCACATTTGGTGCCCTCAGCTTTAGGACCAAAATCATGATTTCCTCTTGTTCTGTGTTTCCTTTTTGCACATTGTTCACCTGCAAGAGGGAGATCTCCAATTTGGAAGAGCAGCAATTTGTAAT
Organism: Taeniopygia guttata; assembly: GCF_048771995.1. Taxonomy (NCBI): domain Eukaryota; kingdom Metazoa; phylum Chordata; class Aves; order Passeriformes; family Estrildidae; genus Taeniopygia; species Taeniopygia guttata. The sequence continues at coordinate 36,833,094 of NC_133032.1, read as the reverse complement.
CTGCAGCTTGATTTGTGGGCAACCACTCTCCAGAGAAGAATAAAATCTTTCCCAAGTGCTCCAAACCCAGGGATGTTATGCATAAGGAGGGCAGCATTATTATCTCTCCTTACAGCTGTGTTCTGATGTGAAAATGGCTGTAGCTGTTGTTTTTCCTGCCCCTTCCTGCCAGTCCCTCAGGCAGTTTATGATGCTCATGCAAAGCCAAAGATGAGGCATCGTGTGCTTCTCTCTGCAATTGGAACTAACAAGACAAACTTGCCCAAATGGGAAAATAACTGTGGAAAGCCAGTCAAAACATCATATTTTGCCATGCTACTTAAATTCAGCATCCCTTTCCCCATGAAATATATTTTCCCTGTGAGTTTTTAAGTAAATATTTTCCCGGGAAATTATGACATGTCTAAGGAGAATCTAGTCTTGAATAAAATACTTTTGTCTGCACAATTTATTTTTTTTTTTTTGTGTTGGAAAGGTTGTGGTAATAGTCCCTATTGACCCCAAAATATACAAATGCTTTGGATTTTGACTAATTACCAACTTTCACAGTTTTGATACTGAAACAGAGAAATATTTTTAAAATTTTTCTTCGATCTGATATAAGATTTGCACCCTTCAAATTGAAAAGTTTGTGCTTCACACATGGCAGGAGAAACAGAGAAGCTACTCTGGGACCCAGTGAGGATGAATTACATTGAGGTTTTTCTACAGCTGGAGGAAGAGAAATGTTTTGCACACCCAAATTTGTGGGTGTGCAAAACATTTGCAGCTGGGAAGAAAATAGAATGGTCAAATTCAGCTGAAATATTCACAGGTTGAATTCTCTTTTGCTCTGTGATGGTTGTCACCAGATTCAGTCATTGTCCAGGAGGAAAACGATTTCTGGTAAATGTTGGCTCTATTTTCAGCCAGCTAAACACACAATGAACCAGTAATTAATTTTTTTCCCCCTACGGGTTTTAGATAAATGACTCATATTCCATCAAAATTATGATTACTGATAGTTGAAATCACTCATTCAGACTAACATTCTGAGTCAGAGCTCATATTTTTGGCAAAATATTAATTGAGGTATAAGGAAATCACATTCCAGGTGTATCAATCACCCCTCACACTGGTGGTGTGAAGCTCAATATAGCTTTGAAGAGTAAGGTATTTTCATATGCAGAGAATATATTTGTATTAGCACAATTAACTTTTGCAAAACTCCAGGCTGATTTTCTGTAGCATCAAGTTGTAGGTCTCACCGATTTTTACATCATGCATCAACTCATGCTGAACTAAAGCATAACCTCTTAGAAAAATAGTGTTAAATTTTATTTAAAGTCCTGAAGTGAAGGTGATGCAAAAGAATTATTATTGTGATTAATTATTAGAAAGCTGTGGTTGTCCTTGCAGTTGGACATTAGTGGAAAACAGTGGTGGAGACAGCCCTCCACCAATAAACATTATGTCCATTTATTGTGGCCAATGAATAGGTATAAACTTTGTAGAAAGGTATAAAAGACAGCATGCTGATAAAATAAACAGAAAGAAGAAGCCTTCTGAAGTTCATGGTGTGTTCCAGGCACATTCTTCTCTCTCTCAGGATTTTTTCATAGAGGAGCACAGAGAAAAGAAAGAGAAAACAATTTCTATTTTTTCTCCTTGTGGAATGGGTTTGGAGAATTGTTTACCTGGGGTGATTGCTTGATTGGATGCTGGTGAGGATTGTTTGAGCCTGATGGCCAATCCAATCCAATCCACCTGGGCTCTGGAGAGAGGGTCATGAGTTGTGAGTTAGATATGGTATTTAGAAAAATAGGTTTTTAGTTTTAGTATCTATTTAAATAGTATATTATTGTATTATAGTATAGTTATGATAAAGAAATAATTCAGCTTTCTGCACTGGAGTCAGACATCAGCATTTCTTCCCACCGGGTTCACCTGCATTTACAGTACATGGTGTTCTTCTGTGGGTTGTGACCATCTCAACAGGGACAGGCATGAGCACCTGGGGAGCAGCACCAGCCCTGAAGAAGGAGTGCCCTGCTGGAAAACGAGGTAGAGGGAGAGCAGCTGTGGCTGCTGGCACATCCAGCCACCCAGAGCTGCCCACCCTGCCAGGTGAGGCTGCAGGAACGAGGCCGGGGTGATGCTAAAGAGGCTGGATTGATCTGCGCGCATTACAGAGCAACACCGCAACGCTGGCGTGATCACAGAGCTGCAAAGTGGGTCCAGGGGAACACCTTGACTTCCCCAGGAAATGAGGACACAGCTGTGAGTGGTTTTTTTGGCAGAAAAATGCTCCTGTTTTTGAGAATTCTCAGCTCGATGTTGTTCGCTCTCCTTGCTCAGCATTGTCCCACCACAAGATTTAGTCGTCTGTGTTATGGAGCTGGAAGGAAACTCCTGCCTGAAAAATCATGTTACAACACCAACACTATAAATGTATTATAGAAAGGCTGCTTTGAAGGAATAGAGAAAAATGTGGAGCATTTTTTTTGTAAATGGGAAATTCTCTCTCTCTCTCTCTGCCCCCCACCCCGATATAAAATGAGATCACTGGTCAAGAAGAGTTATATAGATTTAAAATATGTTTTTTTATGAACATATGAACACTCTCTGGAGACATTTGCCCAGTAGTTTGAATGACCGTGGTGAAGTTACAGAAAGCTTAAATGACAAAGAAAATGAAGAAAAATGGAAAAGAAAGAAAAGAGGGGAAAATTTAAAAAGAAAACAGAAGCAGAAAGAGACAAGGAAATCTCTCATCCCTTTTTTACCATAAAGAACAAACCCTAATCAGGACTTGCTGATAAACTGTAAACTTCTGTATTCTGCATTTCCTTAGACAACTACAGTTGTCCTCCATAAGGATTATTTCAGCAAATCCTGCAGGATTTGAGGGAGAGCAGGAGGCTTCAGAAATGCCCAGAACTGCAAGCTCAGTCTTGCACTTGGTGAAGTGCAAAATGTAAAGTGATGCCTTTGGAGAAAGCAGCCTGTAATGCAAGAAGACAAATCACTGATTTGGAATTGATATGTTCCTTGTACTTGATATGCTCATTTATATGCAAGGAATTTATTTGATCCCAGATTCAGGAATTTAACCAAACAGGCAGATAATTATGTGGTCATCGAGTGAAGAAATGAGGAAAAAAACCCCATCAAGATCCCTGTTGCAGAAAACAAGTCTATAAAATTAGTGAACAAGTGAGGAATCCTGAAGAGGGAAGGAATATCCTAAATAAAGTCCAATTCCAGGACTTGTGTAACATTAAGGCTGTGCTTGTACAAGAAGTGAAGAAACTGGAACTGGAGAGAGACAAGCTGAACTCTGCCCTCCTAATTTCTAAAATGAATTTATTTTTATTTTTCCACGCTCAAAATGCATATGCCAATGTAAATGACAGAGCATTATTAACACAAACAATATTAAGGCATTGAAATATAGAGAGCTTAGATGTTATTTGGTTTTCAGCTCTGAGTGAACAAAAACAATATACAGCTCCCTCCTCCCTCAGACACATTTGTTAGGCTGGTGTGTTTTGGTTCTTAGCGTGAATTCCTTTTTATTTTAGGTTTTAATTACTAGTTATATAGTCAATACCTTTATACTTGTAGACAATATATAGTTTAATTTATAGGAGTAAGATGTACTACTTTTTAAGAGGAGATATAAAATAATTATGAAAATGTCAAGGTCACACATCTATTCTCTTTGGGTTTTTGTATAACATGTGCTGGCTAATTTTGAGACTAATTTTCAAACCCTCAGGAAGCATTGTAAAGTACTTCAGCTAAGCGGGAATCTCAGGGTCAGGAACAGTCCATCAGATTTGGATCTAAAAGGACTTAGGTCATAGTGCTTTCTATTTATTTTTCCCCTTCCCCTTCCCCTTCCCCTTCCCCTTCCCCTTCCCCTTCCCCTTCCCCTTCCCCTTCCCCTTCCCCTTCCCCTCCCTTCCCTTCCCTTCCCTTCCCTTCCCTTCCCTTCCCTTCCCTTCCCTTCCCTTCCCTTCCCTTCCCTTCCCTTCCCTTCCCTTCCCTTCCCTTCCCTTCCCTTCCCTTCCCTTCCCTTCCCTTCCCTTCCCTTCCCTTCCCTTCCCTTCCCTTCCCTTCCCTTCCCTTCCCTTCCCTTCCCTTCCCTTCCCTTCCCTTCCCTTCCCTTCCCTTCCCTTCCCTTCCCTTCCCTTCCCTTCCCTTCCCTTCCCTTCCCTTCCCTTCCCTTCCCTTCCCTTCCCTTCCCTTCCCTTCCCTTCCCTTCCCTTCCCTTCCCTTCCCTTCCCTTCCCTTCCCCTTTTATTTTCTTGTAAAACACTCATTTTTTACAGATAAATCAAAATTGACTAAATATTGCCCATCAGATTTTGGCAAGGCTGATCTATTGACAGGTTCATTGTTGGTGTTTTTGCAAATACATTAAAGACACGTGTAAATGATTTTTTTCAAGTTTTGCCTCTTTTTTTTGGGGGTTTCTGAAACTGCAAGAATGAGAACTTCATGCACTCAGAGAAGCAGAATTGCCCACCAGGTCTGATGGTCCCATCTCTAAATTCTGTGGGAAATTTCAATGATCAGAAATTTAACCAAAGAGATTAGAAGACTTGGGGTGTCACTTTCTCCACATAAATTAATTTTAAGCAGAGGAGACATGCAGTGTGACTCAGATCATTAAATGAGAATGTTTGGAATAGTCCACAAAGTGCATTTCACTCAGGTTATTATTTTTTTTTTCTCTAAATACTGAGGATGCATTAAGATAATTGCAACGAGTAATTAGGCTTTCTCCTAAAAATGACTTGTCTACAAGTGGTTTAATAGATTAAAGATTTTAAAGGGGTTGGAGAGAACCAGTTACAGTAATCAGAGAAGAAAAAGTGCTGAAGGTATCACGAAGGCTCATAATTAAACTGAAGCTTACAGCTCAATTAAACTTGAGCATCATTATGCATAAAACATCAGTGGGCATCAAGAGTCCCATAAAAAGAGATGGGATCCATGTGAAACAGCTAAAAGGTAGGGCAGGGTATGGATTGGTCCAAGACTTCCAGATAAAGTCAAGGAAAACTGGGAATAAAACTGGAGTTTTCATATTCTCTTTTCTGTTAAGAGTCCTGAGTTAGTTTTTTTGGGTTTTTTTAATTGCAGCAGTCAAATGATTAAAATATTTTGGAATTCCTATCAGTGTAACAATGTTAGGAACAGCACATCAGTCAAAATTGCTGTGCCATAAACTCTTTGGGATATTACAGGCAAATGAAGTTTGTTGCAAAAATAAAATTTCATATGAAAAACTTTTTTACATGAAGGTAAATTTTGGTGCTTTTCTCTGAAAAATGTCATTACAGTTTAAATTTAAAAATTAAAAATACATTGATTGTGCATGTTGTGTTTCTATAAGGGGAAATTTAAGATGGTGAGGACTGGGAGAAATACTGTGGGAATTAGAAGTTGGAGAGTAACACAGGAAGAATGAGGAGATCCTGGCATGAAAGGTTTGACCCAGATCCTATAAGATTCACAGCTATTAATAAACTATTGTATGTAGATATTCTTACCCTTTTTATTTTCAGCTCTGCATGATTTAATATTCTTTTTTCCTCTGTGCTGCCCTCTGGATTAGTATCTGCACGAAACTTTCCAGCTGCCCTTGGAGAAATATGATATTAGGAATCAAATGTCATTCTTTAATGCAGAGAAAAAAGGAAAATCTCAAATTGAGTGGCTTGGAAGTCCAAGTGCCAGCATATTTCAGATCCAAGCTCTTCCCTTACAAATACAATAATTGTAAAATTCCCATTGTCTTCATAGGAAGTGCTTTGTAGTATTTGTTGGATATTATTTGTGCAAAAGCTTTTAGTTAAATTCTCTCTTAATACTGGTTTTAAAGAAGTTTCATCTGGAGGAGTTTCCAGGTACCAGATGGAGCTTGTGAGGCAAAGTGAGTTACACTAAAAATTGCAGGAGGCCTGCTGTGGTTCAGGTCTGTGTCTCTCCTGCATTCTGACTGGATATCCCCAGTTCTGAAATGTTCCTTGGGGGATTCTCTTTTGAGGAGCAGAGAAGGAGGCTCATAACTCCAAGCATTATCCAGAGGGGTGGGATCACAGAATCCCAGATCTGAGCATTTCTTTGACCATGTCTTAATTAGTGACTGTGTGTCTTAGGTTGGAAATGGGGGTGTATGTTCTATTTCCAGCTGTAGAGGTGGGGCAGTTCTCTGCTGTTTTTTGGGCAGTTTTTTCTTTATCTCTTCCACAGCCAATCCTCCCTCCAGGACATCTCTTCTGTTCATGGGCCATTAATTATTAATTATCTTCTGTGCATGGCCACTGAGTGTCCCTGCATGGCTGAGAAAATTCCATCATCCCATGGGGAGATGCTCTGCCCAGGGGAGGAGCCAAACATTCCTACCTGGATCCAATCTGACCTGGGAACAGCACAGCAGCCTTTGCCCACTGCATTCCCAGAGGAGCAGCTTTCTCCCCACTGCATTCCCAGAGGAGCCCAGGCCCATCTCCCCCAGCCCTGGAGCTCCAGAGGAAAACTCCCCCCTTGTGCAGGATCCTGCTCCAGCAGAAGCACAGCTGGCACTGCAGGAGGGCTGAGCCACCCTGGGATGGGGCTGCTGCCACCTCCCTGACCCACAGCCTGCCAGGGCCTGCTCTCACTCTGGCACTGGTTTGTTTTATTTTTTATACTATTGCATTTGTATTTTTAATTTTCCCAGTAAACAACTGCTATTCCTACTCCTGCATAATTGCCTGAGTGCCCCTTAATTTCAAAATTATAATAATTTGTAGGGAGGGGGTTTACATTTTCCATGTCAAGGGAGGCTCTGCCTTCCTTAGCAGACACCTGGCTTTTCAAACCAAGCCACCATGTCTTTGATCATGTCTTAATTTTATTTGTGTTTCTAGTGAAATGAAGATCCTCCCATGTTACTTGAGAAGGGTCTATCAGGCCATGTAGAAACTCCCTCCTAATTTAGAGCTCCAGTGTGGGTTAACTGGGCACGGATGGCTCTGCAGTGTGTGGCTCATCCCTGCTCTGTGGTAAATATGAATTTAGCTCAACTCACAAAGAGTGCAGGAGAAACCAATTTAAATTTGTCCTGCCTGGTTAGTTCCTGTGAGGCAAATTGGTGCTCTTTGATAGTATTTAGATTTTATTGTGAAATCAACAGTTAAGTGTACATTGTACATTAGCCGAAGCAGCATGTTTGTTCCTGCTTGGGACCTTAAATATTATTTTTGCTATCATACTTGTTAGAGCGTTGTTTTATTACACTAAATAACATTAGCTAAAATTATAATTGCCATCATTATGTTCTTATTGTATTAGCTGCTATGTTGTGATAATATGATCACAATATTATGGCATTATCAGTGATGGGGGTGGTGATAAACAGGCAATTCTGTAAATTCTTTGTACAGCTCAAGCCGTGGTAGGAGCAGGATGGGATAAAACCTTTAATGTTTACACTGACATCAGCTGAAAGAGTAAAGATCTAAAATTTGCCAAAGCCAAGCCTTAGAACTTTGGATGCTCAGGAAGACACATCTGAACTTCCTGAAGGAAGGACTTTTCTTGTAGAGCCATTAGAAAACAAAGGCTGAAGTTCTCAGAGCATCACATTGGTGTTAAATTTACTCACCAATTCTTCAGGTCAATTTGTACTTTTGTTTTTTGCAGCTCTTTGAACAAAGAGAAAACCCCAAGAGAAAATACTGTTGCTAAAAGCTGCAGAGGGGCACAAATTTCAGCCATGCCTTGTCCTTAGAATCTTGACACAATCCCACAGCTCAATAAAACAGTTTTAAGTGCCCACACAGCCAAATCTTCTGAGTTTGGCATGTTTTGTGTCAGCCCTCTATTTCTCAATTTAAAAATACACAGGATATTAATATATGAAAAAATTTAAAGGGTTTGCTAAGCCAAGAAAACAGGGGAATTTGTGAATCACATTAGCTGTTCCTTCCTAGGTAGCTCAGTATGCTAACAAATGTTTGGACCATAATATTTCAGTGGCCCAAGTGAATGAGCAAGGAATGAGCTGAACAATATTTCATCTTGAGGCTTTTTTTCACTCTTTCCCAGAAGATGCTGTTAGCAGTGTGCAAAAAAATTGTATTATACCAAAACTGTACAAAAATAAATTCCCTTCCCCCAAGCCAATAGGTATTGTTTTACAGCTGGGAGATGGAAAACATATTGGTTGAAAACATTACAATATTTAAAAACCACATGGAGTTGTAAAAATTGGAATGAGTCCTCTAAATCTTCGATAAAATGGTTAATCTGTTGATCCTTAACAACTGCTATGTACAGTACAGAGAGCTTATAATTCACAAATGCAGGTTCAAGCAGTGTTCCCCAAGGATGGGGAGAACAGATTGAAACACTGAAAAGAAAGGGGAAGGAGACAGAAGAAAAGAAATAATTAAATAACTATGTCAAATTCTTCATTGGCTTTTTTTTTTTTTTTTATATTTTGTGTTTTCCCAACTCTTGTTCTCTGTCTCTTAACCCTGAAAAAATAATTCTCTCACTCTCAATGGAAATAATCAGTTCAATATTTTTGAATACTAATTATTAAATTTACTTGCTGGTTTTTTCATCTCTTCTAAGAAATCATCTGTATTTTGCAAAATTTAAAGCCAAAGGCTTGCTTGTAGTGCAAGAAAGCAAAGATATATATTTTTTTTTCTTTTTAATGACAGTCAATAGTCCCACAACTCACCAGTGCATTCCAAAAATTTCATGCTGTCATCATAAAAATCTGACTGTAGCAGAATCTGTCTGGCACTAGACAGAGCCCTAATGACCCTAAACTCACATACGATCCCTGGTGATCAGAAGAAGAAAAATACAGTAAAAATAGAGAACTATGTAAACTGCTTAAGTGACAGAAAAATATCCTCTGGAGAATGTCATTCATTTTTTTTTCCTGTCTTTCACAACTGACAGAGGTACCAGGTCTCTGAACTTGTCTTTTGTGTTGTTTAACAGGAAGCACTGGAGAATTTTCCAGTCACTTGGAAAGTAAAATTAGTGATGAAGTGGGGTTGTTCCCCCATTCCTACAGTTCCAGCAGCACATTCCCACTGTTTAAACAGGAAGCCCAGCATAACTTTTACAAATGTTGGGAGTGTCAGATTTCCCTCACCACACTCCTGTTTCCAAGGGTTCATTTGATGAGAAATTGTGTTGCAACGCAAACCAATAAACAAGGTTTTACTTGGACATAGAAATCATGGAATACACTACATTTTAAAAAATAGAAGTGTTTTTTTTTTTTTTTCCCCTTTTAATTTCCAAAATAGCTTGGTAGCTGATTGATTTCTCACGTTGCTATAAATTAAACAGAGAGGAATTGATAGGATTTTTTGAAAGTTCAAAAGCATTCCAGAGAAATTATGCTGAAGAAACAAATAATTTAATAGAGTTTGATATATTTTTTGCCATATTGTGTGACATTTGATGTTTTTACCTCCAGCTTTTAAAATCAGCCTGATAGTAGAGGCTTCCTTCTGTCTCTCTCGACTGCAAGAGAGATAAGACTGAAAATATGAATCATAAATGTGCTGACCCCCAAAGAAATGAGAAAAATCAGTGTAGAGTTGCTTTGACTAAATTACAGGCACTTTAAAGCCATTTGGTGTTTAATTTATTGTGGGTTTTAATGCCAGCAGTTAGCAGGAGCCTTTCTGTGCTCTGTTGTGTTTAGCTCTGCCACCACAATGTGTTTTACACATTTCCATGAACTCACTGATTTCCCTGTGATTGGGTCTTGCTCTGGATTTTGGGTTGGGCTCTGACTACCATGAGCAGGATTTTTGTTCAGATCCCCTTCTTCTTCTCATGGGAATCCTTGAGGAAACATTTGGCTTTTATAGAGCACTTCTGAGATGGACAAAGTCAAACTTCCCTACAAATGAAATCAGTAACAGAATCCTGGAATGATTTAGTTAGGAGGGAACTTGAAGCTCATCCAGTTCCAGTCCCTTCCTTGGTTGCTCCAAGCTCTGTCCAACCTGGCCTTGGACACTTCCAGGGATGGGGCAGCCACAGCTTCTCTGAGAAACTTCTGCCAGGGCCTCCCCACCCTCACAGGCCAATCTAAACTTATTCTCTTCCAGTTTAATATGTAATTTTCAATTATTAGAATGGTACAAAAAAACCCCAAAAAAGCCCCACACGACCAAAGATCTAAGTCACAGTTCAGACCGGGGTCCTGCATTGGGAGGGGAGGAGAACATAGTGAAAAAAACTCAACATAGTCCTAAGCTCCATTTCAGCCTGGAAGGTAAGTTCCCAGCAAAAATGATTTCTTCCCATAAAAATGGATATCTTCAGCATACCAGGAGTCTGGAGAATGAGTAATCCTGATGTATAAATCCTAATTAAAGTGTCAGAAATCCCTGGAATTGTCCAAGGCCAGGTTGGAGGGGTCTTGGAGAAGCCTGCTCTAGTGGAAGGTTTTCGCTGTTGAAGCAGGATGGGAATGAGAAGATTGACTCAGAAGGCTGCTGAGAGTAAAACTCTGGTTTATTTAAAATATACTGCTTTTTTATTCAGAGTTTCATGAGGACCAATTCTATTGGTCCTGAAGTGAAAATTATCCACACCATTGGTGGAGAGTACTTGACGCACAGTGATAGAACTTAACTATAAACAGTGTGAACAACAAGAGATACAAAGAATTATTTACTTTCTTCTCCAACTCTTTCCCAGTCTTCTGCCTGGCTAGAAACTCTCCGTTTCTCTCTTTAACTAAATCTAAGACCCACAGAAGGTGTCCCTGTTCGTGGCAGGAATGAGATGAGCTTTAAGTTCCTGTCCAACCCAAACCATTGTGGGATTCTGTGAAGTGCTGCACTCCCAGTGTGCTCAATCTCACGTCAGCATCGCTGATCCCACTCCCTCCTGCTCCAGCCGTGCACATCCTCATGTTTAGCTGGAAGTTTATAGTTCTTTGTCCACATCCCTGTGGTATTTAATGCCTTGCAAATCTTAGCAGATCAAGCTTCCCAACATCCTTAGAGGCCTTGTCAGGAAAGCTTCATCTAAATACTTTAATCTCTCTTCTTGCAGTAGAACTTTCACTTCCCTTGCACACATCCTTTATGTTTGTTGAACTTGTATTTATGGGGCTAAGTTTTCTTAAACCCAAACAAAACAGTAATTTATCTACTTTATTTCTTTCAAAATGGTGTTCTTGAAGTACATCTTGCAGATAGATTATCTGTCCCTCACAGCAAAGCCTCACAATGGGAGCCTAATAATTGCTCTTTTTCTAATTTCACTAAATGAGTTATAATTATTTTACGTCTGCTTTATGGTTACGGAATAGTATTAACCTAAGCTCTAATTATAATATAGCTTTCAAAGAAATGTATGGACACTAAATTGATGGACTGCCAGCTTATGTAGGAGCATCACATAAAGCAGATATACAGCTGATGGTTTAAGGCATAGCACGTTAAAATTCAGGGGCACAACTTGTTCATGAATAAGTAACAGGGTGTAAATTCATTGGCTATTTTTTTTTTAGTGGATCAAACAGAGAAGGGCATGATTAATCCTTGTCAAAATGCATGTAGAGTTGAAGTTGGATGGGACTTACACCAATAGGATTGGGAGACTCAAGCAGAGCCTGGAACTCAGGTTAGTCAGAACTGCAATGGTAATAATGGATATTTTACCTGTTTTCTACTGGTTTGCCATGTCTTGGAGCACTGGGAATGTTACTGCCACAAATTAACCCCTTGCTTTTTATGTATAAAGTGATTCTTGACCAAATATCTTGCAATTCTCTTATTGCCAGAGAGGTTAAAGACCAAACAATTAAGAACCAAAATTTTTAACATTTTTCTCTGCTTTCCAGAGCCTCTACCTACACCTGCCAAGGTGAAATCTGACTGCAGATCTGCAGCCATGGAGCCTCCTCCTGTGCATCCCTGGAGGATCAATCTCCCAGCAGAGCTTTCTGCAGCCCCCAGCTTCCCACACACACTCAGCTGCCTCCTCCATCCAAAAGAGGACTCATGCCTTGCTGATCTCAAAGTAGAAAATCAGATATATTTGGGCATTTATCAACTTTTCACTGGGCTGTGCAGCAGAGAGAAGTTATTTGGGCCTAAATCCCCAGAAGTGACCTTCAGGGTGGTTTTGCCCTTCATATGAGATGATTTATTGGACAACACTGACTTTTTGCTGGTCATCTGGACCATCTGATGGAGCCGCCATCCTCGAAAATGTCCAAAACATGAGTAGATGGGGTATTTTTGGTTTAGTGCAAGTGGTGGTGATCAGCTGAAGGTTGGGCTTGATGATCCTGGAGGTCTTTTCCAACCTTCGTTAATCCATGATTCCACCTCAGCACAGCCACCAGAAGGATGCCTGACCACCCTCCAGCCCCCCAAACCAGGCACACCAGAAATAATTGACAATTTCCTCCCTGCAAAGATGATCCCTCTCATTTAGGGTCCCTGACTATAGCTGACTGAGATTTTAGAAGTTGGGTGCAAACTTGGAGATGAAAAGTGCTGTTTGAATGAGCTTCAGACTAAACAAATTAGATGTGTAAAACACACCTGGCTCTTATCTCCTTCACAGCTGAACCCTGGACTATGAGAACTAAATAAAACCTACAAGCCATTTCCTGGCCACTATGGGAGATTTGCCCTAAAGTTTATTTTTTAAGCCTCGGTGTCTGTTTCTTAATTACTTAAAGATCTGTGGATTCTTTCTGTTGTATGAAATTTGATATAAATTGTTTACCAGACTTAAGGGGGCGAGGAGATTATGCACTTTTTTATTTTTAATATTTCTCTCTCCTATCTGCTGTGACCAGACAGAAATTTCAAGCAACAGTTCTTGGAAAACACATGGAAACCAGCCTGGGAATTCTGTAAGGTAAGAGACTGTCCATGATGCCAGGATGTCTGGCTGCTGCCTCTGCTGAGCAGCTCTGCATCCTTCATATCTTGAAATTATTCTATTGTAACCATTTCCCGTTCAGTTTCATTTGGCAATATATCCTTGTTTCTAAAGGTGTCTACACTTATTTGACTACAGAAAATATTTACTCTTCTAAAGGGCAGCTTAACCTTTGTTTAAATTTGAGGTGAGCAAAAGGGCACTGCAATTATCTGCTGTATTATTTGTGTCACATCTGAGTTAGTATGAAGGCTCAACATGCATTGGCCTTTATTCGGAAACTGCTTAACAATATAACCACAGGTTTTGCATCCAGCAAATATTTTATTGAACCAAAGGCTTGTCTGGGAAACTTGGACTCTTGAGAGCATTCAAGTGGCAGAAAGCTGTCCCAGGGGATGGGATAGACATGGGTGGTTTGTTATGGCAGCCGTAGCCATTTTATTTTAAATATCTTGCTGTCTGGTAAAGGGGAAATCTGACTTCAATGTTTCCTGATACAGAGCTTCAGAGTGGAAAAACTCCAGTAGTGATGGAGGATTTATAGCTAAGGTGGATTCGTGGGTAGGTCTCACTGCTTTCCCATAATATTCCCAAAATAGAACTTCCCCATTGAGGGGTAAGGAAGAAGAAATATTCAATGTGGTTGTAAGTTATAACTAGAAGTTACATAGGATTTTTCAGTCACGCTTCCAGGTGGGAACAGTTATTTGTGCTGCAGAAAGGCAGTTCAGGGCTGCAGGATGGGGGCTCCACCCCTGTGGGCAGCAGGGATGGCTGTGGGGCTCCTCCTCACTCAGGGGAAAAGGAATTCTCAGAGGGAAAGATAAGATTTGATTTTGTTGCTGTTGGTTTATTGCAGTGTTTCTGGCTCATTGCTGTTTCATAGAATCATCACAGAATCCCAGAACGGTTTGGGTTGGAAGGGACCTTCAAGCTCATCCAGTCCCTGTGCTTTTTAAGAGATGTTACATTCCATAAATAAAGCTGCTGCCTCTACCTCGATGGGAAATTTTGATCCAGTGGATAATAAAATGTTAATCTCATTTGAGACAAAGACATCAGCGCCTTTGCCACAGAAATTGTCTTAAGCAGGACAAACAAACATTTAAGTACCCTTAGATTTGTGTCTGGCTAAAGACTGAAAAGTTTCACCTGATAGTGTTGTCCCCAAGGAAAAATGAGCATCAAAGAAATCCTCAGGAGACACAACCCTGCTGGGAATTTATATGGATTCACAAATAGTATAGGAATCAGCATTCAATAATACAAGTTAGCTTATGATAATGCAAAAAGGAAGTTCTTTAAATGGATGAAAGATATTACCAAAGAAAGAATCACATCCTTTTTCCAGGTGGGAACCTTGTTTGTGTCAGTAATTGATCCTATTCTCATTCATGAGGACGCAGTTGGGATTATTTCAGACAAGAAACTGAAATTTGGTCAAGTCAGGCAGGTGACTGCTTGGCTAGCTGGGAATGTCCCTTCTAATCCTGGATTGACAGGTGAGCTGCCTCTCCTAACAAAAATCCATGTCCCCAGCAGGAGCCCAGCTGCTCTGGTAGCAGAGATGCTCTGAAGAGCACAGTGAACGTAGAGATCCAGCTCCAATTTCAAGTCAAGAAACTTTGTGTGAATCTGTTGCTTGGAAAATATCCCAGGAGCAGCTTATTGTGATGGACTGTGTGTAAATAATCAGCACCTCCCAGGCTACTCCCAAGATAAAGCACCATGGCCAGGAAGGGTTATTGCTTCATCCCATCACTCAGCTGGTTTTATATCTCCATGGCAAAGCAGCAAATATATATGGATCTGGAGGAGCTTGATCCATGGCATGCTCAGAGCAGGGTTTTTGTATTTGTGTGTATTTATGGTCACTCGCTAAAGGAGCAGTGACCTTTTGATAGATTAATATAAAGTACTTCAGATACAGTGGCACAAGGAAAATGACTTTGACAGTGAATCCACTTGTTAGTGCTGGAGTTGCCATGCAAGTATAGGAAATGAGAGGCCTTCAGCTTAAAAATCTGTCCTAAAAATCAGCCTGGCCACCAAAGCCCACCACTACCCTGACTAAAGCAGAGTTTACATCGAGTCAGCCCTACCTTCCCAGTACATCGAGTTCCTTTGTCTTTCGCTCAACAAGTTCCTTTCAACAACATCCATTTATAAACATCAAAGAGAAGACAGAGGTGGTGGGGGACAGCCAGGACTGGATTGCACAGACCCCTGAGGGTCAGGTGAGGGGATTGCTCCATGGAGAGCTGATGTGAGCAAAGGGAAGCGGAGGGACAGCTCCGTGACCCCGCAGCGGGGCCGGGCTCGCTCGGCCAAGGTGCCCCGCGGGGAAGCTGTGCTGGTGGAGCACCAGGGCTTTGTTGTTCCACTGATGGGCTCAGCTGGAAACCTTGCCATTTCTTCCCCTCGCTGAGGATAAAATCAAGGCTCTAAAAACACCAAAGGCTTTGAGAACATTTTCGGAAGAGCTGCCTGAGACAGAAGTCTCGGATCAGGAGATGTCTTGTAAAAATCCTGGGGAGTGTTGTTAACCCTCCGAATGGGTTTGGGGATGTGTCAGTCTTCCAGGGATGCTGCTCCTGCCAGGAAATCATAATTTATTGAGGTCAAGCGGGTTAATGGGCTGGACTATGTGCTACCAATTGGAAGACATAAAATATATTTAGTCCTGTGACAAACCTAAAAGGTTTTCGATGGAGGGAGGCTCACAATAAAACCTGTGATGAGTCGTTCTGTTATTTTTCTCTGAGAGCATTTTTTTTCTTTCAAATATAAAGGAAAAAGAGAGAAAGCTGATGTTTAAAATAAAAAGAAAAAAAGCAGGGTAGCTGTTATGCTGCAGATGTGCGTTTTATAGTTTAATATTTTTTGCGTGAAAAAGCAGTTGGGATTCTAAGCAGACATGATGTAGAGCAATTTAAAATTAATAGAGCACTTCAAATTTTTAGGAGCACTTTAAGTTAGAAGTGATCTTGGTTTTGGGCAGGCTCGGTGTGAAAGATGTAAAATTATGCAAGAGCTCCAGATATAGGAGAACATATTGGCATAAAGGCAAATGCTAATTCAGCAGATTAGGACAAAACAAATTATTTTAAATTCAGCAAAACAAAAATCTAGACAACAAAATTTCTCTTACTCTGTTCTTTCAGTATAATTACTCAGCTTCCATTGTCCTGTTACTTTAAATATCCAGTGGGAGATGGGATGAAGAATCTCAGAGAAGAATATTGAGAGTGAATATTACTGAAAATGAAGAAATTATGCTCTGAGCAGAATTCTGGGCTGAGTGTCCCTCCCAGGGAGATGCAGATTTTGGATCAGCAGTGGAGGCATCTGTCTGTCTTTCCTAGGTGGAAGAGCAGAGGAGACAGGCTCATTATTGACTCTCTCAGAGGCCACAAGGGCAAGAGTGGGCTAAAAAATTCTCTTTTAAAGTAAGTGAATGCTGCTGCTGCCTCATGCCCTCCCCTCAGCCTCACACTGCCTTTTCTGTATGCTGCACCAATTCCCAAATTTTCTTCCTCAGCACAGATATTTTTTGTACTGGGTCAAGTTAAACTGAGCATTTGGTTTACTGTTTGCTTTGTGGGAGTGGGGTTTTGTTTGTTTGTTTTGAAATTATTTTTGCACTATCAGCAGCAGCATCCATACAGTTGGAAATAAATGGAATAAGTGGAGGTTTGAATGTTAAAAAATGTGGAGAGGTGAAGGTTAGGGGGCATGGGGTAGAGGTGGATTTGGCAGAGCTGTGTTAACAGTTGGATTTGATGATCTTAGAGGGTTTTTCCAAACTTAATGATTTAGTGATTCCATACAGAACTGCTCAGTTTGCCTGTGTGTGCTGTGGTTTGTTTAAACTTCCCTGGTTTAAACCAGGTTTAACCAGGTTTTGTTTAAACCACAGGAGCAGCCTGTGTTGTGACAAGGGGGAGAAAGAGAAATCTCTGGAGCTGGAGGATGCCTGGTGGGGAGCAGAGCAGGGGATACCCCCAGGGAATAAAGAGGTTCTCCCCAGGTTGATGAAGTTTCTAAAACCAGTTTAAAGTGCATTCATACAGAATTTGGTAAAACTAGGCCTGAATTGCCATTTTAATTAATCCCATCATCACCTCATCTGTCCAGATGAGTGGTTTCAGTACCAATATGCATCATGGTCCTGCCAAAACACAGGAGAATCCGTCACCTGTCACATGTTTGGGGCTGGAGCTGTGGATCAGATGTAAAAAGGCACAGAGAGAATCCCTCAGGTTCTGGCTGGGAGAGAGAAACACTGACCCTGCTCAGCCTGGTGAAAGAAATAAGGGTGGTCTGGAGGGCAAGATGGGAAATCCCGGCTCTTTTTCCATGGGAAAACATCAAAAGTGCCCTCAGTTTTGCAAAAAGGGGGTTCTCTGTTTAACAGGGCCATTTTTTCCCTAATATTTTCTTTACTAAGTAACAAACCTAAAAGCATGGCCCTAACTTATGGTGCATAGATACCAAACAAATTATATTATTAATATCCATACCTATAAGGATAAAGTCTTTAGTGGGCTTGAAGCATTTCTCTACCAATTGGAGCACACAATAAATACCTGGATACACAGATTTTAGGCACTTTGAGCTTTTTATTATATCAGAGAGATCAAGTGACTTTGACTGCTGCATCCCAAATAAGTTTATTCCTTCAGGATTCCTGTGAGTAATTTAGTGTGTAACCAGATATTTCACCACTCCCAAGAAATTAAAGATAATGTATTACATGTCTCTTCCATGCCTGGTTCGTTATCCTTTTGTATTGATTTGCATTCTTTGCCATTTTGGCATGCACTTTTTTATATTATCAAATGATGTGTTTTTGTGATAACAATGGATGTTTGTACCCCATTGGATAGGGCTTGTTGCAAACATGATAATGAAAAATGTGATCCCTCCCTCCAAGTCCTGTTCCCTCTACATTTATTAGAGTTGCATACATTAAATATTGTAGAATTTTCCAGTGTCCATCTGCGCACTGGACACTCATGGCTAAATCAGAGATAAAAGTCCTCTGTATTTTAATAGTTGTGCCAGCCAGCAATGTTTTATACAAATAACAGAAAACATATCAAATTTAATAGAGGATATATCTACTTCTTTTAATCTATCCCCTATATTTCCATATATGTGGTGTGATTTTATGAACTAAACTCTAGTGGATAATTTGGAAAAAAATCTATATGAAATGGCAAAGAAATTTTCCCGAAATGTTTTGTTTTATATATGCAATATAAAGATATCATTTCGTGTGCACACACTCTGTTTTTCTAATTTGAATAAAAGTTACAAAAGGATTTTCAAAGCAAATGGTTTCAAATCAGATACTTGGGTTTATAGCTAAAGCAAAGGAAGACAGCAGAGATTCTGTTTTCCGCAGAACTGGGAAGCGTTTTATTATCCAAAGTCACACAAAATTTTGTTCTCCATCACAGACCTTGAAATGCCTGACTTTTTCCCTTTTCCTACACTCCAAAATGAATTGGTAAAAGTTTTGTGGAAAACCTTAAAGCAGAATCAAGGCAAACCTTAAACCAAGGTCAGTCTTCACGCGTGGCGCAAACAGCGGTCGCTAGCTGGGTGTAACGGGAGATCTGAAAGGGGTTTAAAAAATAAATAATTATTGCAGGTGCCCCTTGCCTTCTGACATAAATCTGTTAATAAAAGATGAGTCATTGAACA
Organism: Taeniopygia guttata; assembly: GCF_048771995.1. Taxonomy (NCBI): domain Eukaryota; kingdom Metazoa; phylum Chordata; class Aves; order Passeriformes; family Estrildidae; genus Taeniopygia; species Taeniopygia guttata. The sequence goes on along the minus strand of NC_133032.1, from coordinate 36,814,449 downwards.
GTGGTGCTTTGTAGGACTGGAGTATTCCTCCATGAACAGGGGGGAAATAATCCTACAGCGAGGAGGGGCCTCTCCTCTTTGCGCGATAACGCTCGAGCTGGGGCTGGGCCCGGCCTAAGGAGTCAGGATTAACTGCCAGCAGCAAAGGCTGATTTACAGAAACCACATGAGGAGTTCCTGAGCACAGCCCAGATAACAAAAATATTATCGCCGCTGTTTACAGTGAAGGCGGTCAGTTTATTTCTCTGAGTGCTTCATTATGTATAAAAGATGCCAGCGATAGGCTCCCAGTCAAAATAAACAGGCAGAAAGTGTTCCACATACACACTTTGGAGAGAACGGTTACTTTGCTATTTATTTAATAATTGACCATAAATGGAGTCAAAGTGCAAAGGGAAAAAAAAAACTCTAAAAAAAAAGCAGCGCACTAAGGGCTTTTTGAAAGATTGATAAATAATGTGGAATCTCAATTAGGCTTTAGAAGGAATGCAGATATTAAAAATTTGGTCAAGAATCTAATTAGCTGGAGGTAATTAAACAGTCTCACACGGGGTCATTAATCTTTTCCACAGACCTTTGATGTTTTGCACACTGTCTTCTAGTCATTAATAAAATTCATAACACTCCTCTTTGTGGTGTTTTATCATCATGTTTTTCTCTGTAAGAGCATAGAGCAAGTGTCATTGTATCACAAGGGCCTTACTTTAGTTAATTTCTTTTTTTTCTGCTTGTTAGACTTAACTCTTTCTTGCACCAAGCACTGCCAATTCATGCCAGAAGTTTTAAGATAGGTTTTAAATCCTTGTTTTGCCATTCCCCACAGCTTTCAAAATCTGTACACTGAGAATTAAACCATTCTGATGCATCTGGTCAATTACCAAAGTTTTTGTCAAATTTAGCTCATCTGACCAGTGCTTAATTTTGCAACCTGGTTCATCATTCATTATTCGCAGGAATGATAGAAAAAGTATTTTATTTTGCTTTCTTCCTTTACTTCCCATTTCTCTTGATGGCAAGTCCCTGGGAGACATAACCTGTAGCTTGTGGTTAATTTTAGTGGCGTAACCAGAGAGCTCTTGAGGATGGGGCTGTGATAGAAGTGAGGAATAATTATGAAAAAAAAAACCTAAGTAAAATGGAAATTTGTAGAACGTGACTGATTTTATGTACAGTCTCAGTACAGTACTTCAATAATGCATTATCCTGACATATTTCAAAGCCAAACTGTGCTCAAGAATAGCTGAATTTAAAAGGCAAGAAAGCTACAAAGGATGCCTTTGTAAGATAGAGCTGATTTCTATTAAAAATATTAATATCCATACCTTTTCAGCCCGTGTGTGTTGTGTATTTATATCTGTTTGCATTACAAGATTGTGTTATGTGGATTTATGTGAGTATTAAGAAATAGAGGGAGATACAAAGGGTTTGTTAATGAAATGTTTGTGTCTGGATGGAGGCATTTCATATTTTAGGGGAATTTATTTCTGAAACAGGCAAATCCATTGTTTCACGTGATTATTTGTGGGGTTTGTATTTTGGTCAGAGCTGTTTCAGGCAGTTTTTTGTGGCAAGGTGTTGAGTCATCAAAGGATGTGGATACTGAGGTAATACTTCAGGTAAGAGAGCAGAAACTGCAATATCTGCTTTAAAATCTGCACCTTCACTTTCTCAATAAAAGGGGAGAGGTGAAAAACGCTCCTTAAATGCTGTTAAAAATGGCAACAACTGCAAACGTTGGTGGGGATCATTTTGGTGTTTTTGTGACGGATTTGCACAGCAGATTTGTACCTAAAAAACGGGTGATCTTACAGGCAGTTTCAAAAAGAATTCCCACTTGATAGCACTTGAGGATTAAGAGGAATTAATGAGAGACTGGAATGAAAATCTCTGGCATTTTACAGTCATCCAGAGCAATCATATTCTGAACTTGTGAGTGTTGTTTTGTTCATCTCTGTCCACCCCTTGCATATTTTTTGATAAGTTGCTGTCACTACTTGAAGCTGCTGCTTTCTGCAGCCTCCTCTGTTTAAGTTCAGGTCCAAAATGCAGCAGAGACAACAGACCAGAGGAAAAAATAAAATAAAAATAGAATGCACAGCTCCAAGGCTTTGGGTAAAAAAGTACAGTTTCTTTCTCAATTGAATTTCGAATATAAAATGCTATGTGTCATTTTCTCAGAGGAAGGAAGTGATTGCAGTTATTTTATTTCCACATTACTGAGCAAAAATGTTTCCCTCTAAAAATATCAACCCAACAGCAGAATATTTTTCAGAGTGATCCACTTAAAAGTGAGTGGGAGACGGGCAGCAAGGATTGTTCTCTTTTGTGTTTACTTGTAATTTATAAACAAGTTCTGGCAGTCTTTTTTTTTCTTTCTGAAAACATGAGGAAGAGCATTTTTATGCTTTTTTATTCATATAAATAAAATTTCTTTTTTCTGCTTAAGACTATTTTTATAGCTGGGAAACTGACAGACACCTTTAAAAGATGAAATAAAAAATGAGCAGTTGCTAAGAGAAAGTCCTGCTAAAACTGCCTTTTCTTTCTTTCTTTTTTCTTTTTTTTTTTCACTTAATGCTCATGCATTTTCAGTGACTAATTAACTTTTCAAAAGGACTTCATCTTTAGTGATTTGACCTCACTTTCTTTTACAGTGTAAGCCACCCTGTAACCTCAGGAGTTCCACCAGAAAAACAAAGGATGGATGATCATGTCCCTGTTACTTCCAAAGTAAACATAACCAATAAAATCCCACAACAAGCAAACAAAACCGAGCAGAGTTCTGAGGTTGTTAAATTCTCCTTTTTATCATGAGAAATACACTAAAACAACTTAAAGACTCTCTAAAAAAAAGATTATTCCAATGGTAATTTTAAAGTGAATTGGAGCTGTCACCTTGTGACCTTTTTCCAAGTGAAGCTAATGAGATCCATAGGTGATTTTCAACTGCTTAATAATAATGAGATTGATACAGGGAACGCTCAGATTGGCAACAATTTGATAATTGTGTGAGCAGGAAGAACTAGCCCTCCCTGGTGGTTTGAAAACATAGCTGAGATTTGAGGAGCTGCACAGAGCTCTTATTTAATCTGAGCAATTCTATAATGATGTGAAAAGGTAAGTGTTTTTGATTTAGTGATGTCTATATTTCAAGAGACAAGATGTTGGTGATAAAGGAAGAGAGGGGAAAAAAAAAAAAGGCAAAAGATGAATGGCTGGTTTCTGGAGACATCTTTTGGCTTAATATCTAACACCATGTCTGTCTGTGTGCATTTCTCTCTGTTTTCCCACTAGGAAAATAGAATACTAATTAGATTTTGATTACAGGCAGTTTTTAAAGTGTGGAAGACACACACACATTTGTGCTGTTAAATTCTCCTTTAATAGCTGGACACAAGGCTTTGAATGTGATGTGCTATCAGGGCTGATCAGCTGGAAAGAAACCATGTACACGTTACTTAAAACTTGTACTTTTTTCTTTTTCCTGTGATCAGAATTGCCTGAGAACTTCTTGATGACAAATAACAACCCCCATGAAACACTTATTTGGAAAATTGATAATTCTTGGGTTTTTTTTGGCACAGTCTTGTCTTAAAGGTTAAGAGGTGAGGATAAAATCCTTTGCTGTAGAGCAAAGTTACTGTGGTTTAAATGGACAAATAATTGTGAAGATCAGTGTTAAAATGTAAAATACAACCTAGAAATGCCCAGGGGTGAAAGAAAGATCCAGTGACTCTGAATTCATCACCTGAGTGCAGATGTTGCACTCTGCAATCACCTGGGTCCCACTTTTGTCCTGCTGAGGAACCAGGGGAGAGGAAGAGACCTGGACAAGTCCTCATCACTCCCTTGACCAGCAAATGTAATTGAATTTTGTTGTAGAATAGGAAATATAGAAATAGACAGAAATATTTATAAATAGATAATATTCCTGAGCACAGATGCAATTTTTTAATATTCTAAATCCATTTTAGATACCACGCTTCCACTTCAAACCAATTTTGGGGTGAAATAATAAAAAAAAAAGCAATCTTAAAAGAAGTGCTGCTGAATTTGCATTTATCAGGGTGAAATTTATCAGTTTAGAAAGCAGTCCAAAATGCTGAAAGTATTTCTTTTATATACATGGACTTCATTAGACATCTTTTAACTTTAGGGAGAAATGTTGAAAAAAAAGATGAGGGAGGAGTTTTTGGAGTAGATGTGATAACTTTATAGAAATGTGATTGTTTTATAACAGTAAGCTGTTAGAAAATGTGTATAAGTAGCCAATGCATGAATTAATAGAAGCTTCATGTAACACTGATTTTTAAAGCAATGCATTGTCTAACAACAGCTGATCTGAGCCAGATCTCATCTTCAGAAAGAAAGCAGTTTCTAAGAAGGGAAGTTAAAAAAACCTCCAGTGAAAAGTTTCCCTGGGAAGTTCATAAATACCAATAAAGGTGTCCATTAGGTCGCATCCAGGATTTCCTTTCACTCCTCTGAGCCTTCCCTGGGCTGAGTTTTGGGCAGGTTTTGTGCATCCCTGCATGGAAGCTCCTCTCTGAGGAATGAGCAGACAAAAGTGTAAATCTTTGGGGGTTCAGAGCCACCTCCAGCTTCCCAGTTGGCTGTAAGGTCATCCCACAACCAGCAGGGCAGGGAGGGAACGTGGGGCTCTGGAGCCATCATGTAACTTCCTCCTCAGTTTCCTCTTCTGCCAGAAAATGGCTAATAATGGGCTGTTTGCATAGGGCAGGAGGAGAAGGCAGGCTGGAGATGGGCTTTAATGCTGAATTTCCTGCCAAATGTAGTTATAAAAACTGGACTAAAGAGGGCAGGAGATACTCTATTTAAAAAAGAAATGCAGGCGAGCAGACAGTAAAACTCCACGGAGAAACAATAATATATATTTCAGTATATAATAAAGTGATTTATTTTCAATAAAATCTGTAAAACTGCTTTAGTTACTTTGACACCTTGATTAACTGGAGTTTCAAAGATATTTGTGTGTGTGTGAACCTTCTTCATACCAACAGTCCCGAATACTTTATTGCATCTGCTATTGAATATGTATGTTTTAAAAGCATTTGCTACACTGTAGTTTTACTGGATGTCAGGGACAAAATAGATTAATATTAGACCTCAGCCAGAAAGCATTTCTGTGGCAGCAGATGAAATGTAGCACTCTCCACTGCCGACGCTCTCCCTGACTTATTCCTGGGGATGCTTTCTCCAGAGCTATGGGCTCAGGGAGAGATTTATTCCCTCTAAAATCGCTGATTACCATTATAAAACCCTAAAAAAGTTTGCAGCCGTTGAGGAAATTTCAGAGCTGGCCGTGGCAGGAGTAAAAGGATTAGAGGAGGCAGAGTGCATTGTGTGTGCACAGTTAGAGGGATCTTCCTATGGGCTCTACATCAGGGAGTGGGAAAACTTTATTCCTCGTCCTTGTGATGCCTCAAGGCTGCCTCAGAGCAGAGGCTGGACAGAGTCACAGAATAAAGCAGGGATTTATTAAAGGATTTATTAAATTTATCTCCTCCATGGATCCACCTTGGGCAGCACCAGAGCCCAGCCAGGGCTGCACCCAAATGACCCAAAATGGCCCCAAAATGCACGAGCGCTCCCGGGGGCTCTCCCTGGGATCAGTTCTGCTCCATTGGCACCTTGCAGTTCATTGTCCCATTCCAGCTTTAGCCCAGGCAGTCCCATCCTGCTTGTTTTTCTCTCTCCAGCCCACGGTGTTTGTGCTCCTGGGCTGAGATTTGGATCATTTGGGTGCCCAGCTGGAGCAGGAATTGTGAAGAGAGCTCAGCAACACTGAATGTGAAGCTCAGACCCACACACTAAAGCAGCACAGAACCTGAAAAATAGAAAATATAAAAGCTAAACCTGAGGCATCACCTGCACCCCACAAAGCAGCACAGCACTGATAAAGAGGTTATGCTGCATGTACCAAAGGTCCCAGAGTTTTTTCCCTGGAGCCTCTCTAAGGGATTTTGGGGGATTTCAATGCACATGACCTCACACCCAAAGGATGTGCAGCTTTCTCTTGCACTTGAGCACAGTGGGGAAAATTTACATCAGGAGGAAATCCTAGCATTGAGAAAGACTTTTTTTCCCTTTCCTTCACACATGCAGGCTTTGTGGGAACCTGTGCTTCCAGAGGGTGGAGGAGCCTGTGGGAAAGGGATTTCTCCTGCCTTCTCCTGCCTGGCATGGGTGGTAACCCAGGTGCAGAAATTATTTCATGCAGGGAATCCTTGGGCATGGAAATGGCAGTGCAGGGATGTGGGAGATGCAAGAACCACCATGTCAGGATGTTCTCTTCCTGCTCTTTTGGAGCCCTTTTATTCATACAAACACAAGATCAGAGAGAACAAACACTCCTGGAATGGTTTGGGTTGGAAGGACCTCAAAGCCCATCCAGTGCCACCCCTGCCATGGCAGGGACACCTCCCACTGTCCCAGACTGCTCCAGCCTGGCCTTGGGCACTGCCAGGGATCCAGGGGCAGCCACAGCTGCTCTGGGAATTCCAACCCAGCCAGGAATTCCCAATTCCCAATCTCCCACCCATTCCCTGTCTCCTGTCCCTCCATCCTTTGTCCCCAGTCCCTCTCCAGCTCTCCTGGAGCCCTTCAGGCCCTGCCAGGGGCTCTGAGCTCTGCCTGGATCCTTCCCTTCTCCAGGGGAACATTCCCGGGGCTCTGAGCTCTGCCTGGATCCTTCCCTTCTCCAGGGGAACATTCCCGGGGCTCTGAGCTCTGCCTGGATCCTTCCCTTCTCCAGGGGAACATTCCCAGGGCTCTGAGCTCTGCCTGGATCCTTCCCTTCTCCAGGGGAACATTCCCGGGGCTCTGAGCTCTGCCTGGATCCTTCCCTTCTCCAGGGGAACATTCCCGGGGCTCTGAGCTCTGCCTGGATCCTTCCCTTCTCCAGGGGAACATTCCCGGGGCTCTGAGCTCTGCCTGGATCCTTCCCTTCTCCAGGCTGACCAGTCCCTGTTATTTTATGTGGATGACTGAGGGACACTCAGCTGGGTCTCGAGCCCACCAAAAGCTGAGTCTCTCCTCATTCCTGTGCTTAAATAATATGGAATCTTTCCAGGAATTTTCTGGTGCTGGATATGACCAAGTAACACAGCAGTATGAATTTTAATCCTACTATTAAATGTAGTTTTTGTTCAATTTATTTTGTCCACTCTGTGTATATTCACTGACTATATCTTACTGGAAAAAAAAAGTATAAGATGGATTTATTTATTTTACATCTACTTATAAAATATATAAATAATCTCTCTCTATATATAATTTTATATATAATTAATTACTATTAACATGGTAATTAATTACTATTAACACAATAAGTTTAATAATAAAGGCTGTATTTTTTTAAGGAGGAGAAGAAGCAAGATTTATTTTAAAATGATTCAAGCCCCAACACCTTCAAGAATGTTGACAATTTGTTGTCTTGTGTATATTGACAGGCTGAGTGGTTTGTTTCTGTTTGAATGCAGCAGAAGTTTGTTGCTGTTGTTGGTTAAGTGCTTCCAGTGTGTTCATCTCAGACAGCATTAACAAGGAATAAACAAGACCTCACTGGAGGTTTAGAGACCCAAGCAGTATTTATGTGTTCAGAGCTCATTTTAAATAAAGACCTTCTTTTGGCCATGTCAGAAGGACAGAAAATCAGGACCACAGGTTTTATCTGGGTTTTTTTTGTGTGTGTTTTTTTTTTTTTTTTAAATCCTGAAGCTTTTTAGGTTATTCCAGCACTGAGTGTGTCAGCCCAGGGAATGAACCAAAGAGTAAAAGCCACGTTCTTCTTGTACAGAAAGATTAAGAGCTGGTCTGGGGAAGAAAGTCCAAGAGTAAACAAAGGTTGCACGATTCCCTTGGGAAAACACCAAAGTTCCTGCCATGTGTTAAATGTTCCTGCAAACCTCACGATGCTGGTTTGAATTTCATATGCTCTGTGACACTTTTGTTAATGTATTGCCACATAAAGCTGAGAGGGGAGAGACACTAAAAATGTACAGACAACTATGCATAAAAAGAGCATTAATAACTTCCTGGACTTCTTTCTGAGGTTGATGATAATTTACTCCACAGAATTAAAGCTTTTTTTTTTTTAAGTTGAATGCTAAAATGAAAAGTATGCAAAATTATTGCAGTTTGAGATGGAAATTATGCTGCCAGAAGGATGGGTGATGTATGTAATGGGAGAAATAGGTCTCTTAGACTAAAGCAGACTCTGGTAAATCATAAAATATGTAAGGAGTCTGTGGCCAATCCTGGATTTGCTAGAATGAATATAAATGTGAGGAACATCTAATGGTATGATAACTTCTGCTGGTAAAGTTGGGTGTTTCCAAGGACAGACAAATCCCAGAGCACAGGATCCCCTGAATTTGGGATCAATACAGCTCAGGGTGTCCACACTCACCTCTGAGGGAGTTTTTCTCTTTTGCCATTGTTTTCTAGCGTCCAGCCCTGGCCCAGCTGTGTGAGGTGGAGTCCCCATCACTGGAGGGCTTTCAAAGCCACGTGGATGTGACACTTGGGGACACGGGGCAGTGGTGGCCTTGGCAGTGCTGGTTGGACTGGATGCTAAACTTTAGTCCAGGTTCTTGGGCTGTGACCACCACCAGGAAATCACTGGATGATGGACAGAAGGCATTTCCCTCTTTCCTCTGGGGAAATGGCAACCAGGAAGTTTTTTTAAACTTTTACTGCAAAATGCCCTAAAGCTCAAGCTTCTCTTACCAGGCATTGAATAAATTCTTTTAGTCTGTGTTTATATCTGTGACATGTATGTATACACAGAGATATGTACAGACTCTAACTCTGAACTTTCCTTCATTTGCTTTCCCCAAAGCAAAACTCTGGAGAGTTTGCTTGCCATCATCAGGATTTTCTCAGATTTGGGTTGAGTTCACCTCTCTTGTATTTGTAAACTGGAACAAAAAGTTACTGTGGAGCCTGTTTGACAAACTCCTTTCGTTAGTATCATGGCTTATAAAGTTTATTTCCAAGAAATGAAGACATGGCAGCGTTTATACCCATAGACTGAAGCCAAGTTTCCTTCTTTTTCTTGGCATATAGAGCTCAGGTTCAGTATCCTCAAGATGCATAAATTATACAGGTTTGACCAGAGAGCTCTAAAGAATTGGCACCCATACCTCCCATTTATGGATGATTTCATAGTACTGTCATATCTTCTCAAAGTTCAATCTCTAACACAACTTTTAAACTCTCAAGGTGTTAAAATTTGCTTTCTGCTCCTCCAGGAAGACAGAACCTTGCTTGGATGGCAGGAGCAGGCAGTTGGATGAAATGTCAGCTCTCTGACCCAATTTAGCATTCCTTTGCACCACTTTCCCATTTGGAATTGGCCAGTGAAGAATTTTTTAAAATTTAAAGAACATTTTAAAAGAAAAATGCCAGTTTATCCACTTTATGCAAAACGCTGTCCTATTTTTTTTTTGTAGCATTAGGCAATACAGCCCACTTTTGAAATCCATGGTATACCATCCATGGCAGCTCTATTTTGCTGTTTTTCTGGCAGAATTTGAGCTTCTTAAACCTCATATTCTCAGATTTCTTCCTCTGAAGCATTTTTGATGCACGGCAGGTCCCTGATTTCAGGGCTGGCCCGTCCTTTCTTAATCACCTTGCAAACAGAGTAGCTTCATTCAGGTGATAATTTAAAATTGTTTTGTAGAGGATTAATTAAATCTATGATTCTCCATTGAGGTGGAATTCCTACTCAGTTTGGGGTATTTTATTTAAATTCTCCCTACTTGTTCTTTCAAAATTTTATGCTATCAAATCTGTTTATGTGAAGTGCCAGAATCAGCCAAGGGCTGGTTTTATGCAGTAATTTCATATTTGTGCTCCTTGTCTTTCCCAACTGAAATCTCTTACACAAATGAAGTTCCTCACATCACTTTTTGAATTTAGTGACTTTAGTATGTTTTTTTTTTTTACCCTGACCTGCACTACCTGTGGATTCAAAGGCCATTTAAACATTTATGTGTTTTTTTCACCCTGTTTCCAGAGTGTTTCAATTCCCACCAGCCCATCCTCCAACTTGTGTATTCTTCTGACCCATCTCTTTAATTTCTTTTGATTATTTTCGGCATAGTGACGTGTTCACCCATCACTTATAGCCTGCATTACAACTTTCCTGTATTTTTCGCCTCTTATCACCTTTTTGCAGGAGATTTCCAAGATCTCCACACAACCAGGCTTTGTAAATCCATTCCTGAGGAAACCAGAAGTATACAACTGTAGAGTGTGTCTGTGTTTGCACAAAATTGTTGGGCAATTTTGGCCACTGATAAAAAGGATCATAATGCTATTAAATCTCTCCAAATGTAGTGAATGTGGGCACTTGGGTACATAGAACAGCTAAAATTAGGGAGGAAAAAGCTGCAGCCTCAGTTCAGCTGTGACAGAGTGAGGAGTCCAGGGTGGAAAGAGGAGAAACCACGATCCACAAATCCTGCTTCTCCTGAAACCTCTTCTGTACCACTCATCCCTTTTATTAAATCAAATCTTACATTGAAAACATGAAGCCTCCTGGGAATAGTTTGGGTTAGGGAGCTTCACATCCCACCAGAATCTGTGATAGAGATGATGAATTATCTTTCTTTTTGTATATACTGTCTGACTTGTGCATTGAAGCTGACAGAAATCAAAGATAACACATAGAATTATATACAATACAAAAATTTGTGTACAGTTAGATTATAAAATTACACAGGTAATTATTTCTATTTATTTTTTTTTCTTTCTCATCTTAATAGACAGAGCAAGTATTTGTTGTGAACTGAATAAGGAGAAGTTTGGAAAGAAGTGACAAACAAATTCTGCATCATTACAAGTATCAGGGTACAAAGTTGAAACTGGCCACAGTTCTTAAAGTCAAAACACTGGATTTTTTAGTTTTGATGTTCTTTTGGCATCTTGTGGGTGAAAGAAGGTCAGTGATAGGTAGAAGGGGAAAAGAGAAAGGGTCTAATTGCTGCAGCCCTTCACGAGTTCAAGCTCATTGTAATTAAGTGTTAATTTTTCTTAAATTAGAAATTATTAAAGACCTGTGGCTAGGGTTGTAATGTGATCTGCTCCAAAGAGGTGACTCTGCTTTGGAGCCACTGCAGACTGAGTTGCAATCTGAACAAAGTAAATGGTTGTAAATACATTGAGTAATTGGGTATTAATGGAAGCTGTTGTGCACACACTGCCCAGGCCCCTCTGGAGCTGCAGAATTGGGCTGTCATTCACAGATCTGATTGCAGGAACCTGGTTTTACAAATCTGTAAGGAGTGGGAAACTCATGGTTAAGAGCCCAAGCCAGGAGAGAGGCATGTCAAGAATATTTTTTTTCCTAGGCAATCTATTCCATAATAGCTGATTTTCAAGGTTTTGGGTTCTCTCTAGGAAACACCCAGCATTGCCAGTGGGCATTGCCAGGGAGGGGGTGCAGCTCTGACCTGCTGGTGCTGCACCTTTGGCATTCTGTGAGCTGGTTTTACAAGGCTTCCTCATTATAGAGCAGAAATTGCTAAATAGATTTTAAGTTAAAGCAGACAAATACCTAGACAGCCTACAACATAATAGGGGAAAGATCAAATTCTACCCTTGCTTAAATTCAAGCAGCTCATTAGCATTAATAGGACTGCTTGTGTAACTGATAGCAAAATTTGGTTAGTAAACCTTGAAGGACTTCAGCTTAAAAACAGATTTTTATGTACAGGCCAGGATAAAAACCAGCTGAAACTGATGAAATGCAATTTATACCACCATAACAACAGTGCCTAGGAGTAAGATGTTGGGATATTTCCCCCTTCAAGTGGGTAAAGATTGTTCCCAGACTGAAGCCTTCATTGCAAGCCAACTTTTAACTGCAAGGGAAATGTCTGAACTGGTGAGTTAAGCATTGCAGACCATTTTTTGATGTTGAAAACATTACTGTGAAGTCATCTGGTGCAAAAACCACCGTGGTGAGCAGGGGCTTTGTTTCTGTGTTGTCTGCAAAACTGGGAAGCTTTTAGGATCATTTCTGTTGCAGTTTAACTTTTCTCTTAAATATGTTTTGGAGTATTGGGGGTTTCACTGCAGGAAGGTATCATGATCTTAAGTATTACCTTCATAAATAGGAAAGTCTCAGTTTTAACTCTGCACTCCTAGGAGTGTTTTAGGGAGGTTTATATCAGATACAAGCAAAAATTCTTCACTGGAAGGGTTGTCAAACAAGAAAGGGAAGCCCAGGGCAGTGGTGGCGTCACCATCCCAGGAGGGGTTTAGAAGACATCTAGATGTGGCACTTGGGGACAGTGTCAAAACACTAGATTTTTTAGTTTTGAAGTTCTTTTGGCAGCCTATGGTGGCCAAAAGAGCATCAAAACTAAAAAATACAGTGTTTTAGTGGTGGCCTTGGCAGTGCTGGGGGTTGGATTTACAGGTCTTAGAGGGCTTTTCCAACCCAAGTGATTCTATGTTCATCATGAGAATGTCAATGTGCTTTGAAGAAATTTTGGAATTGTCCTTTTGTGCTTCCACTTCAAACACAAACAAACATGTGACTGCCATTTTCACCTCATGGCAGTTCTGGTCAGAAATATTTCCATTCGTGGCTGGGGGAGTCACTGTCTTAAATATCCCAAGTGTGTGCAATCACAGAGTAAGAGAACCGCAATAAAAGAGCTGTAGCTCCAAAAAGACACTTTTATTCCATAACATAAGACCCAAAACCTGTGAAGTTTTGTCTTTCCCAGCTTTGTGCACTCCCAAACACACCTTCATGGCTCTTTCAGCCCGGGTTTTGCTGGCTGGCTGTGCCCAGAAGAAAAAATGATGGTCTGAAGATATAAAAGACATTAATTATTTGCTTTATTCAGTAACAGCCAAAGGGCTGAGACTGCTCCATGCTGCACTTCCACATTGAAGATTTTTAATTATTGGTACTCTGCTGGCAGTTTGGGTGAGACAAATCCCTCACATTCCCAAATATCAAATCCCTTATGTACGATGCCAAATATAATCTGTGGCCCTCAGAAGAGTCTCCCAGAGTCCCTTATTGTCCCCCAGAAATTCAGAGCTTGGCCAGGTCACTGAAAATCAAGTGCAAGGCTTGGCAGCACCTTGCAATACCTGCAGCCAGGAATGACACATATTCAAAACTTGGCAAACACCCAGCACAAGGTGTTATCTGTGCCACCCAATCAGCTGCTTGAAAAAGCCACAAAATCTCAATTAAAAGAAAGAAAATGGCATGTTTTGGTTGGGTGTTTTTTGTTTTGTTTTTTTTTTTTTCCTTTTGTTTTCCTGTGAGCAATAAAAACCAGGTACTTCAGCAAAGCAAGATAACTCAAGATCTGATGAATAAATAATACCCCGTGGTTGAATAATTTAAATGTAGTGGCAGATGCCTGGAACAATCTTTATCCTTGAAACAATAAGATGTGACCATGTGCAGTTGGTGTGCCAGACAGAGAAGGTGAAGGATTAAAACCCTGACTTGGGGAGTTGTGCTCCAAAATTCCAGAAGATTTTGAGCAATGTCCCATGCAACCCTTTGCAGGAGCACTGAATTCCTGAGGTTTAGGTAGGACAGGTGGATGTGCTGAGGATGGAGGAAAATGCTGCTAGGTAAAGCTGATTAAAGTATTTCAACCATGAAGGTAACTTAAATCAGGTAACTTAAATGCAGGTAACTTAATAAAGGTGGGACAAAGTTTTTCTGAGTTTTTCTCCTTAAAAGAGAATTGAGAAGGCTCACAAAGCAAAGGGGAGTTTGGCCTCTCTGTTTTGTTTAAGATAACCCATGAATGTTGCTCCTTCTGGTGGTTTTGGTAATTGAGAATCCAGGAGTTTTTAAAGTTTTTAAACCTCTCCTCCTTGGGTCTGTGGTGTCCCTGCTGCTCTCCAGACATGTCCCCACCACGGATTGTTCCTCTGCAGGGATGTGTCCTGGTGTCCTTCATGAGTCTTGTGCTAAGGGGTGGCTTTGGATAGATGTGGGGAATTTGGATTCATGCAGAAAAAAGAGAGAAAGAATGAGTTGCTCTCGTAATTTTATTATCTAGTTTATTTCAAAAGTTGTGCTTTGGTTCATTGGTTTGTGGTTTTTTTTTTGTTGTTTTTTTTTTTTTTTTTTTTGTTTTTAATATAAATGGAGGATTTTTTTAAATGCCCACAAGGCAAACTATTTTCCCATACATATTTAAATGCCCACAAGGCAAACTATTTTCCCATTTTGCATGCTGCTCTTCACCTCATCTTCATAAAAAAAAGAGTTTTTAAGTTATCTGAGAAATTCCAGATTGAAGTACTTCACTCTTGGAAGACACTGTGAGTTAAGAAGCTGTTGTAGTGAAGGAAATTCAAGGTGTGTTGTCCTGCAAAGAATTTATTTGTGGAATTAGTATAAGAAAATGGGAACACAAGAGCTCCTTGAGCTTGGTATGGTCCGGAGTGAAAACACAGTTTTGCTTTTATGAAATTAAGGATTTTGGCAAATGTTGTCTTTGGGCTTTGATTTGAGGTGTTAATAAATGTAATTAAAGAGTAGGGAAGGAGAAATATTTTGTGTTTGGTGAGGACTCTTTGTTGAGCTGCTTATGCTGAAGGAATTTAAAATGAAAATACGCCTCATGCCACAACGCCAGTGGGCACAAATTAAAATTGAACAAGGTTTGGGGCTTTTTGTCAGTTCACTTTCCCCATGTAGACTGAAATACCTCCAGAGTATTTTTTTACTATTGGCAAATTACCAGGCTTCTAACAGTAGTTAAAATCTTATTATCAGCATGATTAATATTTTATTTATGTTGGTGTGATGACTACTAGGATGTCTGGAACTGTGATAATATTTTTAATACTCTGCAAGTTACAAAAGTGCCCATCTCATCAAAAAGCCTGCATGATGGAAAAAATCATAGGGAGCAGGTTAGGGAGTGGAAAACTGCCTTTTTTAAACTCCAGTATAATCTTACGTTTTGTTTCCTCCTTGTTTTTCCTTCTTGTGCTACAGAAAAGATCTGGGTTTTGTGACAGGGCTACCAAAATTAATTTAAACCAGAGAAATGCCACTGCTCATTTATATCTACATAAGCCAAGAGGCACATGAAAAGTTAGTGTAAATCCAGCAAATTTCTTCTTCTTTTTTTTTTTTTTTCTTATATTTCCACAAAACCAAAGAATTCTGGATCAAGGATTATGTGGAAAAGTAAGATTTAAACTTTAAAGGAACATATATAGAGTGTATACAACATTATAGAGTTAGGGAAAAAAGATGATGAACTTCAGGGGAGTGTGGAAGCATCCCTGAAAGTGGAATTGCTGGAATTTTAGTGGGTGAAAAGAAATGCTAGTCAAGTTTCAGTTCTCTGAGGTCAAAGTTGCAGGGTTTTCTACTTTAGAGCATCACACCCAAATGTGCTCCTTGATTTCTTCTTCATTCTTCTTTCATTCTTTTTACTTCTCTCTGGGCTATCTCCAGGGTATCTACATTTTTCTCCAAGTATGGTGCCCAAAACAGTGCTCCTTGATACTGGAGAGTGGAAGAAGCACTTTACACACATCCTGCATAAAATATTTGTACTCCAAAACTGCTTTATTTGGCTTAAAATGGATGATAGTTGGTGGGAGCTTTTTGAACAGTTCAACTGAAGATGTGTGTTATTCTGAAACTTAGGATGTAGCCCACTTGTCCAATCAACCTGGTGTTTAATTAATCCTTGTTAATGAAACAATTTTAAGTCATGATGTGACAAAAAACTTGTGACATTTGTGGAGGAGAAAAAAGTCTGGTGCGATGCTGCCTTTTTTTTTTTTTTTTAACTTCTGCAAAAATGCAAATTAAAATTGTCCGTGTGTAATTATGGAGTGGATGAGAAGACAGAAACTTTAGTGGAATTGTGTGTGCCTTGGGGCTCTGTTCCTTCACTGAAGATCCAAGGATTCCTTGATGCACAAGATCACAGTTCTTATTGGACATCTAACCAAATGATTCATCAGGGCTCCAAAATGAGCTCTCCCCCTCAGCTTTAGAGAAGCAAAATGCCAAATTAAATACCCCAAACCAAAAAAAAAAAAAAAAATTGAGAAAGTCACACAAGGAGAGAGCTTATGGGCAGGTTTTGTTCTTTGACTGCTCTGTTTTAGGGACCAATTTGCTGTTTTCTTCTTTTAAGGAGAATGAATATTTCCTCTATCAGTAATTTCTCTTTACCTATTATGACTTACACAAATTTCTCTCATTTTGTGGCAGTGGTTTGAGTTTTGATGGAGGGATGGTGTCAAACAGAATTTTTTTTTTTTCGGTCTAATTTAATTTAGGAGGATTTTCCATTGAATTTAACCCAAGTACTCAGAGTAGGAATTTTTTAGGCTGGAAGGACCTGCCCAAGCTCCCTATCTCCAAGGTGAGATCCTAGCAGGGATGGATGGACCCTCAAAACCCCTGGGTTACATCTAAAACACTCAAACCAGCCAAAAACTCTCCTCCCTTCTCTGTTCCTCTGCCCAAACTCAAACTCTCATATTTTAAATATCAAAACAGTGTGGAGAGGTAAATCTTCTAAACAACAAAGGAGAATTAAACAGGCAACTTCTCTGGGTAATAACAAAGTTTTGTAGCTAATACTCTCCACATACTGTGCAGAAAATGAATCCCATAAAATACAAATAACTTCTCCCTAAGCACCTGTAGCTTCTTGCTAATATTTAAAATTTATTTGCATTTCATTTAAATAAATTTTAAAATTGCAGCACAAGCTCTGTGTGGTTGTATGTCCATACTGCTCCTGGAGAAGGAGTAGCTGTGGCATAAAATGCAAAGGTAAAAAATAAATTGCTTTTCTCTTGAAATGCTGGTAGTCTCTCCTGCAGCCTGCTCACTGTTTCAGCCTGGGATTGTTAAAAACAAGAGTCTATAGCTGAAAATAATCCCAAAGAGTGCAGGTTCAATGTAAGTAAAAGAGTGAAAACCTGGAACAAGAAATAAGTGTGTTTGGTGTTGCTTTAAGAAGTGCAAATACAAAATCCTTAAATCAGGGTCTTTTTAATGAGCAGTTGTGAGTTTCTTGTGTTGTTACCCATTGGATTCCATTTTGTGCTTGCCTTCCCCAACGTTGGGGCTGTGCAGAGATGCTGTGCAGTTCATCAGATTTAATCTCACCAGGTGAGTCAAGCTCTTCAAGGAAGGGTGGTGCTCACAGCATCTCTAATTTCCAAGAGAGTTAATTTCTTAATTCAATGGTTTACCTCGATTCTGTACCAAAAATCTGCGCTGTGAAGGTCAGGAGGGAATGGGAGCAGGAGGAAAGAACATTGTCCTTCCCAGTTCCTTTTCAGTATCCAAGTGTCTGGGAAAACTTTGTAGCACTGCATCTACTTCATGAATTTCCTTCCATATTTCTTTTGGAAATGAGGGAGTCTTGTAGCAACTTTTTCCTTAACTTTTCTTTAACAAAAATCTCATGGTAGGCATTAAACTCCATCCTTGGCAGTGTCCAAGACCAGGCTGGACAGGGCTTGGAGCAACCTGGGACAGTGGAAAGTGTCCCTAACCATGGCAGGGAGTGTGACTGGATGAGCTTTAAGGTCCCTTCCCACCCAAATTAATCTGATTCTGTGATCTCATTTACCTGTGAGTAAAGTGCGTGCATAGAAAATACAGAACAGTACAATATATAAATAAATTGCTGAGGTTTGTGTTCCCAGCACTGTCTAGATGAGGTGTTAAGATGGCTGATGACATTCTAGACTCAGTTTTAATCTTGCCCAGGGTAAGTTAGGCTCGTGATATTTTATTTGACCCTTCTTTTATGTTGCCTCCAGTGTTCTGGTGTAAAACCAACCCAATCTAATTCAATTCACCACTACTTTACCCTTCAGTTAGAGCAAACCTACAATGAGCACACAAAGGCCACTGTGATGGTATCTTCTTTGATCTTCAGCTTGCTCAATCTACTTCCTACTGTGCTGGCTCACAATTTCATTTTAATAGTTAAGTAGTTTGGACATCATTAAAAGAACTGTGTCTGGAGGCAGTGATATGGCACTGATCAGTTTGTCAAGTAATTCCATTAAAAAAAGTTCACAGTTCTGTCCTGATATGATGTAGAGAAAATGTCTCATTAAAAACAACTTTTGTAAAATACTTTCACCCATTTCAACTTAAAAAAAATGAGGATAATTTCTGGAGACTCGCTCTTTCCAGTCTAATACATCATCTTCTTTTAATCTCCACTACTTCCTGCCTTTCCTTTTTTTTTTTTTTTTCCTAGCAATTATTAATAATTTTGTTGCTCTGCTTAATTTTCATAAGTGGGCTCAAATATATTTTTGGAAGCTCTGCTAATGACGGCCTGGGTTGCAATATGGGCTAAATGCATGTTCAATATGGGGGTGTCAAACATCAGCTTCCAAACCCTGGGCAAGATGAAGCTCCATTTCTTCCAAACTGGGTCAATTCCATGTGCCCTATAGCCTCACCCCATGGCTGTGTCCACTGAAGGAGCCAGTTATGAGTCTGCCAATTAATTTATCCCAAAATCCCTCTGAATCCATGTCCCATCCGCCACCTCAATCCCTACAACTCCCTGAGCTTCTTCCTCCAAGCCCTGCAAAATTCCCTGTATACTCATCCTTGGGACTTTCTTCAAAAGACACATAAATATTCTCAACCTGATGCTTTTCTTCACATAGTTTGATTTTTTGCAAGTGATCTTCCTTTCTCTCAGTCATTATCTGAGTGGCAACGAGGTGGTGATGAGCTGGTGAATTATTTCTCTTGTGCCTGGGGTTTGGAGGAGTCAGCCTGGAGATGGTGACCTGTTTTTACATTGCATTTGGCCTGATTTGAGGCAGATCCTACAATCTCTTTCTGAAATATCAAGAGACCCTTTACATATTCTGGGTTGAAGCGTGGGTTATTTGCTTGGTGTTTTAAATCTAGAAAATCTGGTGAGTTGGCTCCACTTTTAGCATTTGTATTCCTTAATAGTAGCCACGTTCTCAAGCCAGGGAAACTGAGTAAGTAATTTTTGATTGTTTGTGCAGGGAGAGGGATAAAAACTGGTTCCAAAAATGCAGATTCTTATCCCTGGGGCTGCTGGGTTCCAGCAGCAGGGCAGGATGAGATGCTGGCTGACGTGAGGAGGTGTTGTGGTTCTCCAAGAGCACCATCCCTGCTTCCATCCCTGTGGAGAAAGGAGAGGAGCAGGAGGGGACACAAAGTAGCTCCAAAGCAATTTGCCTTAAGATGTGTCACTCTGCTTTATGTTTCTGAATTTGCACTGGGACTTCGACCTGTCTTTTACATTTTACCCTGTCTCACAGGCAGGGGTGTTTCAATGCTGAGAGTGAAGGAGGTGATGGGTAGGCATTGGTGTTTGGTTTTCAGGAGGTTTGTTTTATTTGGGCTGATCTTAACATAAAGCATGTAGGCTGAAACTGAATTTGCAGTTTAATATTGTCAGTGTGGTTTTGATGATTTTCACCTGGAATACACCTGGAACAGGGTGCACACGTTCAGTGCTGTAATCTGAGCTCAGCTGGAGACAAACTGCTGCCAGTGCTGCCTGCTTGAATATTGAGGTTTGGTTTGGATGGCATTAAAATCAATTTAATCTCTCCACCCACGTTCTCTGATGTTTTGCTGTTTTGCCAGGTGGAAAGGAATAGATTTGAAAGAGTTTAAATAAAGTAGGAGCAATTTATGTCCAGCAAATCCTGTAGAAATAATAGATTTTAAAGCAAATGAAAGACTGCTATCAAAAGTGTTGGTCTACAATGTTTTGGTTTTTTTTAAGAAATCCTTTTAAAAATTCCTTTAAAAAATAGTTGTAGATATTCAGCTTTATAATTCTGATCAGTTTGAGCAGGTACGCTCAAACGATTTTCAATACAGAAAAAAATGTGGCTCTCCAATTTGCCACACACACACACACACAAAAAAAAAAGAAATAAAAAGGCGAGACAAACCCACAGAGAATACCTCAAGCCCTGGTATCTCTTAAAATAACAGATGAAAAAAGAAATTTGAAAGCAAAACAAAGAGATAAAGAAGCATCAGCCGCTGAAACCCCTTAGGTATTCTACCTTCCAGTGTGCACCATCTGACTGACACACTTCTCCATATGCTGAGGAGGAGCAAGAACTATTCCCAGCTAACCCACAATTATGCCTTCATTATTTCTTTTTAATCTCCTCACAGTTCCCATAGGGCCTCATATTTGGTTAGATGAATGTCCCTGCAACAGCCCAACTTGGAAAGAGTCTCCCACAAAACTTTATGTTACGCTTCGTGCAAATTTGGTCCGGAGCTATTTTTATCTTCCCCTCGCTCTCTTTTTTTCATCCCATCATTAAATAAATTATTTTCAGGGCTGCTTTCAGTCTCTCTTATGGTGCTGAAGGATTTGTTAGGACAGAATAGGAATAGGAAACATTCAGTAATTTTTTTTTTTCCCCAATGGTGCTTTTAGAGGTATTTGCATTTAGATTTTTTTTTCTTTACAGACGAGTTGATTTTTAGATGTACAGCAGGATTTGGACCACTTATGTAATTCTGTGCCAAAAAATCCCTGGATTTCACTGTAAGGAGTAGTGTGACCTATTAGTCATGTTGAATATACTTTATATATTTCACACTCTGCTCCGTGCAGATCTGAGATAAAAGGATATAAACAGAGATAAGTATTTTTGCCTACCTATTCTGCCTGTAAAGTTATTTTGCTTGGGGGCCCAAAGTATGAGCAGTATAGTATTAATATGGTGAAATTGCTACAATTATGTTGTACTCCCACATTACCTTTGATGTGATATTTTGCAAATTGTTCTGTGCAGAATTATTTTGCTATGGTTACATTGTAAATGTCATTTTGTGATGAGATACTTGGAGATGTATATAATGACTTATAATAAACTTTATGGAAGAATCATAAATAAGAGATTAAAATCTTATATATTGTAATGGTTTTTTTTTTTGCATCCCTTTTCTGTACCACCTGTCCTGGTTGCTTGGCTTTGAAATTATCTTTCTTTTGCAATTCAGAGTTTACTTGGTGAACTTGGAGCTGAAAGGAGGTGATGGAAGGACTGGCTCTTGTCAGTTCATATCCTTGATTTTTTTTTTTTTTTTTTGTTCATACTGAGGGTTTTCAAGTGTTGGACTGACCAGTAAAACACTCAAACCCTCCTTTGACTTCCAGATTATTATTTTTGGTTGTTAAATCCATCTGCTTCTGTCTCTGGGTCTCAGCTTTTTGTCAGAATTTTGTTTTCTGTTGTGGGGGCCGAGAAAATGAATTAATGACTTGTCTTAGGTTTTGTAACTTTAGGGTGTCACCTCGTAGTTAGAGACAGACGATTTATGCTTGGAGAATTAATCTCTGCAGGTTTCACCAGGTCCGAGAGAGTTATCTCCTTACTCCCTGTTCATTTTTAATACAAAAAAATAAAATTAAAAATGCAGAACTGGATCCCCAAAGGACACTTTGCATCAAGCTACATGAAAGCCCAAACAGACCACAATACAGGGAGTATTGACTGGAATAATTTGTGTGTGAGGAAGAAGATGAGAAAAAAAAAATAAATAAAAGAGCAGCAATTACAGTTTATTGAAAAGACCACATTTCTGTATTTCGAGAAACTTAAAGAATAAATCAAAACCACGTTTGTGGTTTTGCTGCTAACTGAAAGCAGGAGAGTATCACTTCTCTGGAGCAGGGTCAGACAGAACCTTTTACTGTGGCTTGTGGATGAAGGCTGCAGAAATACACTTAATGGGCTGAGAGAGAGGGTGTTGAAAATAGATCCGTGAATGATAATTTGAAAAAGAAGTTGCCAGTCCCAATAACTTTCTTAAACCCACATCTTGGAAAGCATTTATGCTATTTTTGGAGCATGATGAAGTCCATCAAAAAGTGCAATCAGCTTTGAATGCAATAAAATAAAAATCAGGTTTGCAATTATGGTCTGCTGAAAATCTTCAAAAAGTGGGGAAAGTTTCTCCATGAGACAGAGGATTTATAATGGCTTTTGTAATGGAAGATGTCAGTAGCTATTGGTAATCTTTGTATTTCATTAAGAGTAATTGTCTCAAGGTGTTTTACTGCGCTGTCCTTAGTAAAATTTTTATTTCATTTTTCTCAAGTGCATTAAAGCCCTTAATTTAAGTGTTTAAAGGACATTTTGTCCCCTTAGATACATACTGAAAGCATTAAAGATAAGTCAATGAAATCAAGATGTGTTTATCAGACCATGAGAGGATCTTAAACACATCGTGGAATGCTGCTAATGAGGAAGGAATCCAAATCAGTCAGATATAAAAAAATCACCTTTCATAATCTCCCCATGCCAGGACACTGAGTCACAAACTGCAATTATGAGTCAAAATTTGCCAATTTTTTTTTTCTACTGCTTTGGAATGACCTTATGTCTGTCTGCAGCTTGGATTTGTCGTGTTGCTCATGACTTCAGCACACTTGGACTTGCCAGGTGGGGTTTTCTCTGGCAAAATAAGAAAATAAACAGGAGGAGAAGGCAGCTCCATCCCAGTTATTTGCTGCCCACCAGGATTTTGCATCTCTTCCTCTCTCTGCCCCCTTCTGCTGCTTCCCCAGCTGATGAGGTGCTGGTGTGTAGTGACCCGTGGAATTTCTGGTTTGGATTAGCAGGGAATTATTCAGGTTGAAGGTGGTGCAGGTATGGCTGGGTTGGCAGGAAGGGTGGTGGTTTATGCTGTAAACCCCTGTTTAAATGCCATTTAAAATGTGTGTCACAGCACCCCTGAGACCTGCCTTGCTGCTGGCCCCAGTTACCTTTGGGGAATTTGGATTCTGATATTGTCATTATTCCTGTCAGTGGATTTTGGGGGTGACAGCAGGCTTTGGGAAGCCAAACACAGCCATGCAGCATTCCCTGCGCTTTGGGTGGGTGTGATTTTTGGCAGCTTTGCTCCGGTTTGGGGGTTGTTTGGTGATGGGGTGAGTGCAGCAATCGCTTCTCTCGCAAGTTCATTCCTGCCCCCAGGCTCAGCCTAGTAAGGACACACTGTGAGCTGATGCTTAATTAACCACCTGCATCCCCAATCAGAGCTCACTCCAGCACAGTCCTGAAGGGGCTCCTGATTGAGGAAAACCCAGTTTTTAGGTTATTATGGCTCATTTTATATTGTTTCTGCACTCTGTGTCACAGGCAGGGTGGGGGAATGGTATCTCAGTGAGTCTTTAGCTTAAGCTAAAGGTGTTGGAGTTGAAAGTTGACTTTGAAAGAGTTAACTTGGATATGCCAAGTGAGTAAAATCAGATCAGTTTTTAAATAATGATTTATTTTTTCTTTGTCATGAAGCAAGATCACCTTAAAGTTTATAAGTCCAAGTTTCAGCCAAAGAACCACAATCTGTGGGCTTTAAACCCAGACTCCTGGCCGTCACTCTAACTCAAGTTTGTTTAAAGGTGAAATGCTTAGAATGAGGTGGCTGCAGCAAAATTAAGTTTTCAGACCTGGCAGTGGAATAGATTCAATGAAATTTCTTTCTGAAGTTGTGCTGTGAAAGTGGTATTTTGGGCTGGCATTGAGGGACACTGTTGTTGTTGAGGTAGGGACAGGAATAAAATGACTCTTAGTTCAGAAGGTAAAGAATGAACTGAACTTTATTAACAACTACTGTTCTACTTTTGTAACCAGGATTGCTAAGGTGAAATATGATGGTCTCAAAGTGAAAACCTTTCTCACCATTGGTGCACTATGAATACACGGTGGTACAACATATCTATAAACAGTATGAACAGAAAGAGAGATAATAAATGGTTTATATTCCTCTCAGACTTTTTCCCAGGCTTAGCCTGGTAGAAATCTCCTTTTCTCTCTAACTAAACTAAAAATATCCATAGGACACCTCTGTGTTAGGTGTAAAATATCATCTTGTGTGGCTGAATTTTCAGGCAGGGCCGTCGCTCAGCAGAAGGGAAGGAACACATACAAATGATGCTCACAGCTAATGACGCCACTTTTTCAGCCTAAATACCTTGGAATCCACGAAGACAGCTCCTAGACAAAGGGGACACCAGCAAAATTCCCTGCCATAGATTTCTCCCTTCCTAATGACAGGAACATCTCTCTCAATATTCCTCGGCTAATGAAGGAATAGATCTGCTGCGAAGTTCCTAGGAGGCTCATTTTCTTGAGTAGAGTAGTAAAAGTTTAGCTGATGGATGACCTGAACTGCTTAATGCTCCTACTTACAACTTCTGAGCAGCAAGGCGTAGCTGGGAGAGAGCTGAAGGAGTTATCCTCGGGAGGCCCCAGTGTCCTTGTAGGTTGTCAGAGTCAATGAGCCAGGTTTATTTCAAATGGCTCCTTAAATGAACATTTATTTTGTGCCAGTAACACGTTTTTGATTAACAGCTCCTTTTGACTAATTTGCTTCCCAAAACAGCCCAATAAAGGACTCGTTTAAAACATAATTAAAAGCGTGTTATTGCTAGTAGTTAATACTGATTAAAACAGGCATTAAGACAATTATCGTTGAAGGGAAGTAAGCACCCCGTAGTCAGTATGGAATCCATTCTTACAGTTTTTATGCATTGCATACACAAGTGGGCTGCCTGCCAAATATGCAGGAGTTCTCATTCTGCACAGAATTGTACCAAAAATTGATTAAAAATAAAATATTTTTTTTAATGGACAAGCAGCCTGACAATATTTGCGTGGAGTGTTTGGATTTAGGTTTTTAGAAATCACATTGAAGTTCAACTTGCTCATGCCTGGTTACTCAATTAACTGGTAGCAAAAACTATCCCTGTTATTGTGCCTTGTGCTGGGACTTTAAAGAATGGGATTCCTTAAATGGACTTCAGGTTTTGCATCTTTATTTTTGGGACTCTGCAGCTTCACACTCTGAATTAATTGTTTATTGTTTTAATTAAAGAGAAGCAGACCAAATTATTGACTACTAGAGGTGGGAGTTATTTTAGGTGCAGAAATAGGAGCTAGTCAGGAAATTTTTCAGACTTAATGTTTTCTGGTAGAATGTTTTTGTTTACTTTGTGGGGTTTTTTTGGCTGTGTTTTTTTTATTTGTTTGGGTTTTTTAATTTGTCTTTTCTGGAGGGTTTGTATTTTGATGGGCTTTTTTGGTCTTTATTTTTTTTTTTTTTTGTAGCCGAGTGCATGGACTTTCCTTCAGATATATCCTGAACTCCTCAGAAAATTCACATAGAAATAATGTTATGCACTTCTTATTAAAATAATGGAATATTTTTCCATCTGGTGGAAAAATTAAGGACAACTTTTTAAGATCAAGGGCTTTAATTATGACCCTGTAGCTTTTTATACAATAATTATACCAAATGAAAACATGAAAATGTGTTTTTTGCCACTTTTAATTTTTATGTGGAAATTCTACTTGTCATTTCACACTTGTGTTTCTGCTTTGAACATCTTAATTCCTTAATTTCGAAGCTGCATCCTGGATCATGATTTTGCAATTTGCAGCAAAGAAAAACCTGTGTCTCCTGTAATCCAGTTTAATTTAATAAATTTCTTAGAATAAATGAAGACTTCTAAGGTTATTTCATCTGAAGTTGAAAATTTTGAGGGATTTTAACTAAAGAGTTGCTTTCAGCATTGATTTCAGCTTTTTCTGCCTTACCTCAATGTAGCATTAATATTGGAGAACGACCAAAGTTATTATACAAGGTCTTAAAAATTGAGTCAATGAAATTTTGTTCTTATTTCCAAATGTGCATTTGATTATGTCCACGTTTATTTAGTTTTTTAAATTAAAAAAAGGAAATTAAAATATACTAGAAGATATTTAGCACAAAGTTTTACACCTTTGGCTCTAGAGGTTTTCACAGTAACAGCTAAAATAAATGAAGGTTTTCCTGAAATTTTAGCACTGTGGGGACTAAGGCAAAATCAAAACTTCACTGGGCACCCTGTGCCAGAGCATCACCAGCCTCACAGGGAAGAAATTCTTCCCAATATCCCATCTAAGCCTCCTCTTTTCCAGTTTATAACCATGCCCTTTGTCCTGTCACTGCATTCCCTCTTCCTGAAGCCAACCAACACAAATTTTAGGCTGTGCCTGGAAAAATTTGATCCTGGTTCCACTGTGGAGCTTCTCTGCCCTCCCTGGTTGGAGGCTGGGTCTGTGCTCCATGTGGAAAGGAAAATCCATTCTGTTGAAAGGGAAAAAATTATGACTTTGCATATATTTAAAATCTCATAAATATTTCCCCCCAACACCCTTCTTCTTCTGAAATATCAGATGTGGATGTAATCCTCTCAGGGGAACCAACATCTCTCTGTTTGTCATCTTAATTAAATGGTTTGTTAATTCTTGGGTATAAAGAAGGGGAGAGAAAAAAAAAAATATTCAGCTCCTATAGTTTAATGGACTTAGAACAATGACAGAGTGAAAAGCAGCAAAAATAAATAATGCAGATGTTAAAACTAATAATGTAACAAAGGTAAAAAGACATTCCTGTAGGCTGGGAGAAGTATTAACACAAAGAGACAAATGCCAACAACTGTGCAATTAAGAAAAAGACAGCTCTCTTCTTTTCCCATTAGATGGTCTGGCAATTAATAGCCCATTTGCAAGAGCATCTGAGGAGTGCAGGGCAGTAAGGGAGGAGAAAAATCCCAAGGGTTTGAAGTTGTGGCAAATAAGTGGTGGAAGTTGGATTGGATTGGATTGTGGATTGGATGTGAAATTTGGGGGGTTGATAATAAATTAGAAATGGAGGTTGGCTATAGCTCTGGATGGAGAAGTGAGGAAGGGAAAAGGGGCAGGAAGAAATAATTGGAAGTTTTGGGGAGGAGTGGTTTCAGCAGACTGCAGGGATCAGGTGTCTTCCATGGATAAGAGAGGCAAACATGGATCTGCCACCAGCACACAGGGCTGGAAAAATGCAGAACTCCCTTTTGCCTTCCAATGGAATGAGGAGCTGCCAGAATCACTGTATGGATGAGAGAGATTTGGGCAAAAATTTTCTGCAAACGACTTGAATCAGATAAAATAAAGCCCACAAGCAAGGACAGAGGGAAACAGTGGAGCAGAAACCTTTCTACTCCAACCCTGCTTGCCCCAGCCACTTTGAGCTTTCTCCATTTGAAAGTGAAATTTTCTAATTTTATTCAAATAAAGCCTGGCTTTCTTGTGTTTAAAAGACTTTTGGTCTTTGGGGATCTCACTGTAGGTGATGGCTTCAGCAGATCCACTTCAAAGCTTTGGCGGATTCAGTGTCCTACCAGAGCAGATACTAATTAGTGGGGCTTTGGGCCTAATTCCTGAGGGATAGAACCCAACAGATATAATAGCATTATGCAGGAATTACTCCCCTAAACCAAAAGAGTAAACCTGCACAGGCACAGCTCCATGACAAATTCCCAGTCAATTCCAGTAAATATAAGATTGTGACTTAAAAAAGAGATTGGGGGGAAAATCGTGGTTATTCTCAGATTGCAAAGAAAAAGATCTGGAGTTCTTTTATATCAAAAGGAGAAGAAAATATTTGCTTAACAGCTCACAGCACTGAGAATAATAAGGCATTCTTGTATTTGCTCAATGTAAAAGAAAGCAGGAGATGTATAATGTGTGTGTATAAACATATAAAAATGGGATTTCTCACTTACAGACACAAGAGGAAGGGGAAAAAAAGGAGTAATCTGTGAGAGGAAACAGGTGGGCAAAAATGGTACACAGTAGAATAAACTCATTATTTGCCATTGGAATGTGTGGTATTACTGCTGATGTCAGATGCATTTAGCATTTGCCAGTCTATTAGGAGAGAAAATGAAGAGCATCTGTCTTAAAACTTCCAAACAGAGACAGTAAGCTCTGAAAGTTTGTGCTTTGATACCTTTGCTTCCCCACCACTCAGCAAGCAATTGCATGTTGGAATGTTTGAGATGTCCATGCTGTGGCAAGGCTTCCCAGTTCCTCTCAGGCTAATAAGGAGATGGATTTGTTGATATATTTTAGGAGGAGATTGTGTTTGGAAGGAGAAATTGGATGCTGAGCTTTTGTTGTGATAGCTCTAAGACTTTGTATTTTGGCTTCGAGTTCTAAGAGTCCATTTGAAGAAGGGGAAAAAGGAGAGAAACCAGCAGAAATTATTCAGGTGTCAAACAAAAGTTTCTTCCAAGAATAAGATTTATTTCACTCTGTAACCCCTTGCCAGAAGTTTGTGTTTTTGGGAAATGAAAATTTCTGTCTTGGTGGTATTAGTAAAGCAAAACCAGCTGAGCACATTCAAACAATGGACAGAGTCTGTCTCTGCTAATTTTGAATTTTCTGGCTTTTGTCACTGTATGTCACAACCATAATTATTATTTAAACATAGAGGTGAACTGCAAAACAGAAATGAAACTTTAGCTGAGAAATGCTGTCTGAAAGAAAAGTTCCTGCTAAGTTGTGCAAAACTCCAGCACAGCTCTATGTTTTAATTTATCCTTGTTTAAAATTCTGCATCTGCCATATGCAATTACCCCATTGAAATGTTTATTTACCAGTGAAAAATAAGTTTATGTGGTGGTTTTTGGGGAATTTGGGCACTTTCTGAGATTAAATGATGAACAGAGACACTGGTGCTCACCTGAGAGCCTGGGCCAATGCCAGGGATATATCCTTCTGTCTTCCAGTTGGCAGATCACTTCTTCGAGTCAATGTGCAGCAGGGTTTTGTGTTTCTCTAGTCTGGACAACTTCATATTTTAACTAAATTGCAGTAGAGTGTTTTTTTTTGGGTTTTTTTTTTTTTTTTTTTTTTAAATGAAACAGAATAGCCCACCTATTAAAAAAATAATCTATGTAAATTAAACATTTTCTCTAAAACTGGTATTTTGAGATAATGAAACTTTTCAAGTGGTTTTGCATTGGCTTTCTGACACAGCCAGCTTTGCTGATGGTCTGCACTGCTTGCTTCTCTCAGATTTTGGGAATGTTGGTGAGAATTCTTCAAACTATTACAGGTTATAATTTTGTTGTTCCTTCTCTGCAAGTCCAGGGCTCTTTGTAGTAGCCCCTACTTGCATAACATGGATGATATTCCAGATGTGTATGGGGCTAATCCCATCCCTGATGGACTGGTGAGGCTGCAGGAAGGAGAAATTCTGTCCTGATATTAAACTGAAACCCTAATCTGGGCTCACACTTTCAGAGGGCAGGGATGGATGAGATTTTGGGAAGGAATTCCTGGCTGGGAGGGTGGGCAGACCAGGACAAAGTAACTTCTATATTTTCATCTGTAACCAGGTGTGATATTTTGCTGCTGATCTTTTTTATATAAGGATTTTTATTAGAAACATTAGGGGAAGACCAATGGAAAGCTTGAAGCAGGAATCATGTCCATGTCACCTTTCAAACACTCTCCTATCTACATATCTACATAGTTATAAAAAGATAAAGGGACTTTTAAAACTAGGTGTATTTAACCTCTTTGTTATATTTTTTAAAAGAAACTTTTTTTTTTTTTTTGGTCCCCCAGTGGGATTTGGGGACAGATTAGACATGGGAGCTGCTTCAGGAATCATCACATAATGACATGATGTGCCTTCCTTAACTGGACAATTGTGTGGCCTTTGGGTAGTTTTGTAAGAGGTGTTCTTACCTTTCTGTCCATGCAAACAGTTCACATGCCTGCCCTCAGAAATACCCCTTTGTTTTACCTGACATATGTGCTCAAATAAGATTTTCAATGTTATAAAACAGAATCCTGCATAATGGCAAAAAATTCTATTGGTAACAGTAGGCAATGTGGTATTAGGTCAGCGATGTTCATACTCTCTGAATCTCTGCTGTATTTCCTTATTTCCCTCTGGAACAAACTAAAAAGGTTTTGGCAAGGCGGGATCTTACAACATCAAACCCTACCAAAGGCAGATTCCCACAAAGTGCTTGCACTGCACAGAAAAGTTTAAGTGCTGGCACCGAGACAGGTTCGTGTGGTACAGAAGAATTCTTACATTTGAATGTTTCTATCCTACGAGCCTTTAGATGTCAAACTTTAAGTGGAATTGACTGTTTATCCCAGTTGATTTTGACTAGTGACGCCTTCCAGGTTGGAGGGCGCTCCCTTCACTCTGTTTCCCATCAGCACTCCTTGACTACTGGCATGTGGTGCCAATTTGTTCCTTCTGTACAGAGAAGAAAAGAAGTTTGGATTTAATTTTAAGCCTTGACACAAGGTTTAATTTGCTAAAAAGGGGAGCTGTGCCATTGTAAATCTTGGAGGAGACACCAAGGTTGCAAAAATTGTCAGCCCAATCTGTTTTGAGCACCATTTCAGACGTGCTATTAAAGGAACAATATTCCTTTTCACAGCTTGTTCAGCTGTGTCAAACCACACAGGTTAGAGTGGAGCTGGCTATTTATTGTACTTTTTATTGCTTTCTGATCAAGTTTTTATGCTAGGAGGGAAACTTATGTGCTGGAAATGATTTATCAATACTACAGATGGGAGAGAAAAAAGTTGGTTTTTTTTCAGGTGAGTAGAGCTCAAAGGACAGCAGCCTAATGCTTTGCCAGAGAGACTCATAGAAAAAATAAAATCACTTTCCTATTAATATCTCCCAACATTACAGAATAATCACATGGTGCATCTGCTACCATGTTTTTGAGAAGGAAACTGGTAGAACATGATGTTGGCACTCAAGCACTGGTTTATCCCTGATGTTGTCTCAGACCACACTCAGCTCTAAAGGCTCTTTGGCCCTGTGTGCAGATTCTGATCTTGCCTTGGATGATGCAAAAGCTCCCTCTGCCTTCACTGCTTACTTTGCAGAAGAGGAGAGGCTTTAGCATGGGACTCTGCATCTCTGCTGACAATGTGAATTTGGTCATTGACTCCAGGTCAGGGTTTCAGCCCCTGTCCCAGTTCTTTGTAAATGTTTTCTGAGCCATGATGATATTACCAGAGAAAGGGCAATATGACATGATGGGATTTGGTAAATATTTATTTCAGCTAGTCTGTTTTTTTAAAAAATAATCATTTGGAGCTGGTTAAAACCCAGAAATTTCAAAGTATACCAGCAAAGCTCTAATACATTAATATATATTAAACCCTACACAGTATCTTGCTGCAGACCGTTTTTATTTTGCTTTTTAAGAAATGGATGTCTGACCCAATAGTTCATTTATGCTCATCCGTCACATAAGTCCTTTTTATTTTTTGGATTAAGTGCTACAGACCTAATAAATCATCACTGCTCTTCTGGCACCATCCCAGCTCATGTTGTCAATCTGGGCAGTGTGCGTGTGTAATATTCTAAATTCTGCAAACCAGCAAGTTTTTGTCAACTTTAACTCTATGCATTGTAGAGAAAAGAGGAGAAATGAGAGGTGTGCCATGAGATGCACAATTTATCAAAAACATTGGTTTGGGGCATTTGGAACTGGCATGAAATTGGTTCTAAATTTGCAATGGATTTTTTTTTTTTAAAAAAAAAAACAGGCACTGCTAAACCCTTTGCCAAAACAGAAGGGAACGTGGATCCCACTTTCTTTTTCCATGAGTAAACCAGGTGGAACTGAGGAGGGTGGCAGCCATGGGTGTGTCCCTGTGAGAGTTTAGGAGCATGAGGGGCAGCAGGAGTGTACAATTCTCATATGTGCAGCTCAAATATAATCTCTTACACCCCTGTGCACAAGCATTTTGATTTTATCCAGGCTGAAGCTCGTGCTCTGTGTCATACATCCCATCACTCTTCCAGAGGATGGGATTTATGGAGAGGAGGTGTTGGGTGCTTTGTGGAAAGCTGTGTAGCCAATTTATCTGTGCACAGCTCCTGACTTATCAGCTCTGTCTCCAAGATCTTTTCCCCTGGTATTTATAATTTATATTTCTATTCCCCTGGTATTTATAAGAGGATGGTTACTCCTCCTGACGGTGAGGGAGGAGTGTAGTTAGAGCCACCTCTTCACTTTCTCTTCCTGCTGCTCTCTGACTCCTCAGTGGGAAGATCCACTTAAGCCTTGAGCCAGAAATCCTGATTTCTGAGTTGCAGTTGTCGCTGGTGTCTGACATGATTTTGATGGAATTAAGGAGATTGGTTTAATCACACACAACAAATAGCATTTATAAACAATATGCCACATGTAAAAGTCAACCTGAAGTTTTGGTGTCCTACAGCATTTCAGTGAAGATGGATGCTGCAGAGATTAGGTTGTGATCCATCATCTTTCTAGAGCTAAGCTGACCACAAGAGGCTTTCTGCTCACGAGCATCATGTGTTTCTTTTATCCAATGATGGCACCATGGATTTCAGCGCAGTGTGAGTCTGTGTCCAGCTGATCTAGAAACCAGCCTCAGATCTGAGCCCGAGAAAACCTGGTGTCAGCTGCTGCTGAAAAAAGCCCGATGACCCAGGGCCAGCCCTCCCTCAACGCCAGGCACAGGATTTAATTCAGCTGCTGAAATCCAGCTGGGGCCCTGGGAGCACTCACCTCCCACTGCCCGCCAGCAGCAGGAGATGCTGTTAGAGAAGGGAAGTTTTTCCTAGAAGGAGACCTCTCCAAGCTTCCTTCTCATTCCAGTTGTCCTAAAATTTCCATTTAGGGCAAGGCAACAGCTCTGTTTGGGGCTGGAGTGATCTGCAGGGTCTTGTGATGAAGTAAAATGTTGTTTACCTGCAACAAACAGAGAAATCCTCTCCCACGTGACTGCTGGGAATTTCTAAGGCATCCTCTGCTGGTCCACACACACAAATTGCATTCAGAGGCACGCAGTGTTTGTGCAATTAATCAAGCCTGTTCTGAAGCCAGAATAATTTGGAAAGATGACCATTTATAGAAGATTTGTTGTTTGCTGACCGCAGTTACAATTATGTACGAGAACAGATAGGTCAGATTTATTTAAGCTGTTTTTTTGGTAAAAGCAGTATATTCTGTTAAAATTGGCCAGCGAGAAGATTTGTTTCCATGTGGGTGTGTATTTCAGCGCTGCGGAAAAAATGGTTATTTCATAAGCTTGAGCATCAATCATTGGATTTACACAAATTCAAAATTATATTCCTAAGAGTTCGTAGCGGCAGCCAAGAGTTATTTTCTGGTTATTAATCTTTCTCCCCTATCCAAAAACATCCCCAAACTTTGTTTAGCTGTACGATCTCTTCAGACTGTTGATTGTACTGTGCTGGGGCTGAGAATGTTGGAGTTTATGTAACCAGTCTCTCTGTTTAAATTTCAATGACAGATCTTTTCGTTTTGTTTACGGCCAAATAACAATGCAAACGTGTCACGCCACGGCCGCGGTGTGCGGCCATCGAAAAGGGCACTCGCCAAATTGATTCCTTGATCTTACCCTCTTAAAAACTAAAAGCATTTCATTGTTGTGTGCCGAATATTAGTGAGCAAAAATAAGCTCTCCTTATTTATATAAAGATGATGTCTGGTTGCTGTGTCTTGTGGGTTATTGGTTGTTTGGTTAATCACAAAGTTGTGTTATTCCAGCCTGTTTGGAGATTTGCAGCTAGGCAGAAAAGCCACACGTGGCACCACGGCAAAATGTTTCGCTGCAAACCCAAATACCTCAATAAAAATCATATCTTTAATCTGTTTATAGCCTTGCAATATTTAAATTGCTTGCATGGCTTTGATTATAAACTTTTGCGTAGATATCACCACGCTGGAGTATTTGGTAATGCGAACGTCAATGCGAGGCAGATTTCTGGGCATAATTAATGCTAAGTGATAATTTGCAAGTGAATTCGTGGAGTCTCTTCTGGGTTTTCCATCTGGTCCTTATCATGCAAAGATGTCCAGTCAGCAGTGTTCAAGTTGTTCGCCAAATTCTTCCCCAGTGTCTCCAGGCACAGAAAATCTCCTTCTATGTCTTCCATGAGGTTTCCCGACCTTCCTAACTTCTGTTTGCTCTTAAGGAAAGTATAACAACTTCCAGTTGCCATATTATAATTAATTTCAGTGTTTCCCTAGGATTTGAACAGATTTTTGAGGTAGGCTAATGACGCAGGGCTTAGCTTAGGTTTTATTTTTGCCTACTGCAAAAAACCAGCTCACATCCTAAAATCCTGTGCAGAAATTCCTCAGCCTCTGTAGAAAAAATGGTTGAGTTTTTTCCTTCCACTGCTTTGCCTGTGGTGTGGAGCACTGAGCAGCTATTCAGGAATGATGTTCCTCTTGTGCTTGTTTCAGGTATCCAGCCTAAACTCAGTGACAGTCAGTTTATACCTGTTTATATCCGTGCCAAGATTGAAATCTCTTCTTAGTTTACCTTTCTTAGCTTACCTTTCTATCCTGAGCAGTAACATTCCTCACCCACTACTGTTTTTCTAGGATTAATGTGCCACCTTGAACTTGTACTTTGTGTAGCTACATTTAATTCCATTTATATTCATCTGATCAAGGACACATGACACATTTATAGGGCATATTTCCACCTTTCTGGGTATAGATGATACCTGCTGATTTTTATATCACCAGCAAACTTCACATTCCTCTTTAAGACAAAAGCATAAATGGAATTTAAAGGCTTATTCTAAAAGTGTTATTCAGGAACTTCTCCAGTATCTCTCCTCCAACTCAGGAGCATGACATATTTCAATATGTTGGTACTTCATATTGTTCATTTTTCACTCTTATTTTGTTGCTTTCTGCCTCATTTTTCTTCCCCCCACCTGAATTTCTCTCCGAGTGCTGTGTTTACAAGAAATTTTCATGATTCTTACAGGGCTGACTATCTCTGTCTCACAAAAACATTAAGTATCTCTCTCTTTGCAGAAATAAAGGAGTATAGGGTTAACATATGTTTGACATTCCCCAGATAAATCTGTATTTTTCTTTTTTTCCTCCTCACTTAGAAACTTTTTAAGCGTGAAATTCAATGACCTAAATACATTTGTTAAGGATTTCTGGATATTTGAGTACCTGGGGAAAGCAGTAGATCCAAATGGTCCCTTGGACATCTGGAAATTTAAGAAATTTAATCTGCAGAGAACAAGTGGTGTGGGGCTTGTGATCCCAGGAAGGGTCCAAGCTGCATGTTCAGGAATGGGGAGTTTTATAGACCACATCCAACACAGTGTGTGCACACAGAGTCCTTTTAGAAGAATATGGATGATCTGGGTGATAACTGTTAGTTATTCCACTCTGCATGTTCTTGAAAAAGAAAGAAAAGCTGTTTCAGTTTTTGCATTGTGGGGAGAAATGGATGGGAATGAGTGTCCCCAGATAGGGAGAGGGAGTTTAAACTCAGTTAACTCTGGTTACTCTGCTCAGTAAACTCCAAATTTTGCCTGATTTGGCTGTTCTAGGAAACCTTTGCCTGTTCTCCATAGAATTTTTATTTGGTTGTTATCCAGTCTGGGATGCAGCTTCAAAACTCTTCTTATAGCCCAGTGTGGGCTGTGGATAAAATCAGGCTGTGAAATGCAGGTGTGTGCTTAGGAGCCTTTGTAGCTTCATAGAGTCATAGAATATTTTGTGATGGGTTAGGAGGGACCTTAAACTCATCCCATCCCACCTCTGCCATGGGCAGGGACACTTTCCACTATCCCAGGCTGCTCCAACCTGGCTTTGGACACTTCCAGGGATGCAGGGGCATCCACAGCCTCTCTGGGCACCCTGTGCCAGTGCAGCATCTCTGGGTGCAGGGTTTTGTGTGTCAGGAGGAGCCTCCACAGAGATGAACTCCACCCCTCCACCCTCATGCTGAGATGGAGACCAGAAGCCAGATGGATGCAATGAAAAATGAGAGGCAGTGCTGTGGAGATGGCACAAAGAACAAAAACTCGATGAGGGGACTGAAAAAAACTCGTCATGCGTGGATATTGTCAAATTCCTTCAGCTACTGGCCAACACACGATTATGTGCATCACTATTATATAAAAAAAATATATTTGCAAAGGAGCCAAAAATCTGTTAAGTGAACTTGCAGGAAGTGAGGGAGAACATGGCAAATCTTTTGAATAAAACACCCAGGAAACAAACTCCTCAGATTTCCAAGAAACACTTTTTCTTTGGAAAGAAAACATAAACACCCCCGACTTTCTGAACAAATGCATGTTAAGTGTGAGTGACTAAAGGATTCGTTCTTCCCCTGCATAAACCCAAAATGAAATACCCAAATTCTCAATTATATGAACTGCTTGGCACCTGAGAATGCTTAATATTTATTGGAAGGGGGAAATGTGTAGCAGAACTATCAGGACAAGAGAAATCCCATTCACATGCCTCAGAAAACTTTGGGCCATGTCTCGAAAAGAAAGTTTTGGAAAAGCTCTGGTAAGAAAACAGAAGCTGTGAATCATGCCATGTGGTATTAAAGAATTTAGAGAGCACACTGAGTTGTTCCATATCAATGCTTTTTCTTAAATATATTCAACAAAGGGCCTATTTCCCTTCAACACTTTCAAATTTCGGCTTTCTCTCCCTTCTGCTTTTTAGCAGAAGAACTACTCAAAAAAAAAAACCCCAAACTTGCACAGTTATAGCTTTTTTTCTAAAATCCCTGGATTTCTTGCCTTTTTATTTTTCTGCTTCTCAATTGGTTTAAAGAGAATTTTAAAGTTATAGCCTAAAAAGGGAATATTAAAAGAAAGGGATTATAAAAGCAATTGTAGAAAAGTTTGGGAACTCATAACTTGTAACTTTTGCAATAGCTACAGCAGGGCTGTGTATCAGAATGTGTCATTTTGTACTCCCACAGTGCTCTAAAGTGGAAAAAATAACTTACTGAAAATTTGATTTCTTATCAGTGCTTTACTGATCCATCAGTACAAATTTATTTCCAATAATGATGGTGGAAGAAAGAAATTCACTCTCGGGCTCCTTGAATAAAGCATTTTAAGAACTCATTCTCTGACCAATTGGGCTTGAATTTCAGTTAATATCTGTTGAATCTTGCATGCCTAGAAGTGTAAATAAGTTAAGGAAGATGTTTTGGGGTTATTTTTTCATCTGATTCCTTGGAATAGTCCGGGGCATTGGGATTGAATTGCCTGAGCAGGCTGAAAATGGGAATTTTCCAACTCTGCTTTGGGTTATTTCCTATTCCTAACCAAAGCTCACCGCTGTGACCTACAAAAATTGTGAGGTTTTGTTGCTGTTTCATGTTGTTTTCTGTTGTTTCTTTGTTTAGTTTTTTTGTTTTGTTTTGTTTTCACATATAATAGGAAATTATTACTGTGGTCCTGGTTTATGCAGGGGCTGAAATGGATCATTCCGAGGTCCTTGAAATATTGTCAGGGAGCAGAACATCACACAAGAGCAGCCCCAACCTTCAGACAGATCAACAGCTCTGTCTCACTTGTGATCTTTTTGTTCCATTTGCAGAATACATTTAGTTTCCATATTTCTTGTAAGATCCAATGAGATCTTTAAAACAAACTTTCAAATGGTGGATTGCTGAAATAAATGGCAAAAATTTAGGTTTTTATACGTTTTAGTTCATTAGACACATAAAGTCCTGCAACAGTAGAAATAGAAATGGTCCCCAAAAAATTGTGTTTTCCTGTGTACATTAAGTAAATTTTCTATATTTTGATTTTAATACTATAAAAAATGTCCAGGATAAACTAACATTTAAGGAAAGCTGCATTTCAACCTCTCTGGCTTTTCATTTGCTGTAATAGATGGGAATTTTCACTTCTTCTCCATCCCCTCAACTGAATGCTGTAAAACCTGTTAGTGGCACTGAAGATTATATGTGTGCTTCCATGGAGAAATTCAGTCTGCAATTTACTTGTAGCAAATTGTTAAAAGTGGTGTCACATTTTCCGTCCCACCTGGGCCATGGGGACCTCAAAACTCTTCCCAACTGAGGTGTCCTTAGTGGGATACAATCAGAATATCAAAAAATGCCATTGACAAAAGGCATTAATTAATTATAATTAATGTATAAATAAAAAATAATTATAATTTGTCTTATTAGTAAAAATTAGTTTAGGCTGAAGTATCACTTCATGTCACTTGTCATTCAACAGGTTTGATAAGGAAAAACAACATATCAGGTTGTTATGTTAGAACATTTTAAATATTTTCTTGCATTAGACTCCCCTTCTATATAACACTTTTATTTTTCATTTTTTTTTCTCTCCTTCTTTTGGTTCTTTCCTCTCATTTTATTGGTGTACCAGTTTAAAAATAAAAACTGTGTAAGCTGACTCTTTCTTGCATGTGGGGATTTGATAAGAAGAGGTTCACAAGTGGATTTTATTAGAGTAGAAATCTGTAAAGCTGGTGACATGGTAAACTGTGCTCAAGATGCATCTTTTTTCATGAAACACTGATGACTCTCGGAGCTGTATTTTTCTCAGTAGAATAGTTAGAAAATAAAAGCACAGCTTAATTTTAAGCAGGTTTAATTGAACTAATGATACTGTACCTCACTGCAATATATTGTATATCCCAAACTGACTGTTTTGAGGGGTGATTTTTATTAGGCAAGACTTTTCTTTACATTCCTGTAGATCTATCTTACTTTAATTATATATTCTGCCATTTCTATAAGATATTGAAAATACCTGCTTTTCCCCTCAAAGGTTTACTGAAATATATTTTACTTTTAGAATTGAATTAAATGGCAGTAGGTACAACAAATGAGAGCTGCAGCCTGACTCATTCATTAATTATTACATTTAAAAGAGTTTCTTATTTCTACAGTGATTTAGTGTTGCTGTATGGTGTGGGATTGCTGATGTATTGAAACATTATTAAGCTTTCTATGAGGAATTCAGGCTATTTCTATTCTTTTTCCCATTTTGAATCAGTGGAAAAATGCAAGGAAAACCACAAACCCTATATATGTGTGCTTTGCAAGACTAAGAAATTGCTTAAAATTCTGCTGCAGTTCATTAAAAGGAGAATTTTAGACAGAGTAAACCATGCTGGCAGTCACTTATTATTTCCTTTCACATCAATGCTGTTTCTGGTGTCTGTTTTTTATCCTCCAGGCTGAGGCTTGGGAAATATATTTTTTGTTTTAGAGGTGGCTAAACTAAAGTAGTGATTATTCAAGCTAATTGTTTTGATAATTTCATTAACCAGGACCTGAGTGGCAACTTCTGGTGTAACAACAATTTAATCCTGGTGTGTATTTAAATCCAGAAAAATTATTAATTTATGCCAGCACAAATCATTGCAATGTGACAGCTACTGGTAGTTCTTGCTTTATTTTTTGGGTTTGACAAGGTTTTCCTCTCTGCGTATTGCAGTGTTGCATTTTCTGTTTGTGCAACACTTTGTAATACAGATAAAAGAAATATCAACTATAAGGTCTCTCTGCATGTCCCGTGCTTTCCTCTATTTTTATTTTTATATTTTTATATTTCCTCTATTTAAGTGACATTATTGGACTCTTTTCACATGAATGCTGAAGTTTTCTACCTGTCTGTCAGTTCTACAGCAAAAAGAAATTTAATGTGCACCAAACAATTAAAACCAAGACAATTATGATATCTAAATGATATTATTTTTCTAAGTCTTAAACTTGGGCTCTGTCTGCTGTTGCTGACTCTCCCACCAAAGAGTTTGGCCTCTTCCCTCTGGCCAGAGAGCATTTCTGGAATTATAAAATACATTGGGCCTATTTTTCCTTCTCCTCAACAGGCAGATCTTAACAAGCCCAAAGCCTGCTGGACAAATAAAAAGAAGAAAAGAGTTGAAAGAATTTGCAGAAAAGGCAGTTTCAGGCTTCTTTAACAATCCACAGATGCCAAAAGGCACAAAAAGGAGGAGATTCATATCAACAATGTGACAGATATCTTTTATTCTCTGGGGATGTTGTTGGTAAAAGCAATTTAATATGGGCTCTCCCACACTCTCTGCCATCTCATTTAGGTGTCCAGGTGACTCAGTAATGCACCCCAGGAAAATTTATCTTCAGAGATTTACAGAATCTGTAGTTTTCTGACACAGAAAAATGCACAGTGCTGGAAAAAGGCTGAGGAGAAGCAATGCTTGCTCAGGGTAGGGTTTTTTCCAGGGTATGGAAATCACAGGAGTAGCATCATTACAATATTTTGTGACTTTTGAGAGGTTTGCAAGCTTATTTATGCTTATCTTGTTGGTCGAGACATAAAGAGCAGCATATTTTGTAGCATTTAATCATTCAAAAGCTTTATAGTGATGCATTGAGGAGGCTGGACAGAGTCACAGAATAAAGCAGGGATTGATTAAAGGATTTATTAAATTTATCTCCTCCATGGATCCACCTTGGGCAGCACCAGAGCCCAGCCAGGGCTGCACCCAAATGACCCAAAATGGTCCCAAAAACTGGAAGATTGGTCACAAAATGATCAGTTCTGCTCCATTGGCACCTTGCAGTTCATTGTCCCATTCCAGCTTTAGCCCAGGCAGTCCCACCCTGCTTGTTTTTCTCTCTCCAGCCCACGGTGTTTGTGCTCCTGGGCTGAGATTTGGATCATTTGTCCTTGGTGCCCAGCTGGAGCAGGAATTGTTTTGTCTCTGCTCTGTGCAGAGAGCTCAGCAACACTGAATGTGAAGCTCAGAGCTGCACACTAAAGCAAAGAGTCTGAAAAATAGAAAAGCTAGAACTTAAGGCATCAATAGCAAAGGCTTCTTCCCTCCAACAACCAAGGTTACAATCTGTGCTCTGAGAATTTGTTTCTATGTGGAAATAAGTGGGGAGAAGGTCCAACCCGTTTTTTGAGTTCTTCTCACTGGACTGATCAATTCCCTCCGTCCCAGGCTCTCAATAAACCCATTTTATAGGGTGATGTCCCTTTTGATGGGATAATTTCTACAGATCTTGTCTCTTTTCCTAACGCTTGAAATGGTTCTGATTTCCCAGCTAATCCAGGTGCACTGACCCTAAAACCATCACAATAAGAACTTTTTGGATACAATTAGGACCGAACACTGCCCTTTCCTTTCTAAATTAATCCTCAGTGCTTGAAAAGCATCTGATTTTTTTTCCAGTGCAAATGATTTGTAGGATCTGTCGAGAAATGTTGGAATAGGGGAGAGAGATGTAGGCAGAGCTGGCAAAGTCCTAGGGATGCACATAAACCACCTCCTTTCAACTAATTTTCCCTCAGAAGCACTCATAGGATGAGCAAAAAATACATATCTGAAAAGTTATACTTTAGAGCAGGGAAGTTTGTAAGAGAGAGGATATTCTAGAATCAATATAAAATAATATGTCAGAATTAGGAGTTACTGCTCATCTTGCTAGGCACAAATGTATGGCAAGATAGATAAAGAGCTGCAGTTTAGGAAATACTTATTAAGAAAGGAAGTAATAAAAAAAAAGTTTTAAGTTCTCCAATCTGAAAGAGAAATTGGTGTTCTCATCCCTCTTTAGCTGGGAGAAAAAGGTTTAAAAATTATGTGCAAATACTCAGATGAAATCCATGGTGAAAAATTAAACACTGAATACCATTAAAACCTTTAACAGCAAAATCGATCAGTTATCAGTTTACACTGTCTCAGACTTTATTTCTGGTTGTTTTCTTCAGTGCTTTGTGTATATTCTTCTATTTTGACAAAATAAAAAGGTGAAAGCACCTTGGAATTTAAATAGATGAACAAACAGATGATGCAACAATCAAAATTACTCTGTCTCTCTGAGAAGTCTTCAGAGGAGCTGTACCTACATGTGCTTGTCTCACATTTGAGGATTTTAGGGATATTTTCTGGTTTGCTTTGGGCTCTCATTGAACTCAACTCCCTTTTCTCATGGGCATCACTGATCCATGACCCCCAGACCAGGTAGGATGGGGAAATTCTCTTTTTCATGAGATTTCCAGCCCAATGCCCATGTTAAAGATTACTGGAGAGTGGGCAGGGAGTTTCTTTAGGCTGAGGGAGTCAGTTCAAGAATATTTTTTTGATTTTGTTTCCACTCCTGTGAAGCCCAGGCCATCCCAGCCCATGGAGTTTTTTGCCATGGTTGGATGTCAGCTCCTGGAAACACAGGGATTATCTGGGAAATGCACTCTTCTTTCAAACTTCTCTTTCCAGCCCTGTTTAATAAATGATGTGTTCATGATCTTTTAACATCAGTAACAATTTGTTAGTCATATTACAGTGCAGAAGAGAGAGGCTGGGAAGTTATCTGAACCATTTTAAAACTTAAATTAGCCACCATAAAGTGCAGAATAAAATTATAAAGACTTTCTTGTAATACAAAATTCATAGAGACAAAACTCTAATTTCCTGATGGATATATGATATTAATGTAACGGATACCTCAGTGTAGTTAAATTGCATTAAATGGTTATTAATGCTTGAATAAACTTCAAGGAAGTGGGTACTGGTTGAAATGGGATAATATTTTGTTCTGCTAAATTATACGTTAATTGGTATTTCCTCTCTTGTAAAAGGACCTAAAGGGCTTAATAAAATATGTGGTAGAAACATTAGTTTTTCTTCTTGAGATGTTAAGTCCAGAGCTTAACCGGAAACATTTGAAATTATTCCCAGAAACTCACTGGCATGTGTGATGGCAAGGCTTCCAGGACTTCCCCAAATAAATAATTATGGATGTCAGAAAGGAGACTACAGGGCAACAGGCATGGAAAGGGAAGAAAATCCACGAGTGGCTTGTTTGCTGTTTTATTTTAATTTTTGAAATGATACTTTGCTTAGATGTAGGTGGAATAGAATGGTTGAGGAAGGCTCTTAGCATGGAGGCCACTGATCACAGGATAAGAGAGGAGGGGGCAGAAAAGGACCCCCAGTGCCCATCTCTGCATAATTCAAAGAGGTACCAGCAAATCAGGAGGAGATTGTTTAAGAAAATCTCATTGAATAGTTGAAACTTTCCTGGAGTGATTTTTTTACTCCTTTTTTTGTAGAACTGCTTATTCCTCAATGTGTCACAGCCGACCAGAACTGTTATTTGAGGACGAGGTATGGTATCCTGCATGGAAATACCATATATGGGTAGCCTTTCATTTTGGGAAGGAAAACCTCTCCTCCTTATGAATATATGTGTATATATATATATATATATATATATGTATATGTATATGTGTGTGTGTATATATATCTATATACAATAAGTATATTATATAAATAATAATTATATAAGTGTTATAATTATAAAAATTATGTATTAACACACATATAATATATATTATGCGTATTTATTATATATATGAATATATGCATTATATATATATGTAATATGGATTTATTTGTATTATGGGTAATCTTCCTTTGACTCATATATCCAATAATACTGGGCTTAATAATTACCAAAAATGAGGTATTTCCAAGTTTTCTTGTGGAAGAGCTTTAGTTGATGGCTGACTGAATGCCTACAGAAAATTAACTACAAAACCAAAAGGAAGTAAAATTATTTTCTTAAGGGCACAGGAAAAAGAGAGCATCTCTCAGCCTCTGGTTTCAGAAAAGCCATTCATGTTCTCATTGCAATGTTGTTGGGCTTTCCAAGGTGGATGTTCAAAGTTATGGTTTTCTTGCTCCTTTTGGCCTCCTCTCCATGTTAAAATCAGACCCTTCCCTTACAGTGTTTCTCATAAATATTTTGTTTTTCAGGTGATATTTTCTGGGAAGAACAAACAGAGATATTCTTTCTATGTAACTTAAAGCAAATCACTGAGAAGAATGAGGTTAGCCAAAGTTTTTGAGCTCTGTGGTTTGTCTTAGAAGAAAAACACCACAGTGGAATCAGATACTTTTGATGCAATATAAACAGTTTCATATTTACAAAGAATGGGCAAGTTCCCATTTCCTGATTGCTGAACGAATCATGTAGGAGACAGCACTTTTGTTTGCAGCCAAGTGTGATCCCTTTCATAGATTTAATTCAGACTCTGGCTGCAGCTATTTCTCTCTCTGGGCCTTGTCTTTTCTCAGCTTCTCTCCTCTTTCTGCTTGTTTCCCCCCCCCAGGCACATTTTAGACAATCCCAGAGTGGTTTGGGTTGGAAGAGACCTTAAAGTTCCTCTTGGGCCACCCCTGCCATGGCAGGGACACCTCCCACTACCCCAGGTTGCTCCAAGCCCCATCAACCTGCCCTTGAACACTTCCAGGGTTGGGGCAGAACTGATCCTAGACAAAAAGTATTTTATAAAACCCAGGTTCTGCAAGGCCCTTATTGCAAAGTCTGTGTTGGCTCATCAGAGA
Source organism: Taeniopygia guttata (assembly GCF_048771995.1). Classification (NCBI taxonomy): domain Eukaryota; kingdom Metazoa; phylum Chordata; class Aves; order Passeriformes; family Estrildidae; genus Taeniopygia; species Taeniopygia guttata. The sequence goes on along the minus strand of NC_133032.1, from coordinate 36,770,365 downwards.
GAATTTAAATAATTTCTGGCTTGATATAACTTTTCAGCAGTGTAAGATGTTTGGTCGTGGAAGAATAAATCCATTGACTGAAGAAACTTTTCTTTGGGGGGAAAATAACCCTCAAACAACATTTTATTCTGCTTATTTTGAGTTCTTCTCATCTCCAGCTGGTGCCAGGAGAACATGTGGCTCTTGGGGACACGGTTCAGGGGTGGACTTGGGTTTATGATCAGAGTTAATGGTCTGAAGGATCTTTTCCAAATTCTTCCATCCCAATGAGTCTTTCCCACAGGTTTACCTGGGGCAGCACAGAGTGTTGGGGGAACTTTGTGTGCAGTGAGGGAAAAACCTGAGCCCTGAGGGATTCGGAATTGCTGAAAATCCCTGGGAGTTTCATCCCTTTTTTTGTCTAGCAAAGCTGGGTGTGAGGGGGACCTCGTGCTATTCACTGTGTCTGCCTAAATTCACTTCTGATGGGTCTCCTGGCCATGGGGAAAACCACAAAAATAATCAATGCAAAGTAATTCTACTCTTAAAAATATTTTTCTTTTTAATGATAGAAAAAAGAACTGGAATGGGATGGTATCTCTGAGTAGTGTGAGGTTGTCTCCATGCTTGTTGGGTGTTGCTGAGTGTTTTTAAGGAGAAAATTGCTGTTTTGGTGTGTTCTTACCGTTTTCTCCAGAGCAGAGGCAGCTCAGAGCTAAGTCTTGCTCTGCCAGGGAGAAATGATTTATTGGACGATCTCCCTGAGCTCCCAGCCTTTGCTTTCCCATCTTCAATACCCTGCACAAGAATGGGAACACTTCATGGGCTTCATCTTAATAGGGACTCCCCCACTCCAAAACAAGATTTTTATCCAAAGATTTTAATTAATTGCAAAAGTTAAAAATAAATCGTGCTGGAGTACCATTGATAATCCTCCTAGGCTGGCTTTCATTCATGTTAATGTGTAATACAGCCACAGTAAGATTTAATTTTAACCATAATTATAAAAGTTTGAAATTAAATATTACTAGGGATGTGTTCTCCATTAATATGGACAAAAACTGATCTGGGAGGATTATTATGGGGGACACAAGAAAGATTTAATTTTTAACTTTTATAATTAATTCAAAAATGTGATAAAGGATTTTGTTTCAGGGGAGGGGGGAGTGCTCTCCAGACCACTAAGACATCCCAGCAGTCTTTCAGAGCCATCTTAATTACAGCCACAAAGAATTATTTGTTAGAGAATGGTGGTCAGGAGCTCAAACTGCTTCTGTTATCCAGAAATAAATGTGCAGACACTCAGAAACTTTCACTGAATAAAGACTGCAGTTGGTGAGGAAAGATCAGAGGGATGCATACATATGCATATATATTTATATTTTTGTGTTTATATCTGCAAATACCTGAGCACATATTGGTAGAAATGCACATCTATATATAAAAATGGATATAGATATGTAAATATACATTGATTTTATGAATAAATATGCATGCACTTTTATAAAAATTGTAGCAAAAATACATTTGTTTTTTTACTTTTCTAACACTGAACACAGACGCATGGACACGTATGGGTATGGATGTGAATTTTTCCTATTAAAATTTTTTCCTAATAAAATCCTAATGGATGGGAATTTTTCCTATTAAAGAGGAATTCCTTCAATAGGAGAAAAGGAAATTAATGAAAACCATTTCTTCCAATGCATGTGGCTGCACTGAATTCTGGTGTGTTTGTCATGCTGCAGAATGGGCAGAAATCAAGGAAATTTACTGAAAATTTTCCATTGAGGATTAGGTTACGATAAAATTAAATTAAAATGCTTAAAAGGAGTGAAGAATTAATTTCACAGGTACATCTTTGGGAATCACTTTTGGCTGTAAATTCCAGCTGTGCTCTGGAGTGTCAAGCCTTGGTGGTTTCAGGTTCATTTGGTGTCTGTGATCCACATCAAACACAATTTTCCAGTGCAGAAGGGTTGGATTTTTGAGTCCAGCTCACGGTCACTTCCTTTTCTTTTTGATGCTCATTTTTTTTTTTTTCTCACCTCCATTGCTGAAATTTTAACATTCAGTCTAAAAATTCAAGAAGATTCTTTCCATATGATACCAATAAATAAGATTTAATGTTGAGTCTTGGTGGGGATGCTCAGAGTTGAGTCAGGTTTAAATCCTAATCCTGACAGTTTCTCATCTACCAGGGTTCAGTTCTAATTGTTTTTATTTTTTTTTAAATGTGGTCATTCTTTGTATTTAAATAGTACATTTTTATTGTAGTAAGAATAATAACCTTTATTTTATTATTGCTAGTGTTATTTTAATTTTGAAGGTTGGGGACTTTTTGCATTGTCCTATAAATCTAACCAAATTTATTTAACAACAAAATAGAAGAATAATGACAAAATTTTAAAACTTTTTTTTTTTTTAAAATCCCTGAAATTTTGGAAGCACGAAAAACAATACTCTAAACGAGCAAGGTAGGGAAAGTATAAATATTTTTGCAAAATTCCACATCTTTGCAAATAGAGATCAAGCTAGTCAGACTTTCTCCTCAGCTTCCTATTTTTAGAAAATATATCTGTATTTTTGTCTCCCCTTTTATTATAAAAGTAAAATCTGAACATCTCCATCTTTTATTTTTTCATTCAATGTGATGTTTAATGGAGAGGGTTGATTTTTTGGGGTTTTTTTTGGGTTTTTTTTGGTTTTTTTTTTTTTTTTTTTTCATGTATATTGTAGGGTTTTTTATGAGCATCTGCTTTCATCCTTTATTGTCCTTTCTACGAGTAATCAGGTTTGGACCACACTGTAAAGCCCATTATTATGAAATTTTGCAGTTATAAAGGGCAGATTCTTCCTGCATTAGCACAATAACCACTCCTTGCTGTAATTTACTTTAGTAAATGGCTCCAAGTAAGCAAAGAGTGCAAAAATTACAGTTATAAACCATTTCTTTTTAGCATTATTTGTGACAAACAGCTGCTATTCTTCACAAAAGCTTTGGATAATGATGATAAAATCAAACTTAAGGAAAATGCTTTTTTTTTTTTCTTTCCTACAAGATACTTTTTTGTGTTCTCTGGAATGTTCAGACAGTTTGATACAATTGAGGAAAGCTGTGGAATGACTTCAGTGGTCTTTGGACTGGCCCATAACTAGTGTTTATGTGAGGAATCATATTCATATTGGGAAATGCTTAAAAGTAAATTTGTCTTCCTAGGACGAGGGTTTCCTCTTGGAACTAAATATCTGAGGGAAACTTTCTTTCATAACCACTTATCACTGTACTCACTGAAATTTCTGTGCTGAATGAATGAAAATTTGAGATATTTAGTAAATTCTGAAGATCCAAAAGGTCTGAAATAGATAATAATTGTGCTGTTGGCAAACAAGGCATTGAATTGTTGTTATAAATTATGAAGGCTATTTTAAAAATAGTGGTAACTCCATTGTTATTGTATTTTCATTGACACATTGTTTAATCTTGTTGTGGCAGAACAAATTGAATAGGGTGCAACTCTTTCCTCTCTTCTTCAAAATTCCTGGATTTCCAAGATCCTTCCAAATAACAACTGAAAAATTTCATAAAAATGTACCAAACCATGAATTTTGAGGTCTATGCATGCCATTGGAGATATTTTAGGTTAATAATTGACTATTTAAATTAAAATATGTCGTACGTGGTGTATACATTTGGCTGCCTGGCAAAAAGGAAATGGTGATTGCAAAAACCCCAGAATCATCAGACAATACTTGAGTGTTTCTAAATCTTTACTCTTAAAAAAAAATTAGTAACAGGTATTTTATGACAGGTCTCTTTGGCCTGGAGCCAAATCACACTATGAAGGAACAGTTGGAAATTATTCACATTCCTTCCACTATGTTTCTTTGCATTGGCTTAAAATTAATCATATTTTAAAAAAAAAATAACATGGAAGACATTTCGTGGTGAGCCCCAATTTTTACTCATCATGTGTTCATTGACGCATGATGAGGAAAAGCGTGTCCAGTGGTGCCAAAATGATATCCCAGCCCACGCTGGCACCACCATGCCCTTAAGGGGGGATGGATGAAACATTGGCATGGAACCTGGATTTAAAGCTGGCAGTTCTCGGGGTCTGGGTGTTGGGATGAGCCCAAGAGTGTAAAAGTCCTCATTTCCCAGCCCGTGCAGCCAAAGAAGGAGTCGGAATGCATAGGGTCGGCTTCTCAAAGTTGTTTATTTTTCCTTATCTAGAACATTCTTTCTCTGACCTGCTGAGCTCTGTCCAGCAGGACAGCCATGGCATTCTGTCTGCCCTCAGGGTGGTGTTTGCATTTTATACCAAAAGCTACCTGTGCTATGTTTACAATAACGTGCCAATATCAATAATTTATGTTGGACAGTGTGTCTCTGCCTTAAACCAATAGAAAAGTCACCATCACACCAAGACATGGAGGGCAAGGAGCAGGAGAAGAAGGTCAGGATATGCCCAAATCCCTCCATCTTGTCCCCCTGAACCCCATTCTAAAAAGCCCCAAAATTCTACTTTTCCACCCTGTTTTAACTCAACTACCACACTACTCAAACCCTTGTGGCTTGTAATTCCTCATCCAGAGTTGGTAGTTTTTTTCCACGGGCTAAAATCAAAGCCACAGCTGTTTTTGACTTCATGCCAAGGTCTCTGAACCCCTGCCAAGGTCTGGGGACAGCCAGGGCAGCCAGAGGGATGTCCTGGACTCCCACAGGCAGTGACAAAAGAAAATATGATTTCACACCCTCCATGCCACCCTGCCCACCCTGGTTGCTCAGGGTCATGTCTGCCCAGTTGTGGTAGCACATTTTTTTCTTTGTTAGGATTTTTTTTATAGAGGAATACAAAGAAAAATGAAAGAGAAAACAATTTCTATTTTTGCTCTTTCTTTTTCTCATGCGGAATGTGTTTAGAGAATTATTTACCTAGAGTGAGTACTTGATTAGATTCTGGTGAGGATTGTTTGAGCCTGATGGCCAATCCAATCCACCTGTAGCTAGAGTCTCAAGAGAGGGCCACGAGTTGTGTTAAAGTTAGAGAAAGTAGTATATAGTTTAATATCTTCCTTTATATAGTATATTAATATATTTTAACATAGTTATAATAAAAAAAAATCATTCAGCCTTCTGGGTTAAGTCAAACATCATCCTTTCTTCCCATTAAGTTCACCTACATTTACAATACCCAGTGCATTCTCATTATTTCCAATGGAACATCCTAATGTTTCCTAATTTGTGGAAACCTACCAGAGCCCCTCAGTGGAGGTGTTTTGTGCTTAACACAAGAGGATTTCTGACATGACATTTTTGTTGCAAAGGAAAACCTCTAAAATGGATTTACCCCGCTCATATCTAGAAGATAAAACAATGCTCAGTTAAACATGAGGTCATTTGACTGATGATATTAGGTGCTAGATAAACTTAAAATATCTCCTAGCCTGCAAAAACTCTCAAATAATCAGTGCATGAGTTGAGTTGTTTTTGACTTGTCTTTGACTGGTTCTAAGAATTACATATTGTGTTTATAAAATCCCAGGGGAGCCTTTGGGTATGAACCTTTACATTTTCACTTATCCAGCCCAATATTCCCCTTCCCATCGTGTCTGCTCGGCTCCAAGTTCTTCCAGAACTCAGCAGAAATGTTCTCTGTCAGACACAGGCAGAAGTTATCACACCCCTGAGGAAAGCTGAACCTTCGTGTTCCCACAAAGTCTTCCCCCTTTCCCAGGGGTGCTGAAGTGAAGATTTCTGATTTCTTCCCAGCTGTTCCTCCCTCTCTCTCTATTCCTCAGCACCAGGTTGGAGATTTCTGCCTTTTGACCTGATTAATCTTTTCTCCTCTCCAGAAAAAAAAAGCAGGGTACCTGGAATATTCACTTTTCTTTTCTGCATGTTGGAGCCTTCTTTTTTTTTTTTTTTTTTTTTTTTTTTTTGTAAATTATAAAAGCTAAATTTCTGCAAAACTGAAGCTCCTTAAGGGACTCAAAGCATCGTGAAACATTTTTTAACTTGGCCATGACACGGCTTTGTCACACAAGTTCCGCATTTCTGGTCATGTGCAGTTTTCTGTGCTTGTCTTTGTGCCTATTTTTGTCTGAGATAAGTAAATCTACATTTCTAAGAGATTAATTTAGGTAAAATATCTTCCTATTTTTGTATTAACCATGTAAGAAAGAACAATGTCTTCTACAACCACAACAATGTAGCTTAATTCCTTGTCTAAAAAAAAATCAGTTTTGTCAGCACAGTTTACTTCCAAGTTTGCTGTAAACATGGAAGTGGATTTTTTTGGGATACCTTCTAAGGTTTTTTGGGTTTTTTTTTCCTATTTTTCCCACCTCTCCTCAATATCAGGGAGATTTTTTTTGGACACTCAGTGATGTATCTGGTAGCAGTCTAAATTGTGATTAGCCAATGGAATTCTGCATTTCCATTAAGGCTGAAGCCCCAGTGTCCCTGAGATTTATATCCCTGAATCTCTCAATTGATTTATAACCTGGTAATCCTTTTATCCCCATTTATATGCAGCATAACTTGACATAAGTGCTCCAATGTCTCCATTAATCGAATTCAAGAGTGTTGGACTGAGAAACTGGAGTAAAAACTTTTAGGCCCTACTGTAAATACACTTTGTGTCAGGGGAAGGCAGGAGGCCATATGTCCTTGAGTTGAGCTTTATGTAAAATGAATGAGGAAAAAAAAACCTACCACCTTTTAATGATATATTTAGAGTAGTTTTTGTGGTAAAAATATATTAAAATATTTTTTGTTTGTTTGTTTTCCTGTTCCTCGGTGGATTGCAATGCTGCAGGGAGAGATCCATGTGGATTTCCTGGTTTGTGGTGCACAGAGAACATTCTAGGTCCCAAGCACAGTGTTTTGTAGGGTTGTTCAAACCATTGGAACGACCCGGAATGATGTGTCTGGATTTTGAAAAACATCACTTTAACCAGTTATCTCCCTACTGCTCTTGGAATGTGTCTGCAGCTGTTAGAAATGGGGAATTTTTCCTGTCCTTCCCTCCAAACCTTGCAATAGGAACGTTTCCCTTGTTGCAGAGCACGCGGGCACAAAGTCCCAGCACTGCTAATTTTAATTATGTGGTGGGAAATTTAGCAGTGCCAGCAGCTTTGCATTATTAGTGCTCCTTCAGTGTGGACACGGGGATGAGATGAACACCTCTCCTAGAAGAAAATCCGTGGAGTTTCTCTGGAACAAAGGCTCCAGCCCCTTTCCCAACCTTCCCTGCAGAGGATGGGGCAGCCCCCAGCCACGCTTAAATCAAATCTGTGGCACAGCAAACCAAGGAGCTATTAAAATATATTTATTATTCATTATTAGTAAATTGCCTGCATGTTGTTTAGTGGAGAGTGGCAAACTTACAGTTTTGTTGACTCATGGAAAGTCTACGGTGTGGTGTCCTGCAAACCCCAAATTTGTATTTATAGCATTAATTTTAAAGCTCTGTTTAAGCAATTACATCTGTGCATTAATGAAAAAATGCAGAATAAAGGTAAATGTTGCAGAGTGCTGAAAATCTGCTGGGTGAAAACGCCACTGTGTATCTTGAGACTGAATGTGCTGCTGGGACAGAACCTGATTTAACCCAGAAATTTACAGGTGAGACTGTGGAAGATAATGTGTGCCACTACTGAAGATGTGTTAATAAATTATAATTCTGAATGCTGCATGCATCCCAATTGCATCTTTAGTAAATACTTAACACATTAAAGCCTGCCAGGAAATCAGATGAAATGAAACCAATTTAATTCCTTAATTTGTATTATGTTATGCAATACTACATCATGTTGAGGCCACAGAAACAAGAAATTGGTATTTTCTGAAGTTGATCTCCTGTTTCTCAGCATTTTGTTAATGTGCTGCTTCTCCCTTTAGGGACAGAATGATAAAAAAGCTTTCCATATTTTGGGTGTAATCTCATTTTATGCTGTGTGAAGAAAGGAGGTGTAAATAAAAAAAGGAGGGACATCATTCCTACCCTCCTTTCTCATAATGAAATTACTTTAGTGCCAGAATAATTCCAAGAACTTGCATTAAATTCCAAGAACTACCACTATTATATTTAATGCTAAAATTCAAAGTTTTCCCATCCTGCTTAAAATTTACTTTGAGCACTTGGGATGATGGAGTTGTTTAAAATGAAATAGGAACTCAAATACACACAACGTTAATCAGGAAATATCTGGAAATAAAATCAACTGACCACAACCCAGGAGAGGGAAATGTTTCTCTGTTCACTCAGGTGTGGGCTGAGCAGAAAGGCCAGGAGAGATTTGGGAAGTGTGATGGTCATCAGCACCAGCATCATCAAAAATGCTAATTAGCCTGAAAAATAACCACGTGAAGGTTTGGGTGAACATTTCTGAATAGAAAGTTCCATGAAATTAAGGGATAGGTTGAAGAACGAGCTATTTGTGAATGTGTAAAAAAGTCCTTAGTGGTTTTCTGAATTTTGAAGGAAATGAGCACAGTTTATAAAATTCTCAAGAATTCATTTGGATAGCAAAAAAAAAAAAAAAAAAATAAAATATGTATTTTAATAAAACAGTTTTAAATTTCCTCTGTAGTGGAGAGGACTGGGACCTGCTGTGGGTCTCAGCAAACAAAATGAGAAGAGAAAATGAAATTGAGCCTGGTAATGACCTGGGATGACCCTTTGGTGGTTGGGTTCAGATTTTGGAGTGAAATGCCAAAAAACATTTATTAGGTACTTATATAACCTGATAATAACTCAATAGGATTTTTTTCTGAGGAAGACAAGGGGAATTTTCCTAGTCCTGCCTAAAGGGAAAAGAGTTGGTTTTGCAATACCTTGGACAAAAAAAAAAAAAAATAAAAAAAAAATTGCAAAGGATTTAAATATTGCCTTAATTTTCTGAAAGCACTTTTAATATGCTTTGTTGGTCCTCAACACATCTGAATGACTGTTTAATGATTCATAATTTGGTTTTCTGTCTCTAAAAGAAGCCAAAGTCAAAAGAAGAACTGCCTTCTGTGTTTTGGCTGTGAGCTGTATAAAATAATTGACTGTCTGCTGAAAAACTGTCTTGTCATATTTTGTAATAAAATAATATTTTTTGTGCATAACTTGACCTGTCCTAGTGAGTTATGCTGCTCATTGTTTCACAGTAACAATTTCCAATGGGGTTTTAATAATACTCCTGCTTTGCCATCTTGTACAATGTGAGCTGTTACATTCAATTTGTGAGGAAAATATTCAGGTATAAAACTGGATAATCTGTATCCCTTTAGAATCAAAAGTCACTTTGCCAAAATATTTTAACACACGAAATTGCTTCTTAAGAGATGTTTGCTATGATAAAATGACAGAAAACTACATTTCCATTATAATTATAACTGACTAGTGGTGCTAAGTTTTTATAATTTAAAGGTATTCTCAAATCTGACAGCTCTTCCATGTTGAATTATGCATTTCTGGCTCTTAAATAGTTCTGCTGGCATGAGACAGCTGAGATGAAGTTGTCTTTCTAAAATAATTGCTCCATGGAGCATCCATTATACCTTCAGAAAAAATGTATTACTTGACTTCTACAAATTATAGACTAGCCTATAATGGGTATTTTTGACAGCTATTAGCTTTCTTAAAAAAAAGAAAAACCTGAGCAGTAAAATGAGTATTGATATCACTCTGCCGTGTCTTGCATGTTAATACCAACCTTTTCTGTGCTCCTTTTCTAAAGCATGATGTAATCATTAATTACAATAATATTGATGTAATTGCACCCATCCCAAGCTCCCTCCTGTAACAGCAACGTGTGATTTTTATGGGCTTTTTTTTTTTTTTTTTTTAGAGTAGTACTCAACCCATATTTTCTCTTCTTGGAAAAAAGGAAAAAAAAAAAAAAAAACCCAAACACTTAAGCAGAAAATTCGCTGCTGTATTTTGACATCATCACTGCTCAGGATGAAAATCTCTGGGAGCTGAGTGGAGAGTTAGACCTTTCCTGTGTGTAATTGTGCTGTGGTTCTTGGGACTGATCTCACCTGCTAAAGTCACGCAGGAAGAGGCAGGACAAGATGTTCTGCTGCCTCAGCCTCCTTTTTTTGGGTGTTCAGACACCTCCAAATGATATTTCTGCCTGCAGCAGCCACCAGAGCTCGTGGGTTTGCAGTTTCAGATACAGCTGTAGTGCTGTGTCAATTTGTGCTGTGTTGATGCTGGCAGTTCCCAAAATGTTCAAAGAGGAGTTCCTGGGGCAGGGAGAACAGAAAATAAACCACTGAACCTACTGAAAAACATGAATTTTCTATATTAAATGTATATGGCTGATATTTTATCTTGTATCTAGGAAGTGATGTAGCCAAACTATAACAATACAACAGCATAAAAAAAACAGATGAACAGACTGTCATAAATACAGCTGAATATATTAATTTCCAGTGGTGTTCACCACAAAAACAAAGGATCCTCCAAAATTTTCTTCACTCTGGCCATTGCACTTTAGTCCTGTGGGGTGGAACAGCCGGATTGAGGTTGATCCAAATTTCTGGTTTTTTGTATTTGGTGCCTGAGTGAGAAGTGTGTGTCTGGGAGGCTCCAGCATCTGCTGGTGTGGGGAAGCAGGAGGGAACAGAAGGTATGGCTGGGAGGATTCTTCCTGCCCTAGGACTATTCTGGCAGAGGCTGGATGCTGCTACCGAGTGTTGGTCTGTGTTAAACCCTTTCCTGTGCTCGTGGAAAAGGCTTTTCTGGGTAAGAGAGACTTGGAGCAAAGGGTGAAACCAGATTAATTGAGGAGAAATTTCTTACTGGGTTCGATTTTTCCTGTGTGCTGAGAACATTTAAAATTTAAAAATCCCATTCATGAGGTGCTGGTGAGTACATTTGACTTTAGTCCCAGTGATGCAGAGGGACAGCAGATAAAGATAAAAGATAAACTTGTGTTTGCACCTGCAGCTCTGTGGAAAATGCGTTTATAGAAAATTTTTAAAGTTTGATAGAAGGTTCATATACAGTTTTTTGTATGTAAACTTTGAGATAAGAAATGTTGATTTAGAAATGTTATGGAATAGCATAGATGTTGTTGAGAGAGAAATGGAATTAGAAATTAGTTTTAAAAGGTGGTTTATAAATAAGATTAGATATTTTGGAGAAATGGAACTATGCAAAATATATTGTATTGGGACTCAGGAGGGGTAATTTTAGATGACTGGTTTTAAGGCATTCATAGCATGGTGTGGCTAAAGTTGATAGGCCAAGAAACACTTATAGTGTATTGTAATTAAGAAAAAGCTGACTTGTAATAACGTAAATTATAACACCTGTATTGTCTCAACCTTCATATGAAACTAAAACCAAATTTTTTTAAAACACCTCTTAGTTACCCCATCTCTAAATTAAAAAACACCTCAATCTGACACAGCTCCTTGCAGTGTTCTCTGGTTTCTGATCACCATTTCAAATGTCCAAATCCACTCCTGAAGAGCAGCAAGAGACAAAGGCCCAGACTTCCATCTCCAGGTCTGTGGGAATCCAGAGCTTCCCTCTGGCTGCCCTGGCAGGTCTGGGACCCTGGCAGGGGTCAGGAACCCCCTGGACAGAGCCCCCAGAGACACTGTCTGTGATCTCTGTCCATGGAAAAGAGTTTTCAATCTTACAGGATGAATTACAAGCTCTGAGTGTTTGATATAAGTAATAATTAAGTGTGGCACGGGTGCAAAAGTAAAATTTTAGGTTTCTAGATAAGGGGTCCAAAGGGGACAAGATGGAGGAAATTGGGTGTGTCTTGTCCTTTTTCTCCTTCTTCATGCCCTCCATGTTTCACTGTGGTGTTGGCATTTTTCTGTTGGTTCAGGCTGGGGACACACTGTCCAACGTAGGTGACAGATATTGGCACGTTATTGTAAATCCAGCACAGGTAGTTTCTGGTATTTAATGTTTGTACCATCCCACTGAGGGCAGAGCCCCACACGCTGCCCTGCAGGACAGAGCTGCGGCAGGGCAGCAGAACATGTTAGAGATAAACAGAATAAACAACCTTGAAACCAGCACAGACCAATTATGGCTTCTTCTTTGGCAACGGGGTTGAAAGACAGAGATTTTTACACTCTTGGAATCACCAATACCTCAGATTCCGACACACGTCAATATTTCCCTTCTCCCCAAATCATGGCCACTCCACATGCTTTGAAATAAAGTCGTAATTGGGAATGTTCTCAGCTGTGGAACTGCTCAGTGTTGATGGAGCAAACCCCAGGAATTCTGCTGAAATCTCACAGAATAGATGGGAATGGTGCTGCAATCAGAGCAGCACAAACCATGTTTAGAAGCACCACAATTATTGCAAAATAAATCATGCAGACCCTCCAGAGATGGTTTTACCAGAGATTATGGGCTGCTTTGGGTAGCCATTAAGGACCTATTAGTTGCCCAGCTGGTCCATCCATAACTTTCAGTAATGTCCTCTCTGGAGCATTATTTTCTTATCACATGATATCTGTACTAAGGGAACTTAAGCTTCCAGCTCAGGACTGTTGAAAGAAAAGGTAGCCTTGACATCTTGGCTATTCTGTAAGTAATATCTTTATTATACTTTTGACCTGAGTTTTACAATTATTAGAGGAATAAATCAACATATCTGCTGAGATTTATGTATTATTTTGTTTGTTTTGATTTTTTTCCCCTCACTCTCCATTAGATAATTTCTGAAGTAAAAACCATGATATGAATTCCCATGGGAATGGAAATCTGCTGGGCTAAATATAAAATAGATAACGAGTTCAAAATTTGGCACAGGTTTGGGAACTGAAACAAAAAATTGGTGTAGAATCATAAAAGCCCTGTGTTGGTGAGTTTTCTTTCAGCAGGAATGGTAGAAAGGTTATCACCTCCTGAACACAGAGTGCAGAAAACTTGATTACAAATTTGGGAAAAGCAATATTATTCCTTCAGAGCCATGAGCCAGTATCCTGTTACATGAGGGGCTGCAGAACAACAGCCCATAGTCAAATAAATGTTGACTGCTGCAGCTTTTAAATCAAGCTGAGTTCTTGAAATTTAAGCTCATTGAAAATTATATAAAATTAACAGAATTTGCACATATAGAACAATATTCTTCATAGTTTTTGGTATTTGTGGAGAGATTTTTTGCAGCCTGATCTTTGGGTAGGTCAGAAGTCTTTTGATTCCCATTCCATTCTCTTATCTGAGCATGAGAAATTTTGGGCTCAGTTGTGAGAGTGCCTGAAGTGGTTCAGGTGACCTCTTCAATGCTGTGACATGGGGCTGATTGCACTTGCAGTCATTCACCCAATGTCTGATTCCATCTTGAACACATATGTGGAGCAAATGTTGTTTTCTACTGCCTGTGAAGCAAATTTGTGTGGAATGATGCTCACTAAGTAGTTTTGTGAAGAATTTCTTTTTACTGCAGTACAAGAAAAAGCCATTCTTCTAAAAAGTTGATAAGATAATTAAAATAAGAACCTGAAATGTGCATTTTTGGTGTGGTTGTGCTGTTGCTAATACCTATAGAAATGATGATATTATAATCTATATCTTACTGGTCCAATGGATGCAGAATGTTGGCACTGTCCATGGAATTGAGGAATAACTGAGCATATAGGTGCATTCATAAATAAGCTGTTATACTTTGCAGGTTGCTGATATAAAATAATAGAGAATCATCAATGTTTTCATAGTTTTGAATATTACATATAATTTTGCATCTACTTTACAAAAGAATAAATGGCTGCATACAGTGAAAGACAGTGAATATCCAGGACCATGAGCTTTTCCAAGCATAAAATAACAATTTTAGGAGTGGTGTTAATGCCATTAATTAGGAAAAGTGTGTGGAATTTAAAGTTTGTTTAATTCTTTGCTGTAGGTGTAAAATCAGGGCTGTTCTAGACCAAGTGGGCTGTCAAATCCGTTAATCCTGGGATAGCAGAGTGTACTTTGTGTGTGAGTCTGAGATTTTCCCTGGCCTGCACAGCAGCTCCGAGGTAATGTGTGGGATGCAGCTCATCACTGTTTTATTACTCCCCCAAAAAAAAAAAAAAAATCAAGAAACGTCTGATTAAGTCAGAGAAAAGTAACTGCATTATTAAAGTGGGTGAATATTTTTTTTTTCCTTTTCTATGGTTTGTCAAATTTCTAAAATATTATATTTCTCTTCAGCTCGAGTTGCATACTGTGTAGCTCAGAGATAATCCCTATGGTCTTGGCATATGTTACTTAATTGTCTCAGAAGGAAATACCATAAATACCATGCTGTCATCTCCCATGGGCATTTGCTCATCTGTCACAGTGGGAGCTCCAGACTGGGTGAGGTGCTCTAAGACATTTCTTAAACTATGTAAATCACAGCCATTTCTCCTTCCTACCTCCCAAATGGTCAATTATGTATAAACATGTGTTAATAAAAATTTGCTTCTTTTGCCTCCGAGGTACACACCCAGAAAGCTCAGGATGATAAACCATAAAATGCCATTATTATGTGATTCAACCTATGACATAAATTACTGCTTTAAAATGCCAGCATAGATAGGGAAGTCTCGACCCAAACTAGGAGCAAAACAAAACAATAAATAAAAGTCATTAAATAAACAGGGGAAGGTTTGTCTCTCTCTCTTTTAAGACAAGTGGTTTGTACCTACCTACGGAGAGAAAAGCAATTAGAAGATGATGCTGAGAGTGTGCTAAAGGTTATTTAACACATTTGCTGCTTAATGACCTCTGCACAGGTTCTGCTGCCATAAGAGAGAGAAAACAGCCCAAGTCCAAGGTGTGCAGAGAGCTGCAGTGGAAATTGATGCAACCAGGTAACAGAAGGTAAAAAGGTACCCTGTGTATGGTTGTGTCAGTGAATAACCAGGGAACCCCAAGAGGTGGAAGGAAAACACCTTATATAAAAATAATCCATGTTTTTGATGTGGTTTTAGTCTTTACACCAGCCCACATCAAGCATCTCTTATTTATCAGACCCTTCTCTCCCTCTCTAAATCATTCCTGGGCTGTGCTTGCATCATGGGCGTTTTGAAACAGAATCTCTGCTGGGATTTACACTCATCCAAATTTAGTATATAGCCAGTCAATAAGGTATTAAAACTGATACCATGGTATTGATTAATGTTCCTTAAATATCTTAATGGTGAAACATTTCTGATGGGCTGAGAAATTGGATTGGCCACACGTGTGGCCATGGGGAGTATGGAACAAATGTTGGGTCAGTTTATGGACAGTTTTGTGTTATTATTGTTTTTTTTTTCCTGAGGTAAAAAACACTTGAGAAACAGGTATTTCTCAAATATCTTCAGAGCACTTCATCAAGACACAATTTCAGAGGCAAGGTAAGGAAGATATTGCATAGAAATGATGCAAAATCTTGGTCTGAAAATCACTTAGAAAAGTTGAGGTTGAGTCATTTGTAGGAAAAATGGGGCAGTGAAATTTCTCTGAATGAGGAGACATTTTCTGTAGTTTTTGTTAAAAATACAAGGTTGAGATTTAAATGATGGTTTAAAAGTGGAGGATCAGAGCATCACACCAGGAAGAGATGGAGTCAGGATGTGTCACTACCTTGGAATTGGCTCCAGTGCAAATCTGACAGGCTGAACATGTAGGAAATCCTCTTTCTTCCCATTGCCAAACAACAGCAGCTCCACTGTCAGCTCAGGTTTCTCTACTGGGGGTTGCTCTCTTCTATCCAAGCCCTTAGAAAACTTTCACAATGCAAATTTTTTCACCAGAGTGCTTTCACTTGGAAAAGGAGGGGGGAATTGGAAGTGGAGAAATTTAATTTTTTATTCCCCATTCATGTTTCGTGGCTTAACAAGCATCAATGCGTTACCCTTTATTTTGTGGTAAGAGCTCTGTGAGGTAAAGATAAAAAGCAAAACTTGCTTTATAATTATTAGGTTTTTTGGTTTTAAGTTATAACTTTTTGGTCTTACAGGGTCAAATAGTATGAATTATGATTAATTTTTAGGTTTCTCCTTCAAAAAAGAAAAGCTTATTATAATATGAGGCATTTGACTTTATTACCATTTATCAAAATTGGCTTTTGGCAGCATTTTATCACCACCAAATTCATTGGCATATAAAAATACCAAAACATGGTATTATTCTGTGAAGCAGGGGAGGAAATGTGATGGGAAGATCTCTTACATCACTTGAGCAAGTGGTTTTTTTTTTTATTTTCCAACCAAATAAAATCGTAGTGGCGCCACTCAGGTTTCTGTAGCTGAAGGCCATCGTAAACCCCTGTTTTCATGGGGTTGTAGATCCTTATTGAGCCATTTAAAACCAAACTACCTTGAAAAGTGATGTTTTGTGGAGGGCTCAGCTTGGGGAGGAGAATGGGCTGGCAGGTTTTTAAATTAGGAGAGATATTTTTCAGTTAAGAAGGTCAGGCAGCTAACATTTATTTACACTGCTCACTTTTAGGGCCATTGCATCTTAGTGTTCAAGCCTCTATACATGGGGAGTTTTTTAAAGTGTCCATTTGTCTTTTTTGTTCCCCAAATCTACTTTTGTGGGAAGGCATTAACTTAATAGTAAGATTTATTATGTCCTGATTGTACACAGACATGAGCTTATGCACAATTTTATATACTTGGAATTTTACCAGGGATGGAGAAAAGCTCCATCCATCCCTGCTGCTTGTGTGGGGCTGGAAAAGGAACATTTTTCTACCACTTTCACTCCACAGTGCACCACTAATATCTGCTATTGCAACTGCACTTTAATTATGGTAATAATGAATTACCATAATTTTATTGCACATCCATGGTTTGGTTTGCTCAAGTGTCTGCAGAGAGAAGATCCTTCAGTTTGTTAATGCTGTTTTCCAAACATCTCTCTGAATGTGGAACTTTTTCCTCCATAATTTTATAGCATCTCATAAAATCTTCTATCCTCTACATAATTTTGAGCCCTAAAAATGTAGTTAATATTGCAGTGCAAGCAATTATCTTTTCTTGTGAAGCAGGTGAAGTGGTCTATGTACTGTGGGAGGAGCAAACATCTTGAGAATTTTATTATGTCACAACGATGTAAAATTATTAAATAAGATTGTCTGAACAAAATGCTTCCTGCCTGTTTTCTGTGTAGAAAAGCCCATGTAATTCTAATTTTTCATTTCAGTCATCTGCCCTATCTTGTCTAACAAGGAACTTTTATTCTGCCTTTCAGTGGCATTATTCACAGAATTCTTTGCCATTCACAGAATTAAATAACCTAAATAATAACACTCAAAATGAATAGAAATAAGGGTGGTGAAGACCCTCAGAAGGTATCTGCTTATGCGATATTCATTCTTTAACAGGGATGCAAATTGCATCAGCTGCTCTGTGACCTTCCAATCCTAATTATTCTCAGGTAGTAATATGCACCTGAACTTTAAAATGAGAGTATAAACTGTGTGGCCTTGTGATTGGAGAGGAAGAGTGCCACTCTATCACTAATTTGTTAATTTAAGTCCAGTTAAAATATCTGATGAACCATATATAAGCATGAACCATATGGCTTTTTTATTATACTGTGCTGCTGTATGAAAAATATTAGGAAAAAATGGAGGATAGGTGGTAAGGAAAAGCAGGGGGAATTTAAAGGGAACAGCCTGTGCTGAGGTGAGACTCTCTGAGAAGGTGAAACGATCAGGAGGATATGGAAGGATGTGCTGGGAGCCCAATCTTTCTTTGCTATCAACTGTGGGATAAATGCAGCTGTGTGATAAATGCAGCTGTGTGTGAAGACCCCACAAAACTGCTGGACATTTTCTTGTGGGGCCAAAAAAGCAAAAGGTCCCTTCAAAGCCTTCTTGGAAAACTTCAAAACCCCCTCAGCTTGGTGTAAAAAAAGGGAAAAGCCCAGAAACGGGACAATTTCAATTTTATGCCTTTTAAAAGTGGACCTCGGTGCTTATTTCCCAGCCTGGTGGCTGCAGCTGCAGTGTGGGTTTAGCAGGGTGCTTTGGGGCTCTGGGGCTTTGCCATGTACAACACACGTGGAAGGAGCTGGAAAATGCACAAAATCTCCATTTCTCCCCATCCCTCCCCACATTTAGGCTGCTGAGGTTGAATCTGTCACGCATAGCTGGCAGGATGAGGCAGGATTGTGTTGAATGTCAAAAGGAAAATATTTATTTTCAAGTGCTTTTCTTTCTCATTTCTTGCCTTACAGAGATGGCAGGTCTGTTTGCAGCTGTAGAAAGGCAGAATTTAGCACTCGGTGCTGCCAACATTTGCAGGATGCTCGAGGGGCAGGGGAGGGATGAAATGCCCTTTGTGGAGCTCCACCTAACTTGTAAATATTTTTTATTCTGTGGCTTTGTCCAGCAGCTACTTATTTCTCCTAAATAACCTCACAACTGCACAATTTCAAGAGAGAAATCAGCTTGCCTAGCTCAGAACGCTGCATGGATATCTCATATATATATATATACACATACACACACACATATGTACATAGATATTTTAAATTTTTTCCCTGCTAAAGCCCCTATAGAGACACATTAACACACTTGAAGAATACTAAAAATGCACCACATTTTCAGATTCTCATTATTCCAGGATGAGTTAGCCTATCCGAATTAGATATACATTAGCAAGGGGATTTGGGTAGACATGTCTATATGGATTAAACAGAGCTGCACTTTGCTTTCCTGAGTTTTTTTTTCGGGTTTTTTTTTTTTTTCCCTCTTCTCCCCTCCTCATCTCCATCATAATGAGAGGTGATTGCATTTATTTGGGCAAAATCCAAGCTGAACCCAGCAGAAGATATTTTCAGAGTTATCCTTTTTAGATATTTGCCATATCAACCAAGATCTGTTTTTAGGTCCACTTATTTAAGGCTGCCTTAAAGACTAATGAAATAGAGTGTGATGGATGTTACCCCGTTTCAGGGACTTTAAAGTAAGTTACTTTCAGAAATAGAGGAAAAAACCCAACCTTATAATCTTCAAGCCCCGCTTTGCTCCTACTTTTCCAGATCATACATTTATTTTCAGTAGGAAGATGCTCTGTGTCATGTATATGTTAATCTTCCAAAAAAAAAAAAAAAAAAAAAGAGTTGGTTCTGAATTTTCCTAACTAAGGAGAGATTTATAATCGAAGGGGAAGGCTGGAAAGGCACTTTAAAAATGCTGCTTTATTTTTTTAAGCTCTTGGAAAAGTAAGATTTTGCTGGTGCCCAAGTGAATTAGGAGCAGAAGTGGGAATTCTCCCCAAGTTTGTGCCTTTTGAGATGTGACAAACAATGTTATTCCTATTTTGTCACTGTCTTCTCTGCAAAGCCAGATATATTCAGGCTTTGAAACCTGGAAATCCTGCTTGGCGTGCTCTGAAGATTATAAGTTTTTAAAATTCTTATTATTTTTACAACATGGTATGCTTAAAAAAATAGCCTGAGATCAATTTGTCAATTTTCAGATCACTTTTGTGTTATAGTTTTAGGATGACCCACATATATTTGGGAGATTTGTTTATAGATAACATTATGCAGTTATCTTAGGAAAATCCCCTGAAAGTAGTAAGTTATTAGAAGTGAAGTTTCTTTAAAAAAAGGATTCTGTGACCTTAAGTTTTAAAATTATGATATAAAATACTTTAATTTTTTTTGGCTTATGCACTTAGCTTATAATGATATACAAATCCAGCATTTCTTTGCAAGATTATTTGTTCTTTATTTAAGCTGTGCTTTAATTTTTATGTTTCTATTTCCTTATTATAGAAAAGCAGTTTTCTGGGGTTTTTTTAAATTTAAAAATATGGCACACATTTAAAATTATGTGTGTCCCCTGGTTTCAAGGATCTTTTTTAGTGTTCATTTGTGTTTCAGTGGCTTGACAATTTTTCTGTCTCTTCTGTTCAAGTGCAAGCATTCCCTATCAGGCAGAAAAATATAATGCATAAAAATATAATGGAATGATTGCTAACTTTGCAGAGAATAAAATAAATAAGGATGACACTTGAAAAGCCTTATTTACACCTGAAGAGGGCCTAAAAATGAGGGGAAAAAAAAAATTATGTCAATTCTGGGTCTTCAGTCCAACTGCATATTCATAAAGAGAAAACGCTGCTCAAATGAGGTTTAAGGATGTGACTTGAAAGGTCATAAAATTCAGATTTACATCTAAAATTCATGGTGTTGCTCCTCACTGTAGCAGGGATCTTGTAACAAGGAGTGATGTTACTCACAGGACTGCGCTCTGGAGGATAAACCCAAGTGGAATTCCTGTGGAGAAACATTTTATCAAACTCTTATAACTCCTCAGCCCGCCACCAAACTCAGGCTGCGTTTATACGGGTTTCTAAAATGGCCGTTTTTTATCAGCAATTTCTGCAATACAAATTTCGCTATTTTAAAACACCGTTTCCATATTTTTCTCCTCTGTTAAAAGACCTAAAATTAAATGTTTCTTGCTCACAGCCCAAAAACTTTATGAACTACACTGGAGGAATAAAATGATATTTTAATAAGAAAACCGTGGAGTTCATCAAAAATTGCTCCTTAGGATGAATTTGAGTTAAATTTTTCAGTTTTTTCCAGAGTGTCTTTTTACACTGCTTTCTCCATGTTCTCCATATGTCCGTCTGGGAGTTTGGTGAAAATTTGATTCTGAGTATGAAAACTTTCCGGCTTTATTCCTGTGTAAAGTTTGGATTTTGACGGTTTGGCATTTTCAGCCATTTTGCTGGAAAAATCTTTATGCACTTAACGCAAAAAGAATGAAAACAGTGATGCAGAGACTGATTCATTTAATACCTTTTTTTTTCTCTTTTTTTCACATGCAAGGAGCCTTATTTGATGAAATCCAACCCACAGTGTTCAAGAAACTGTCTGCATTTTTTAACTATTTTTGTCTGTCGCTGGAAGAGTCGTGGTGGGTGATGCAAGTGCAAAGTCAGTGCAGATTCTGCCATGGAAAAGGAGAGAAAAGAGGCAGAAATATAAATAAATTCTCAATTGCAGAAATGAAATATTTAGCTGCAAAAAAAAAAAAATTATCTATCTTGACAATGCTCTAGAAAAATTAACTACTTTTAAACTTCCTGTTTCTGTAATATCTCAGCAATTCAGATTTATTTTCTTCTACAGATTTTCTTTGCTCAGTCCTGAGCACAAATTTCCATGAATTTAGGATGGAATTGTGGAATTATTAAGTTTGGAAAAGATCCTTTGTTGAGTCCAACCATTAACCTAAAACATGCACCTTTACTTTTAAACAAAAATCCTCTGGTGGAGAAAGCAGCTAAGCCCACCAACCAAATATTCAACATCCAAATCATGATGTCAGTCCTCAGAGTTATAATTAATCTTTCCTCATTAAGCACTTTTATCAACATTTTTTCAAGCAGCTCCACATCCCTGTGTGCAAACAAACACTCTTATGTCTACCTTAATGTTTTAAAATTTCTTAGAAACATCTACAAATAATTCAAATTAGGCATTGAGGGATAAACTTGGGGGACACTGCAATAGGGGTATTGTCTTTGGCATGTGATAACTTTTTTATTGTGAATTCAACTCTCTCTCTTCTAAACACATTTATTTACCTTTTTTCAATCTTCACTAAATATTCCTTTAGCAGAGGCCTCACAAGGCTTTTTTTTTTTTTTGTCCACAATGCATTGATTTCAGTTTTCTGGCTGTAACCAATTTATTTCTGGTTGCAAGTAGCTCTTGTATTCAAATATTGGGTGTAGATTGCCTTAGTTAGAAGACTTTGTCAAGAAATAGTCCTGAAAATAATGTTAATCATTATTCTGCCTTTGTTTCACCACATATTTAACTTACAATAGATTAGTGCAATGACTTCATTGCAGGTATTTAGAGTAGATTAGTAAATTCATTTGTGCTGATTGAGGCCACATTGATTTGTGATGATTGGTTCCATGGAATATACATCTGACCTGAATAAGTACAACCGTGCCAGGGCTGTCTTCCTGTTCTAATTGTATGGGCTTCTTCATTGGGTTATGTGGACATTATTGCAATTGAGCTAAAATAGGTCTGTTTTTCACTCTGCACAATGTAGTCATGCATCAATACATTTTTAATTAAAAGTGTATGACAGGTACAATAGTAGAGTACTCCACATAATTTTCTAAAGCAGGCTGTTCCCTCAAAGACAAGCAATCAGAATCTGTCTCACTTCAGCAGGGAATGTATGATTTTTTATTAAGATATATGATTAAGCATCTAAAAACTTTCTGCTAAATTGTCAGATTTTGGTTGTAAGCGCCGTACTGTGAATATTTCAAGTTTATAATTGCAAGGTGAGGCATTCTTCTTGACAGGGGTGGCACTGGATGATATTTAAGGTCCCTTCCAACCCAAACCAGTCTGGGATTCTCTAACTCCTGTGGGGTAGATCATGATCTACTTCAGGAGTGCAAACAGCTGTTGAAGGATTTTCCCTCTGAAACGACTTTAAGATGGTTTTATGAAGATTTAAAAGAGTTATGATGATAAAAATGTTTTTATCTTTTATATTTTATCTTTTATAAGCCATTTGTCTTCTTCTGACTTAAATACCGGACCTGAATACCTGCTGGGACTTGGAAAAGCTGAGAGTCTTGACAAAACAAGAGGCTGATAAAAGCTGGGTGAGCCTCCAGAGTGTCCTGAACTGTGGCTGTGTGGCTGTAACATAGGAATAAATTAAAAAGAAAAAGTGATTCCATGCCTGTGCATTCCCTTTCACTCTGGGTTGTCATCAAAGTGATGGTAGAAATCTGGTATAAAGCAAAAGGAAAGGTAAATATTAATTATGAAGGTAGAGGGCATAAAGGAATATATATGTATGTCTAAATAAATGGAGAAATAATAAGATTTGGGCACCCAGAATGAAAAAAAAAAGTTAATTAAAAATGAAATATTTTCCTTAATGTATTGAATGAATTTAAAAATCATCAAAAGTTTTTTTTTTTTTTGAGGCAAACCTAAAACTCTCTTTCAGATTCATTGCTACGATAAATGTCAAAAAAAAGGACAAAGCTGCCTATTTATCATTTCTCCAGTTAACTTCTTCTGCAGTTTCCTCTTACTATTTTGCCAGACAAAGACAAAATGATGAGTGGTATTTCTGTCTCCTGATATTTGGGCAAATTATGATTTTGGTAGTGTGAGGGGTGTAGAAAAGCCGTAGATACTCTCCCTGCCCACATAATATTTCTCTAGTTCTGACTGTTTAATGAGAGCACCCTGCAGGAGTTTCCCTGATTCTGGTAGATTAAGAGTCATGAGTTTTATTTCTACACGAATTTTAGCATGGTATCTTTATTCAGAACTTCTCAAGTTTCTTTATGTCCTTTTTTTTCCCCCATTTAACAAACAAAACCTTTGTAGGAGTGTTACCACCACTTCCACAGGCTACCAGAGAAATTGGGGTTTCATCTGTGAACCAAAAGAGGTTTGGCCAGCAAAAGGTGATGATGTCCTGTGTTTTACTATATTTCTATCATGAAAATAACAGGAGTAAAGTAAATCACAGCTGCTGCTTGTTCATGTTCCAGGATATCATTGTGGCATTTTTCAGATAAATAAGTTGGTGTAAATTTTGGAAGAGTTCAAGGCTGGATGGGAGTCTGGTCAAGTGGAAGATTAGTCCAGTGGAAAATTCCCTGCCCATGGAAGGAGATGAGCTTTTAGGTCCCTTCAACCCAAATAATTCTATGATTCTGTGATTGGGCTGTACTAATTATCTTTCCTGGAGATGTTGTGGCCTGGAAGACCACAAGAAACACGACCAGCTGTGATTTGTAACTGCTATAAAAAGCCTTCCCTGGCTGTAATTATACCATGGTGGCTGAGGGGAGAGAATATAATATCCTTAAAAAATCACTTTCCACTTAGCTAAGTGTATAAACTCTATCACTCATTAATAGTAAATTAGTGGATGATTTTTGCAGGAAGTCGTTTGAGTACACACTTGAGGTTTTGGGTGGAAGATATTGCCATGCATGTCTGGATTGTTAAAAATTCTTTCATTCCCATAGCTCTCAAATCAGAGTCTCTCAAGTAGGTTCTTTAAAAAACAAAAAAAAAGAATTACAAATGAAATGTTTTGAATTATGGCTTTTGAATTCTTGTTATTTGTTTTCTCACATAAATTGAAGGTAAAAAATCACTCAAAGGTTAAATGAAGTATTTGATTTAATTGTTTTCCTTCAGTTTTCCATAGTAAAAATATTTCACTTTGAAACTACATTTTTATAAGGCATCAGCAATTATTTTAGTGATTTGCTTCCTAAATTGTACCTCCCATTTAACTTAATTTTGTGTGCTCCAGAATATGCTCTCTAGTTCAGACATAGGAAGTGCACAATGAGATTCCTTTTTGCTTTTAGTTGTGCTGTTGTAGTTACACTTGAAATACTAAATATTTGGGTAGGATATCCTCCCTCTTCTTCCTTTTTTCCATGTACATCACATTGGAGAAAATATGGAAAACTTGGATTCAGTTTCACTCTGTGTCCAACTGTGCCCCCCACCCCAGAGAGCAAATAAACCCCCAAAACACAGATCTGGATTAATCAAAGAATTCTCTCATCAGCCTGGAGAAATCATGTAAGCTCCCCACGTTTCTGGGAGATGAAGATAACACATTATTTCTCTCCCTTTTTCTTGGTTTGACTGAAAATTTCTCAAGGCAGAGCTGCCTGGGCTGTGTCTGTGAAGAGAACGTCTCACAATGAATTGGAAGTTCAGCTCTGGGCATATCAGCATTACTACAATGCAGATTAATATATTTTTTTTCCCCCTCTTTCATTTCTTTAAAGAAGATACAATCTACCTCTGCTTGAGCTCTGCCTGAGGTATGAAATAAGTGTAAAAGTTCACATTTTTAGCAGCAAGATGTTTCTTAATTAGAGCTCTTCTTATCAGTCAACTTCTTTTAACCATTTAGATTTAAATTTAGTCAGGGTCTCCCATCTGCCATATTCTTTTAATTTCCCCCCCACACACACATTTTAGTGTATCTAAATTATGTGCATTTCTTTGTGGGTTGCTGTGCAATAATTCTTCCTCCTAACTAATAATGGCAAAGGGAAGATGGAAAGGTACATTCTGCTCCTGATGTGATGAATATTAATTTGGTGCAGAGCAAACAAGATTTGCACTTGCAGGAGAACTTTGCCCATGACTTTCTGGAGTGGAGATAGATTTTCTACAAAAACCTCTAAACATGAAAGGACACCTCCCAGCCCCCTCCCAGAGATCCAAGAAAACCCCTAATTAAATGAATTAGAATACAAGGGCTATAAAATTATATTTCTGCTCTGCCACAGCAGAGTTCCCAACCCTGGGGACATTGTGGAGCCAGAAGTATAAATGAACTCTGACTCTGATAACTTTGAGTCCTAACAGAGAAAGAACAGTGGAAAGTTTGCCAGGGAGGCCCCAGAGATAACAGTCAGAATTATATAATGTGCATATATAGGATAAAAAAAAAAACAAAAAAAAAAACCAAAATAAAAGAAAAAAAACAACCAACCAACCAACCAAAACCAAGAAAACAAACAAAAAACAAACAAACAAAAAAAACCCTACAGTGATTTTCTCCTTGGGGATGACAGGAATCAACTCAGAATGTGGCTTCAGTAAAATTTGTCGTGATTTGGAGACAAAAATAATAACTTCTGGCCAAATCTGGACCCTTGAATCGAGGCTGCCTGGCCGGGGATTTGCAGGGATGCTGTTTGCAGGAGGCTGAGGAGCATCAGAGCTGCTTTGTAGATATTGCTAAGCCCCTTAGTTCTCTCCAAAAGAGGGGATTTGGAGCAGGGAATCCTTGGAATTGACACATTAATTTTCTCCTGTCCATGCCCTGTGTTCAAACTTCTGCTTGGGGAATGCAGAGATCGCTGCCTTTCCTCCTCTTCGTGGGTCCAGGGTGTTCCTACTCTGACATTGAGCAGGATATTATCTCTGGAAAAAACAAGAAAAACCCCAACAACAACAACAAAAACAAAACAAAACAAAAACCCCAAACCAACCAAACAAAACAAAAAAAAAAAAAAACAAAACCAAAAAACCCCCAAAAACCCCCAGAACTGACTAATTCAAAAATTAAATAATTTCTTTAAATAGTTTTATTGAAGGATTTTTCTGCAAGTTTTTTACAGATGTTTAAATTATGTTAAAAGCATAAATCAGGTTAAAATTATCCCCAAATATATACAGAATTCACTACTCCTTAACATCTCAGAAGTATTGAAAGGAAGGGAATTCTTTTCTGACGTTGAAAACTTTTTGGAGTCTGTCTGCCAAATTTAGGGGCAAATTTTGTCTTTTGATGTACATGCTGGGTTGTTGTTGTGCTAACCTGGAGGGATAGAGTGTGCACTGAAATCCAGAAGGCTGTCTTTATTTTGAATGTTATTTACAAAGCCCATGAAAAAACTGACATTCATCAAAAGCTACGGCTTGGCCATGCTGAACATTTGCTTTGTTGTAGGGGAGAGTGGTCACTAATCCTTGATTGTCTTCGGAATTATTTGAGGACTTAACTATAGTTAAAATGTGACCTGAAACCAATGCCTTTAAGGGAGATGAAATTGCTTGGCTGCCACAGAAATACCAGTACAAGTCAAGAAAATCAGTTGCTTTCTCTAATCTCCTTTCCTTTGGAAACTTTGCTAATGAGATCAATTCCAGAGACAGTTGCCTTGATCCACAATGGTAAAAGTCCTTCTGTTGGCAGCTAAATAAAGCAGGATAACCCAAAGCTATGTTAAAAATTGGGATATAATGTGAGGTGAAGAGACAACCTGGCTTTGCTGAGGCAATGCAGAGCCCTGAGTGTGTCAGATTTGGTTTGACTGTTAGAAATGGCCCCTAACTGTGCTTTTACCACAGCATCCTCCCCTCCTGTCCTCTGCAAACCAGAAGCTTCATCAAGGTGACATGCAGCTCAGATGTGGTCCCAGCTGGTTTTGTAACTCAGGGGGAGGTAGGAGGGAAGAAAGCAATGAAAAATATTCCCTTTAGCTCAATCTTTAGGGGCTCAGCTGAAAAAAAATCAGATTTTTGAGCATATTGGGGGCTAATTGTCCATTCAATACCTTTCTCTGAGCTGTACCATCAGCAAATATTTGTTTCACAAAACAGAAATAAAGACATTTTGTTCAAGGTAGGAAAAAAATCTAAAAAAAAAAATAAATCCCAGACAGACCCTCTGTTTTCCTAGGCTAAAACTAAGAGTGGGAATGTATTTTGGGGGCTGGAATTAGGTGATGTTTAAGGTCTCCTTTAGCCCACACCATGGAGTGGTTCTATTAGTCATCAGAGGGACGTGGGTCCTGGATTTTGCCCCACACAAGTCTTCCAAACTCTTGGAACAATGTTGGAAGGAGCAAGAAATGCATGGAAAATAAACAGGAATTATGAGCCTGGGCATCTCTTTGAGAGGCCAGTGCTTTTGTGGTTGTGTCAGGTCTGAGGGATTCTGGACATGGTGCCTCTGCAGAAAAGGGAAAAGCTGGGACATCTTCTCCTTAGTAATTTCGTAATTAGGGATGTTGATTTTGTTTTTCTCTAATAGCAACCCCTTTGAAACAATAAAAGATAACTCAGCATAGTTATAAATATTAAAACCATATAAACAGGTTTTCATATTGAGTAGGCAAAAAAATGTAAAGTCCTAAAGATCTCATTCTCACCAACTTCTATGATATAATAATTCTGTGGAAAATTTTGGAATTTACTTACTCTGCATGTCTGCAATTCCAAGTGAAAAAGGTGGGTTTTTTCTTTTTTTTTTTTTTTTTTTTTTTTTTTTTTTTTCCTCTGTATCTTATTAATGAATTTTACCTCATTAGGAAATCCTTTAAAATGCTTGGATTGCTGTCCTGGAGAATTAAGTCCTCCATTTATCGACAGAACACGTGCAGCTTTGGCACGAGGGGTGTAAATCCCCCACTGTTTCCTGTCAATGCTCTCTGCCTGGCCGGGGAGAAGCACATCTAGAGAGGATTGCTCAGACTGTGCAGACACCCTGACTCTGACCTGACTCCTGAGGAGAGTCAGCAAGAAGGGAGAAAGAGGTTTCATGATCTCAAGAAATATATTTTATTTGTTTTAATGGATTAGGGCACATTCCATAACCATTTTTTTTTCTTTATTGGATTTTTTTTTTTTTAAAGTTCTGTTACATATTCTACAAACTCGTTGTAAGGTGACAGTGCCAATATTTTTGAAGTGTTCCTTGATGGTCAAGAGGATCTAAATAGGAATAATTTATTCACTTTGGAGCTGGTCAGGCAGTAAAAGTAAAATAGTAACAGCTTGTGTCCTAGGCTTTGTGAAAGGGAAATACACCTAAACACAAATGTAATGCAAATAAAAGCTCATACAGAATTTTGGGCCACATTCTCAGCCACAGGTAAATGTCAGAGCTAATTTCAAGCCTGTAAAGTTCCAAGGATGTAAATCCCCTGAACATCAGTTTAAAATGCCTCTAACTCTGAGAACCCCATGGTCCAAAGATGCTCATGTGCATGGCTGAGACTGAGCCTGAACTGATTCCAGCAATTCTGGGGAATTTCTGCATCCCAGTAAATGAATCACCAGTTCATTAGCAGAGGAAAGGGGCGGGTTTCCCAAGAAAATGCTGGAATGGCCTCTCTGCTCTTTCCCAATTTTTTTGGTTTTGATTATTGTTTTTCTACTCTAAACACAGCTCGGTGTTTTCTTCAGTGGAAGCAGAGGCTGACACAAAAAAAATCCCCGTGAATTCTGATGAATGTTTGATTGGCAAGGAATGCAGAAGATTTAGGGAGAAGAAATTACCTAATTAAGGCAAAAAAGCTGAATATTAAACTCATGTTTGTTACACCAACCTCTAGGATTTGCTTTAAGCCACCCTTAAAATCAACATTTATTTGCACAGACCTTTGGGGACAGATACTTCATTGCCCTGATTTGTAGTAAAACTTGGAAAAGCAAGCAGAGATATTTCTGGAGAAAGGGCAGCAGCTGAGAACAGACTGAGACATTTTTGACCGTGGGGTCTGAGATCCTGGGATGTAAACTTTGCTCTCACTGAATTAAACTGGAGCAACCTCAGGCTCAGCTCTGGAACTCTGTCTGCACAAGGGTGCAGATGAGGTATTTGGTCACTGGACAAATAACTGGACAATTATTTTGTGCTAATAAAACTTTATTACATTGATCTACAGGAGACAGCATCGATTCCCAAATTGGCACGTCCTGAATGTCTGTATTTCTGAATTTAAACATGTATGTTAGGAAAATACCCATAAGCAGGAGAGAGGATAATTGGCATCATATGAGTTAGTACATTTGTAATTGGGAAGACACTTATTATCAGTCCAGAGGTCCCATTTTGCTGTAAATTCAGGCCTATTTTGTTCCTGTCAGATATGAGCTCACGTATTATTACATGACAGACCTTTGAGTAAAATGATACATTTTCCTCCAGATCAGGCTGTCTGGCCTCAGCAAGTTTATTCAGGCAGTGGAAATCCCTTATTAAATACATTTTTCAAAACTTCCTGCACTACTGTTTATTTATAGATTACAGGGGAGATAATCAGTGCTTTCCACTCATATTCGCTTAGTTCTTCCTAATGATACCTAGTCACACTCAGTCATGGTCATGCATACTCTGTTCCACTCACAGTAAATTCCATTCACAGTAAATTTGAATTCACACTTCATAGTCAATCATTTAACTCATTCACATCAGTCACACTGAATCAATACTCCCTCGCTCCTTTTTTTTTTTTTTTTAATGCTCATTCCTTTCCTTTCACATTTTCTCCTGAACATCTGCAATCATCCTCGTTTGCTTGGTGTCTATCCTTAGAGCAAGAACATGGCTGTCATTAGTGGTAAAGCCTCTGCAGCTCAGAAATTAAGAGGGTTTTTGCAGGGCCAGACAAGCTTTGGAGAACCACAGGTGCTGCTCAAATTTCTTGCTGAGGGCAGCCAACCTCAGGTAATGCCGTGCTCCTTGTTTTTGGGGGTGGGAATCTCACACCAACGTGTGTGTTACCTCATTCCACACAGAGCAACCTCATGTGTGAGGTGGATTTTTTGTTTTGATCGCCCTGGGGATGCACAATTAAGTAGAGCTGATGCTGTCTTTATTTTTCTTTTCTTTTTTTTTTTTTAAATCCAATTTAATTTGATTCTAAATAAAGGTGAAACACTGTGAAAGCAGGACTGAAGATGTTGCCGTGGTCAAAAATCATGGAAATGAGTCATGTGGTGAGTAGAACAGGGGTTATTTAATAAACAGGATTTTATAGAATTTTATAGTTTCCTCCATGGTACATCTGAAACCTGGCTCAGAAGACAACGACCCCACACCCTGTTCAGATAGATTTGGTCCAATGTCTCTGCTCTCAGGGAGCTGTTTGATGCAGGACTGAATGGCAGGCAAAAAGAATTGCAGATACATTTGTGCCTTCTTGTCCTTCCAGATGGCATCAGGCAACTCTTTTGCTGTGAAGTCTTTGATGTCAAAATGTTAAAAAACACCTTAAAACTCTAAATTTCCCATGGAATATTACAACATGGAAGTCACCAGGAAGATACCTGGGTTTTAAGGGCTAGGATATACAAGAATATTAATGCAGTATTGAATTTACTGATGAGGAAGATATTAATTTTATTTTAATTTTTTCGCCTTTATTTCTGTCTATAAAAAAATAGCTGAAAAAAACAGAGGTTGTGTTTAACCCAAAGACACCACTACTGAAAACTGGATGTTGTTTATGAGTCCACAAAGATAGGGAGAAATGGGGGAAGAAGGATAAGGAGGAAGGTGTAAAGACTTTGAGGAAATTGTTCTAGAAGCAGTTGTGGACAAATCCTTGATGTGCAGATCCTCTCATGGCACCCATGAGTGCTCCAAAAGGAGCAGAGGGAAGCCAGCCTCACTCAAAGCATATTGTGACTTCCAGGGCAAGGAAAAAGAAACTATTGCATTGAATTAATAGCTTTGTGTTTGGGGGAAAACAAAAGACAAAAATCTTATCCCATGAGACACAAAAGGATCATATCTATCATCTTGAGATTGGCCTAGGAGGAGAGAAAGTGCATTTGATGGACTATTATCCTAATTTCTGTCCTGAAAATCATGGGCTGTGCACAGTGGAGCATCAGCTGTTACCTCAGAGTCGCAAACCTGAAGTAAAAGGCTGTAACTGGGTTCTGCTTTTCTTTTTTTTAAAAAAAAAATCTGTTATTTCTCCTTAAGAAAGAAAGGAAACAAGACAATTGCACAATTACATGCTCTGAGGAGTCACAATGATCAATAGCAGAAGCCAGCAGGGAGATGGGGCTGGATAGCTGAGGGAAGGAACACGACGCTCTCAGGACACTCAGATTTTGGGGATGAGCAACAGAGCTGGGGAGCACCAGACCCCTGCATGGTACCAGGTATGGCAGAAAGGTTCAGAAGGCATTAAATTAACATTTTCAGGTAAGATGTGACTATAAAGTTAACACTGGAGGGTCAATTTGTGTTTCCTGGTCTCTAGGGCAGCACCAGGGAGATTTTATGGCTCCTTTTTTGCTTTCTTGGTAAATTTGTACCCTAGAAAAGATAAAGTGAGAAAGGAAGAGCTGACCCACAAGCAAGAAGTGGACAACTTCCACAATGTCTGCATCAATAATTCCTTTCACCCCCACCAAATTATTCTTTTCACCCTCCAGTTGTTTTATTTTAAAGGTTTGGGGGTTTTTTTTAGCCACATAGTCCTTAAACAAAGATTTCTGTGTCGATTAGTGGGGTGCATTTGGACTTTGGTCCCTCAGTGTGTGCTTAGCAGATGTTCACAGAAAAGCAAAGTTTACCCAAACATTTCTGAGGTTGGAGTTTGTATATACAGCCTCTCTCTTTTCTTTCCAAAGGGTACCATATTAATAATTCTTTTCTCGCCAGTATAAATATTTTTCCTGCAATTAACTGCATAATAGTGCAACACAGATGCTTGAAGAGGGTGTACTTATCCCCTGCAATTTGAGTCATCCCTTTACAGTAGCACCCACCCCTGATGTATTAGAAAACAACTCAATTTTTATTGAAAAAACACCTAAATATGGGAATAATTCCCTAACCTGTTTATTTTGAAAAGTGCTTTGCCTTCTAACAACACGGCCGTGGCGAACATCTATTAGCTTTGCTTTACTTTGTTTTCCTTCTTTTTTTTTTTTTTTTCTCTGAGTCACTCTTTGATTTTCAAAACATTTTTGGTCATCCACAGACTCCAAGTCTCCTTCCAGGAGAAAAACACTGAAGAATCAAGTGCATCTCTCCTTGCCTTTTTAAAATTACCCTTCAGGGCAGTGCACACACAGAGTGACCCTGGCTTTTGACAAACCTTTGCTGAACAAAACGTAACAAGCCCCTGTATATTTGGAGCAGCATTTTCTATTCTGACAGAGACAGCTCGGCAGCATTTGATGTCTGCTTGCTGGCCATAGATAATGGTGCATCCTGGGACCATTGTCATCCCTGTCAATAAGAAGGCCTGGGGGGACGTTCAACAAAGCTACCTTTTGATTCACCGTTTTCCCTTCCTTCCCAAGACATTTGTAAGCCCCTGGTCAGCCAGGTCACTTTTATTTCATCCTGATGTGCCTTGATAATAGCATCATGTCTGACAAAAAATTTTGACAGGCCGTCGATGTGTGTTTCTTTGGTTCCTGGGTTGTTTTCCATGCCTCCTCAATGTCAAACGAGCTTTGAAAGCTACTGATTATGTTTGTTTGGACTGAATTTGACAAGATTCCTATTCTTTGAAGCAATTAAGCTCCTGAGGATGGATCTTGGGATTTGAGCTAATTTTTTTAGCAATGCAGGAAGCAACCAGAGCACATTCTATGCTCTTTTTTTTGTTGTTGTTGTTTCAAGGTTGTGCTTTCATTATACCTTTAGAAATACCTCAACCCAAAGGAAACTTTTAAGCTTTAGAACAAAATCAAAAAGGAAAAAAAAAGAAAAATGTGCAGCTTGAAAGTAAAAGTTTTGCATATGTGTATTTTATCTGAAAATAGTGAGTTTGGCAAGCTCAGGTGGCGAAATCTCTGCAGAATTTAACTCTTCTGAGGCCACACAGGCTGTCCACTTGCAGAATAGGTTTTAGGAGCTAATCTATGCTTATGAAGAGATGGCAAATAAAGTATTTTGCTCAACTGGCCACAGATAACAGCTCACAGCCTGGCTTGTTTATTGTTTAAATTAGTTGCAGGCAATTTAACATATTACAAATGGGAATTAGCAGCATTTTGAGTTTTATCAGTTAGCTACATTGTTAAATGGTGTTGTTGGAGTTCAGCAAAGCATCTCCACAGCTACACAACCTTTTTTTTATTTCTGGCAGTCACAGATGGAAGTTTGCATCCTGCCCCTGTAGCAGCGGGCATGCAGCACACACACTTTTAATTGGGTGAGGGCTTTTCTTTTTTTTCTGTGGCAAATAAAGATTAATTTATCACAGTTCACGTGATACTAGAAAAGGCAAATGGTAAGTTCCTATTGCAGAAAAGAAAAAAAAACACCACAAAAATGCATTTCTGTTCTGTGCTGCGTTTTAAGGTATTTTTGTTGCATTTAAATATATTTAACTTGAAGTTTTTATCACTATACTTCTGTTTTGTAAACCACTAGGGAAAAAAAATCACCTTTTTTTCATATTTGAAGACATTGAAAGCCAGATCCCACGTTATGAGTGAAAATCTGGAGGTCCCTGAAAGTTTCTCAGAGTCTGACAACAGCTGGGCAGGGACTTTATTGTAAATGCAGGCGAACCCAATGGGAAGAAATGCTGATGTCTGACTCAATTCAGAAAGCTGAATGATTTCTTTATTATATCTATGCTAAAATACATTAATATGCTATATAAAAGGAGGATACTAAAACTACATACTACTTTCTCTGACTCTATGTCTAACCCTCCACAACTTGTGACCTTCTCTCAAGAGTCCAGCCCCAGGTAGATTGGATTGGCCATCAGCTCAAACAATCCTCACCAGAATCCAACCAAGCATCACCCCAGGGAAACAATTCTCCAAACACATTCCACATAGGAAAAACAAGGAGAAGAAATATAAATTGTTTTCTCCTTCATTTCTCTCTGTGCACCTCTATGAAAAATCCTGAGAGGGAGAGAAATGTGCTTGCCACAGGACTTTTGTCTTTATGTTGCAGAGAAGCTTCAGGAAGATCATGACTGGTCCAAACCCACAGGGATAAGCAACCTTTGAAGCTCAGCTCTCCTTTCTTCCTTGGGAATCATCAGTGAAAGGAAACAAATATGAGCTTAAATCCCAAAGATGGAGTGAGCAGCTGCCCACACCTGCCGGACATTCCTGTGTCCCCTCCCACCAGCGCCCATCCCAACATCCATCTCCCTGGGCTCTCCTTCTGGCACAGCTCTGCCTCAACCACCAGTGGAGGCAAAATTCCCTGCCTCACTTTCCCTGGAGATGGGAGCAGGCTGTAAGTGTTAATCTCCTTTTCAAAGGGATTTGACATCTCTCGTTGGAAGCAGCACAGTGGGTTGGTACCAAATGTAAACCAGATGATTTTCCTTTTTATTAGAGTTTGTGTTTAGTTTTAATATTATGACTGAAGTGACAGCCTCTCATTTTCATACATTTCTGCTTTCATTCCCACTTATTATTTAGGTTATATTACCTTCAAAACATGTTTTTATGGAGTTATAATGTCTACAGATGAAAATGCAGCTAATAGTTACCTACTGCAAATTTATGCATTTTTCTTGCTCAGAACCTATCAAAATTGCAAATTTTCCCAAGGAATTAATCTCCTTTTGTATTTGGTCAGGGTCTTCCTCCTCTCTCCTACAGTCTGAGTCAGGATTATGATTTCTGTCCTCAAAATGCCCCCAGAGCCATGTCTGAAGGCTTCCAGAAAAGGACCAGAATATAGAAGAATGGGTTGGGTTTGTTTTCTTTTCACTGGTATTTTTTTCAGGAATATAGTATTTCCTTGGAATTATTACCAATGCTTTTCTGTCTTTCATATTCAGTGGCTTTCTGTCAGGCTATCTATAGTTCTTCAGGGCAGTATTGTCTAGTTATTCTTTCATATTAAATGATTGGGTTATTACTTTTACATCTTTAGAATATTTCATCTTACTGATCTCTCCATATTAAAAAGATGATAAATTATAGCAGCTATTAAGGGCCCAATCCTGAATTCTTAATGTAGTCATTTCCATTAAAGTTCTTCCTGACGTAGATTTATATGGAATCTGATAAATTTCTGCTTGGCAAATTCCTAGAGAAACTACAGAAACCTGAATTAAATTAGTCTGTTAAAATAATCAACATGAGCCCAATCTTGTCAAGTGAGGGGGAGATGAGTGTGTTCTGTTCATTAATGACTAATTATTAAGCACCAAGATGGGAAAAGTGCAGTGGGATTTCCAGGCACATGAGGGATTTAGGGCTGAACCCTATTTTTGCTTTAAGCCTTGCTTGTCCACAGGGTTTTCCCCTTCAGATTTCTAATATATTTTCTTCTACTATGTGAAAAAATGTAGAAAGATTAATTTCTCTGTTAATGACAATTCTGGAGCAGTGCAGGACACAGAATGTGCACTCCTTGGATGGGGTTTGGGAGCAGGATGTGTGGATCCTATGGTGAGGCTGACTCACTTTGGGTCCCTTGAGCTGGACTTGGAGATCACCAACATTAAAATGAAATTTTCCACGTCTGGAAAATCTCACTTTGGCTGCAGAGACATCTTTTGGCGACATCTAAACCAATTCATTGATCTTTCTCTTTGGAGCAAACCTTCTCAAACCAACATCTCCAGAATTTGGGTTTGAGAGAAATTTTTTTCCCATGCTATTAACAAATTGGTAAATTAATGAGTAAAACCCACATTGTGAGGTGCAATAATGGTGTGATGCCATTGAGGCAAAAAATACTTAATTTTTCTTCTAGGTCATTTCTTATGATAGGATGAATAGTTTTTTAGACGTAAACATCAACACAAAATGCAGTAAATGCAATAAGTTTTCTTTTTTTGATATGTAATAATTCAAATGCGAAGCACAGGTCACAAATGCTGAAGTCTTTATTTGTGCAGTAACCATACTGGAAATAAATGCACTTTATGAACCTCCTAAGGTTCATTTAAATATATGTTGTCCAGCCATGTTGAGAATGGCTCTTGCTCTGCATAACTTTCTAAGCAGCAAAATGTTGTTTACAAATTTCTTCTTACCATTTTTTGATGTCACAAAGTCTTTAGCTGTAATTTTAAATTATAGCTAAATTATTTTAAATTACACTTCATTTAGTCTCACTGGAAGTTATATTAAATAATTTATTATTTAATAGTAATAAATTTGTATTTAACCAAACAAAACTTCTACCTGTATTTTGTATACTACTATATTATTTCTCCTTTTTCAATACTATATTTTTATTAGTTTATATTTTTATTACTTGGACTATCCTGCTTTTCAAGAATATGGTAATTTTCTGAAAACTTCCCAGCAAAACAAATTCTGTGTCCTTTGGACCTAATCCTGAACAATTTTTGATCAGTCATTCTTATTCTGCCACTTGATTTTAAGTTTGTTAAATGATGAAATTTCTCATTCTGCCCTTTTTATTGTTGTTTATTTCACAGGAAATTTTCTGATGCTTCATAATAAATTGACCTCTTAAAACACATCAGGACAGAGCACAGGGGACAAACATGGGTGAGTTCAAGACTTTCACGGGTAACACTGTGCTGTATTTAATACTAGAAAACAAGCAGGAAGGCAGGTGATACAATTGTGCTTGTTAAATTTTAAAATAAATGCTTTAATTTTGAATATTTTAAAAGAAATCCAAACCAATTAATAAAATAAGTGCTTCTTTGGTCTAAATTGTATTTTTTTCACCCTATTTTGTATTCAAGTTACTGAATTGGAGAACAAACCCTTTACTGATCTCTAGATATGAAAGTTTCTTCCATTTCATGCTCTTTAACTTTGCCTCAGAAAGAACAAAGCACGAAGGTAGGCTTACCAGTTTGTCAGTACTTAATTAATCAGGTACTTAATTGAACATAAGTTTCTTAGAAGGAGCTAAATTTCAAGAAGAAAGAAAAAGTCCCCTCTTGACTAATAATTGTCTGTGGCAGGAAAACCCTTGGCAGTGGAAGTAGGGATTTATCTGGAGTTGGAATGAATTTTCTCTGTCAATTGGCATCTGAAGGAAATTCGGCAGGGAGAGTTAAGTGACTAAATAGTTCTCCAATGACTGAAACAAATGGATACTTTAATGAAAATCTTTTGAGTGTCACTCAAAATTCTTTCCCTGGCATGGTGGCTCAGATTTTATAATAGTGTACATATGTGGTGCTGGGTTGTTGTTTTTTCCTTTCAATCTAAGCTGAATTTGAGGTTTTGTTTCATAAAACTATATCCCATATCTATTTAGTCTTTTTTGATCAGTTCCAAATGTTGACCATATTTTTGGTGTGTTTAGGGGGAACTTCATCGACCATTAGGTCTAAACCAAGGGTGGCTTTTTAATTATAACTTTAATTCATTAACAGGGTCTCTGGGTTATGAAATATCCTTGAGCCTTCATGCATGGTACAAGTGGTCAGAATGAATTGGTTGCAATGTGGTTTTCAACCATCCTGGGCTTTTATAGGGTATTAGTTTTGGAAAAAAATGTGTACTCTATAGTTTACTTTGGCCTGACAGTGTTTATCCTGTATGTTTGTAGAAATAAACAGGAAAACCCTTAAACACTAACAATCCTATTTGATTCTTGATGCTTCTTGGCAACTAATCACAACAACTCCTTGGTGAGGTCCTGGGTATGACATGTAAATATTTGACAGAAAGGTAAAATATAGATATCTGAGCCCTTTATATATATTTAATGATCCCAAACAATTTCTTGGACAATAGGCACATAGCAAAATGTCACTTGTTTGGAAGAGGAGAGGAAGAAAAATTTGTGAACAAGCTGTTCCTTTCTTATATTTGCAATTATTTTTCTTGTAGTAGCTGTTACATGTTGTTAATTAATATGAAGGCTAAACTCACTTCATTTTAGTTCTATGTTTGTACAGACATTTGGAAAGGCCAGGTGTGCTTTTATTTCTGATTTTTTTTCAGACTGAAGGTTTCTCTGAGAATTTCTGTGATTTTTTTTTTTTTTTGCTATCTTTCTCATCAGAGGCTCTGTCAGCAGCTCAGACCCCTCATTTCACCAACATCAATTCCACCTCTTCTTGTGATTTTGGGCAGTCCAGGTTCAAGTCCCCTCTCTGCTCTGTGATACTGGGAATATTGCCTAAAACCACTTCTGATCATGACCTGCAGAATTTCCTACCATCCCTAATTATTTTGCTTTTATTTAAATAAATACATCTTTCCTGAGCTCTCAGCAGTTTCATACAACCATTGTTACACCCTAAGTCTGTTTTCTCAATAACACTTGTTAATCTTATGTGTTTGCGCTTTGAATGCATTTAGAGATTGCAAATTGCAAGATATTTCATCTTTTGCCTGCCTTTAGAGTAAAATTTCTTACATTTCATCTTCCTTAGCCTTCCATACTTCATATATTGCTCTCCCACTTTCCCCTTTTGCCTGACCTCCATCTTTGCAGGATCACAGAATTTTGTTTGGAAAAGACCTCTGAGATCATCAAGTCCGAACTTTGAGTGATCACACCCTGTCAACCAGATCATGATTCCCCCATTAGAAAATATCTATTATTTAACTGGTTTGTGGCCTGAATTATCCTCAAATCCATGGATTATTTTCTGCTCCTGTGGAAGTGCCACGCAATCTTCTGCTCACCCGATGACTTCAAGTAGTAAATCCTCTCCTTCTTACCAGAATTCACAAGGATTTGCTTGTGCATAGAAAAAATATATGGTTGTCCATGAAGAATTTGTTGGAAACTATTCCTCAGATACTTAGTGGGAATTATAAAAATGAGTGATAATGTGAGATCAAAACAAAACTTTCAACAGAGTGGAGTTTCTTAAGAGGAAACAAAGCAGTTGGAAGGAAAAGGCTGATGTGTTTGAAGACACAGCTAATGCAATAAGAAAAAAAAAATTAAAAATGTCTTTGAAAGCGTTAGTTTAGAACTGCATGAAGCGGAACAAAGAATTGCTAATATGGAGAGTAGGAATTGTTGGATAATTACATTGACGATCTAGAAAACAAGCATAGAAAAGGAGGTCTGTGCGTTGTTGAGGGATGGGAGATTGGGAACCATGGATTTTCCCCACCCCTATTTTGTCTCTGGCTTTTATGCTGCATTTTGAAGATGTATGGAACATGCAAATCAGCTGTGACTGTCATTTGCTTTGAAACGCTGCACATTTATTTCATTAAGGCTTTCAGAGAAGCCTCAGCCAGCAAAGTCTTCCCAACAGAAACTTTGATTTGTATTATTTTTGGTGGCTTTATTTTTCCTTCCTAAAGGTTACTGCCACTGTTGGTTTAACGGTGTTTATGTGATCTTATAATAAGTGTTATCACTTTGTATAATTATTATGTGTGATTAATCCGGTTCACACTTGAAAGCTGTGGATTTTTTTTTTATTTTTTTCATTTTTTACCAGAGGGTATGTCTTTAAGCCTTTGTGTTGTTCACTTATAATGATAGCTGACAAGAGTTATCATAAAGAGGGAGGAGGATGGAAACTGGAATAATTTGTTGAGTGAAGAAACATTTCTGGGAATTTTTGTTTGGATTAGCATCTTCTTAGTAATTATTGAGAAAAATGTTGGATGCAATGTATAGTCCCCTGATGATTTGATATTTGCATGGATTTCTATAGTAATCAGGCTGTTCAAGATTGAGAAATTTGAAAAACGCCCTTTTTTTCCATAATGTCCTTTTGGAAAAATTCAATTTGTTTTAAAAAGGACACTTAAAAAGAAACCCCAAAGACCTTTTAACAAGGGTGCATTGTTCCAAGCATGAGAGATTGGGGGTTTATCATTTAGGGGGTTTAGGACCTAAGGTGGCAGGGGTTGGGAAAGCAGAACTGCTTTTTTTTTTTTATGCTGAATGGATTCACATGGGTCTGCTCTCCATGGAGAACTTTGATCATTTCATCTTTTTTTCCTTCAAAAATCATGATTATAATACATTGGCTTTGCAAAATTTGTGAATCTTTGTTACTGAGGATAGGATTTCTGTATTTTAATGAAATTTAAGAATCTCATTGTGTCCAAAACCTCTCCAGAAGCCACAATGGTTGTATGGACACCTCCCATGGTTCTCGACCTTCACCAGTGAAATGGAGTGCTTAAACTGGCTACAAATAGTGCACTTTATAACAAATCTTCTCTTGCTTTCTGAGAGCTAAAATCCACCTGGTTTGCAATCCTATGCTTTAATATTCAGTCCTTGGACTGAATTCATTTGGGAGTTGAGATTTTTTTTTTTTTTTTTCTTTCTGAAGCTGTAATTGCAGCAAATTTTAAAACTGGTATTTGCATTACTTGATATAATTCTAGAAAAATGTTTTTATTGTTATTTGAATTTGTACCACAAATTATTTGACTATTTTATTCAGAACAATGAACAAGGATGAGCACCCCAAATACAGACCAGCTCCCAGACAAGTTGTGGGAATGCCTTTGTAAACACTGAAATACTCATTTTAATTGGCTAGAAATTGAAAGAAATATCTGTAAGAATTATATGACATATTTATGAGTACAGTGATGCTGCTGTTTTATTTAAATGCATTTTTATGTCTTTTTTATATATATAACACCTTCATATTGACTTCCAATGTCAAGCAGTTTAAAATAACATTTACAACTTTAAAAGCTAGTTAAAATTCCCTAGACCTCTCCAGAGTTTCCATATTCCAGGAGCCTGAACTCTTACAAAATGCATTAAGAGAGATATCCTCCACGTTAATGAACAATCAATATTTCATATATAATTGTTTCATATGTAACTGTAGGTAAAAATAGCTAATCCCCACAACCAGATTAAGCCAATTAACTTGGAGTGTGTGGTTTGCAAAAGGGCCCTGGAAATTGAAGCATGGGGCCAGTGATGTGATGAAGTGAGAGAGAAATATATTTTATTTCCTTGAAGAAACATTTATTTCAAAGACGGTTAGAATATTAAGTATTACTTAAAGGGCAAAACATGTTTAAAGCAGGAGATTTAACCGAAGTGTGTGAAAAGTTTGGAGAAAATTTTTCTGTTACTTTTTAATGCCTTTTAAAAATATACATCAGTCTCATCATTGTCTGGCATTGATTTTATGAGTCCATTTGTGGCTCTGCATTGTTCACTGCACTTTCAGACCAAATTCTGTCCTCTTGGACTCAGGTTGGGAAGTGTGATTTGTGCAGAAAGGGTATTGAGTCCCTAATATGCATAATATTTAGGGTATCAAACTTAAATTATAAAATTTTTTCAACTCAGATTACATTTAACATTTATTTATCAAGCTTAGCAACCTGAGCAGCTCCTTTGGCATAGTGTAAAGAAATGCAAGAAGAAGGGGAAATACTAGGAATCATCAGATTTTGATTTCAATAAATAGTTGCCTTCAATTATTGTGGCTTATTAATTATGACTAATTTCCCCATTTTTTATACAGACTGTCATTTGCTGTTCTCACAGGACAACAAATAGATTAGCTAAAATCTGAAAAGAAATTTCACAGTTTGGAACTGGAGTGTGTAACAGCCTTCAATATAATTATAGCAAAGTTTAGTCCATAACAGGGAGGCTGTTAAATGAACACTTGAAATGCAATTAGCGAGGGCTGACCCTCCAAAAGGTAAGGAATGAGAATCCATAGAATCCCAGACTGGTTTGAGATGGAAAGGACCTTAAAGCTCATCCAGTCTCATCGCTTGCCATGGGCAGGGGCGTCTTCCACTGTCCCAGGCTGCTCCAAGCCCCATCCAGCCTGGCCTTGGACACTTCCAGGGATCCGGGGCAGTCACAGCTGCTCTGGGAATTCCATTCCAGCCAGGAATTCCCAATTCCCAATCTCCCACCTATCCCTGCCCTCTGGCAGTGGGAGCCATTCCCTGGCTCCTGTCCCTCCATCCCTTGTCCCCAGTCCCTCTCCAGCTTTCCTGGAGCCCTTCAGGCCCTGCCAGGGGCTCTGAGCTCTGCCTGGATCCTTCCCTTCTCCAGGGGAACATTCCCGGGGCTCTGAGCTCTGCCTGGATCCTTCCCTTCTCCAGGGGAACATTCCCAGCTCTCCCAGCCTGGCTCCAGAGGGGCTCCA
Organism: Taeniopygia guttata; assembly: GCF_048771995.1. Lineage (NCBI taxonomy): Eukaryota > Metazoa > Chordata > Aves > Passeriformes > Estrildidae > Taeniopygia > Taeniopygia guttata. Next base: position 36,728,124 of record NC_133032.1, on the reverse strand, counting down.
GTCTTCAGAGCTTCTCCATGGCCTCCTCTGGTCTTGCTCCAACAGGTCAACATCTTTCTTGTGTTGGGAAATGTTCAGTTTAATCTCCCCTGACCTTGCAGAGCTGCTGGAGAGCTCTTCTGGTCAGACATGTGTGATCCATTTCCAGACTTTAACTGCAACAATGCTGAGACTGAACCATTTTCTGACCCCTGTGCCTGAGGAGTTGGTAAATCTTCTGTTCCTTGCTGTAAGTTGTCAAATCCTATCTCATTTAGTTTTCATCCTGGACAGAGGATATAAGTTTTAAATCACAGCCTGTCTTATTAGTGGTTGAGCATAAAAACAAACTCTTTAAAAGCTCTAACTTTTGTTATGTCAAAATCAAAACCACAAACACAGGTTGGGGTGATGTGAATGTTGCTTCTCCTGCTGACCATCAAGCAGAAATTAAATTCAGCAAAAACATTTCATGTGCTCCACAAGCAACTCACTAATTCCAAATGAAGCATCAATAACACAGCCATGGCTGCCTTTTCTTAGAGTTATGGTTATCTGTTTTGTACTCAAAATATGCACATGGAGCAATTTCATCTGTGAGAACTTGGGAAAATTATATTAATCATCATAACTGAGTACAGCTTCTTTCTCAGCATGAGTCATAAATATCTTTGAGCATTAAACCTCTTTACAATAACATTAATTTAATCTATAAGAGGACACTGCATGCAATAAATTCCATTTACAAATCTGAGTGGGCAAGAGAGAGAAAGCTGGAGCTTACTTTTTTTATTTTTTTGAAATATTGGAGATTGGAAAACAATGCCCCAAAAGAAGTTTCCCTCAGCCTGAAATGCATAGGACTAGGAAGGAAAACAGAGCTTCCTGATTGATTTGCCTCTGTGCTATTGCTTAGTTTGCTGCCAGTCAGAAGCTTATATAGCTTAAAAGATTGTTATTGATTGTTCAATTTGGTGTTCATATATTTAAATTTTATTCAGGTTAGAGGGATGTTGAAAATTTGGGTCCACATGCTAGGTTGCCAGCACGGTGGTTGACAACACAAACGTTAAAATACAATAATCCTTGTAGTATAAAATGGCCATTGACAGTCTAATTTCCATTTTGTGGTTTATGGCCTCTACTGAATATCTGATAATGTAATTATGCTTCAGTAAAGAATGAATCCTCTCTGGTAAACTGAGCTGTGTATGCAATGCCAATGTGAATTAAATAAAGTGACATCAAAGCTCAGTCAGGGCTTATTTTAGGAGCACATTTTTAAACATTTACTATGGTTTGTTCTACAGTAATGCTAGGGAGCAGATTTATGGCTGTTAGCATATTCATGTTGAAGAAATGTGTTACTTCATTCTTTATTTTAGCCCAGGAGAGCAAACAAAACAGCCTCAGTCAAAGTGGATGCTGCTCTGTGGCTTAGGTATGAAAGTTTTCAGATGATGCCACCACCAGCCTCGCTGAGCACCACAGAAGGGGAAGTGGCAGCTGTGCAGTTGGGAAATTAAAATGCAAAGAAAACTCCCCCAAATTATTTACGTGCCCCCCCAAAATGAGACAACATTTGCTTCTTGGCAATAGGTACACGCTCAGCTTTTCTGTTTGGCTCTTTTGCTGCTGGGTTTATAAATGTATAGGAATACACAATATGATCCTACGGTTAAAGAATTTCCTCCTTTTAAATTCCAGTTGTCAAGTTATGTTATGCTGTTTATAATGCAATGAATTATGCTCTGTCCTATCCCATTCACTGCTAGCATAATGCAACTTAACATCAGGCCACATAACAGAATATGACAGTTAAAATTTAAAAAGTACCCTCATTGTATTTGTGAATTGAATACTCAACTGCGTGATTTAAAGATGGACTGGCATCTTGACTCCAGAAACAAGTAATGTTACTTGAATGCATTTATTTCCCCCCTAATATATTTGCATTGCCATTTTGACCTTCTTTCCAAGAGGAAAAAAAATAACCCTAAGCAACTGGCATGTATTGACATGGAGGTATTGAAAAGTTAGTGTGATGTTGCAGACATGTTTAGAGGAACTTCTGAGACCATGAATTTGATGAGATGGACTGAATCAGAATGTCACTTTATCATGTAAACAGCAGGGAGAGAGCCAAGCCCCACATGTGGATTTTAAATGTCCCAAGGCGTTAGCATGAGGGACCGGGGCCTGGTTCCGCCCGCGATAAAGAGAGGTGTCAAATCTCATCGCGGTTTGTCCTTCCCGCCTTGCGAGCACCGGCGCTGTGCTGCGCGGATTCAGAGCTGCTTGGCAGATCCTTCAGGACCTGTCAATGGTTCAGGAGTCAAAGGTGAGTCACAGAATCACAGAATAATGAGGTTGGAAGAGACCTCTAAGATCATCAAGTCCAACCTATGCCCTAATACCACAACTAGGCTATAGCACCAAGTACTAAGTCCAGTCCTATTTAAACACATCCAGAGATGGTGATTCCACCACCTCCCTAGGAAGACAATTCCAGTATTTTATTATTCCTTCAGTGAAAATTTTTTTCCTAATATCCAACCTAAACCTTCCCTGACGTAGTTTGAGACTGTGTCCTCTTGTTCTGCCAGTTGCTGCCCAGTGGACGAGATCAACCCCCAGCTGTCTACAGCCTTCCTTCAGGAAGCTGTAGAGAGCAATAAGGTCACCTCTAAGCCTCCTCTTCTCCAGGCTAAACAACCCAAACTCCCTCAAACATTCCTCATAGGGTTTGTGTTCCAAGCCCCTCACCAGCCTTGTTGCCCTCCTCTGGATGCGCTCAAGCATCTCAACGTCCTTCCTGAACTGAGGGGCCCAGAACTGGACACAGCACTCAAAATGTGGCCTCACCAGTGCCGAGGATAGGGGAAGAATAACCTTCCTACTCCTGCTGGTCACACAATTATTAATGCAGGCCAGGAGCCATTGGCCTTCTTGGCCACCGAGGCACATTGCTGGCTCATATCCAACCGGCTGTCGACCAGCACCCCCGGGTCCCTTTCTGCCTGGACACTGTCCAGCCATTCTGTCCCCAACCTGTAACACTGTAGGGGATTTTTATGTCCAAAAAATGTAGAACTCGGCACTTAGACTTATTAAACTTCATGCTGTTGGACTCTGCCCATCCATCCAACCGATCCAAATCTCTCTGCAAAGCCCTTCCATATCACCTGCTCTTTTCTGATTGCCAGAGCTGTTGGCCAATAAGGACTTTTCCTCATACTTGTATTGATAGAAATAATTTGCTGTTGCGCCTCAATTCCCTCTGCTTTTCCCCTTGATGTGTTTTGCTTTCTGAGCTCTCAGAGTCCATATCCAGAAGCTCACCAGCTTCACCCTCCGGCCAGGGCAGCCCCAGCAGGCACAAGAAGAGAGGAGAAGCTCCCTCAGCTCCTTGAGAAATAGTAGGTGCATGAAGTAGGATTGGATAAAAGCACAAACACATTAAATACAAGCATCACCCTACATGCTCATCCCTGCTCTTCCCTTTCTAAGGTGAAACATGCATTTGACTCCTTAGTTAACAAAACAGCTTTGGAAGGAGAAGATGGAGGTAGCACATGTGCAAAGGCTTGGCTGGTTGGGAAAAAACATTCTGTTGTAAACTATACACATCCATATGAAGATGTTATTAATATAATATAATATTTCCTTTATAATTATAGTATTATAATATAATATTTCCTTTTAATTCACTGTAGGAGTGTCTCTCCTGTGTTACACTTGAGTTGGTAACTTCTCATATAGGAATCATCATAGAGTCATAAAATTCCAGAATTATTTTATTTGGAAGGGAACTTGAAGCTCACCTAGTCCCACTTCCTCCCATGGGCAGGGACACCTTCCACTATCCCAGGTTGCTCCAAGCCCCAGCCTGGCCTTGGATATTTCCAGGGATCCAGGGGCAGTCACTGCTTCTCTGAACAACCTTTGCATTGTCTACATTCAGGTTGCAGAAAGTGGAGGTAGCCAGTGAGCCAGTGTTAGTCTGCATGTTCGTGGTTTAGTCACTGTTATAAGCATTTAAAATATTAGTTATTATTATTTATTACTTATGCAACACCCACACACTGTGCAAGACATTTAACAAACCACATAAAAGGCAGGGCTGCACCACAGAGTGATGGCTGGATGGATTTTAGGTGTGACAGATGGCTATTAGCTACTTGTTTGTGTTTCTTTGTGCTGAAAAAATTCCTAAAGGTCCCAGCCTAGAAGATCTCAGCTATGCTTGGCACTGTTCAAACAAACCATTAAAGAAAATGGACTCAAGACACAGAAAAATCAAGTACTTGCATGATGATGCCAGGATCTGCTCACAGAGCACCTTGCATCCATTAGCAGAGATTAAACTACATCAGGGTAAAGGTGTTCGTGGAGCTGCTGGATGTTCTCACCCAGGTACGGGTTTTTTGACCCCGGAAATGTTCTTTCTGTTCTAAGTTCTGGCTCTGTGTACAATGAGTTTGAGATGAGTGTACACCTACCATCAGCAGCTTCTAAAATCCCAGTTTAAGATCTAAATCTGGGGTAAAGCTGGGGTACATCTTACATGAGGCTGGATACTCACCTAAATTGTAGCTGGGGGTCTCAAGGTTTTAACTCTGGCTCTGCCTAAACCTTTTTTTGTGCAATCCTAAGCACATAAGAAGTTCTGGCAGCTTTTGGTAGCCTAAACTCTCTGGTTTGGTCCTGTCTATGCCCAGCACCATATGGATGTAGGTACTTGGCACAGAATTAATAAATATCACACATTATTTGTTTGGTTCTTAGCTCTTGAACTGTTCATTGTCTCATTGAAATAATTTCTCAGAGGTATTGAGGCTGCTTGTCTCATTTCTTCACACTGTGAGCTCTTCATGCCTGGTTAAAATCTATTCCCAAGCAGTTATGCCTTAAAAGCTTGTACTTCCTTTTGGATGTTGGGGTTTTCCTTTATGTGAGTTCTTTGTCACAGCAGACAGGTTCCTGTTTTCTCTAGATTTTGCCCTTTTTTAATGCAGCATTTTCACCTCAGACCTTTTTTTATACTTAATGTTCCCCAAAATCTTGACAACACCCTAGCGATATTCACGCTCCACATTTCACCCTGTCCTTGGTGCTTCCTTTGCAAAATTTATCCCCTTTGCAGGGATTAATTAGGAATGTTTGTCTCAAGATGCAAGCATAATTTCATCAACATCCAAGATTTAGTGGGAACCTCAGGACTGGGAAGGGGGTTGGCTCTAAGTCTTGGATCAGTCCCACTCCTTTGTGATTTCCTTTGTCCCTCCTGTTTTCTGAGGTATCACTCTTCCTTTTTCATAACACTTCTTGAATATCCTTTCAGAGTTTGGTTTTTCTGTCTAAATATTAAAAACATCCACAAGTTGAGAATTGGCTTTTGTCACAAAAAATATATATAGAGAAAGGGTTACGTTTGTTTTCTGCTGGCACCCCTTGCTTGGAGGGAGAGTGAAACACTCCTTAAATCTTTTCCAGCTGTCCTCCAGATATTCAGTGTCTAAACTTTAGGGCTTTTAGCTGCTCTGCTCTCCTTTCCTCAGCATTTTTGTGCCCTTTGAGGGTGAATGATCACCTAGACTTGCATCCCTGAGCTTGGCTGTTTTTGGGAGGCTCTGGCCATTGACCTTGGCACGATGAGCTGATAAAATCCAGGCTTGTTCAGAGCTGCAGTTCCTCACAAACCACTCTTTTTAAGAAAATTTGTGCAGCAAAAGTACTCAGTGGCAAGGGAAGGGGCAGTGGGAAGCAGAGGAATATGTGGTTAAAAAGACAGGATACGCAGAATATGCATGTTTGATTTTGTTCTAAATGTCTTGCAAGACACGCTCCAGTTTTCTGTTTGCTTTTTAAAACTTTTGATGTATTTCTTTATAATTTGAATTATATCAGGGGTATCCAATATCTTAACATTTAAAGAATGAATGAGTTTGAGAAAGTCTATGCTACAGGCTCCCCAGGGAAGTGGTGGAGTCACCACCCCTGGAAGTATTCAAAAAAACAAGTCAATGTGGTAGTTCGTGGCACAGTTTAGTGTGTGTGGCATTATCTGGTCAAAGGTTGGACTGGATGATTTTGGAGGTCTTCTCCAACCTCAGGAACTACATGCTTTTACAAGAAACTAAATGTGTGCCCTAGTAATTTTTTCCTTTTCCTTTCTTTTCCTTTCTATCAGAGGTGCTGTTTTCTTTACTGAACTGCAAAAGGGTTTATGAACCTTACAGGTGAGACTCTTCATGCTGTTGTCCTAAAAACCAAGAAAAATATTTTTACATTGTTTTTAGTTGCATTTAAGTACTTAATCAAAGTTCTGTTGTTGGAAGATGAGTACCACTCGATTTGGGCTTTTCAGCAGGTGTAACCTGAGCCAGGTTTGTCAGCACAGGTAACTTGTACTCTATCTGTTCCCAAATATTAGCACCCTAAAAGGCTCTTAGAGAAAGAGAAGCATCAGTTTAAATTCCTTTTTTAGCTGTTTGTCATATAAACTCAATTTTTAGATAATCAGTGCAGTAATTCCTTATTATGCATATGCAAAAGCATCTATTAAAGGCATTTTTAACTTTGTGGGTAGAGTTTCTTTATCTGTATTTTACAGTACAGTGAAAAGTAATTAATTCATTCCTAGATATATAACATATGGATAATTTTTATGGATTTATGGCACATTTTAGGGGATGTGAAAATGCTGCAATTATTTAAAAAGTAATGCAATAGAAATTCAGGGCTGGTTCATAGATTTATGACTGGATTATATTTTCCACAGCCAACTGCCAAACACGGAGTAGATAAAAATCTATGTTTCTTTTTGTCCAGTTTACCTCTTTTATCCCATCTCTGGTTTACATTGCCACGTAACTACAAATAAATATCCTGAATTTGACTTATTTATAAATTGAAAATTTTGTGAAATGTATCAACCCTCAGAAAACAGTTCACGGTATTTAATTAGTAAAGAAAAACATACTGCACATAAAATGTCAGCAGAAATTACAGTAATAATCTATCTTTCAAAACACTATTAATTGCAGTTGATATTTAACCGCATATTTCTCAATAATAAAAAAAAGAGCTCAATTACTGGCTTGAAAATTCAGATCTGAATAGAGGCACCAGTTTGTGGAAGTAGAGGGGTATTTATTCCATGGGTAGCATTTAATCTGTTGTTTGATTTTACTTTTTAGGGCTAACTGATACAAAACTTTTCAAGTTATCACACATTTGTAAGACTTTCTTGAGTAGCATGGTGGATTTTGACACACAGAAAGTTATTTTTTAATCATAATCTTATAGAATCAGCAATATATTGGGTTGGAATGAATTGAAAGCTCATCTCATTCCACCCCTGCCATGGGCAGGAAGACGTTCCACTAGACCAGGTTGCTCCAAGCCTTGAACACTTCCAGGAGGAGGCACCAACAACTTCCCTGGGCAGCATATGGTGTTTCTGCTGAAATTACTAAAATATGGACTGCAACTCTTGTCTAAATTTAAGGAATTGACTTGATCACATAATCCTTGAAAAATCACACTATCATCACTCATTAACAGCCCTGTACGAATCCAAGCCTTGGAGATTTATTTTCTCCTACTTTGAAGGCAAGTAACTTTACTGACATATTAACGTTCTAGCTGTGAATAGAATATCTCATTCTGTTTGAAGGATAGTTCCCTTGATCCATTAAATAAATACTGCATTCAGGGGGGAAAAGGGTGTTAGACTGATCTGCAAGAGCCGACATCGCTGGGCGCAGATTTATGGGGTAAGGGAGTGAAAGGAAGTGATATGGCTGTGAAAAGAGAAATGAAACGACACTTATGGGCACTAAATCCTGCAGAATTGAAAAATATCAGCAATTTGTGTTTAGAGCACACAGTATTTTGTATAAACGGGTTTTCATCGATAAAATGGTTTCTGGTGGTTGCACCAAAATGTGCCATTTCTGACGAGGCGCCAGCTGAGAATTCAGTTGTGTTCTGGTTTTATTTGAAGGCTGAGAGCTTTCCCATGGTGGTTGGTGTGTTGCCCCCATCCTCACTGCCCTGTTTAACATGGGTTTGTCACCAGCTTGGCAGCACAGTTTGAAGGCAGGACTTTGCACTCTCTCCTCGCGGAAGCCGAGCCCGGCGATCCCGTCGGAACTCGCTCGCCGGAGTTTGCGATGCATCTTGGGCGAGCAGCTCAACACAGCCCTCATTTAACTGACTCCGAGGCTTATGCGACGATGATTTCTGCTGGTAAAGTGTTATAATTGGATTATTGAAGTATTAGGTAAATTCAGGCGGATTTGCTGTTTGAAGTGGAAATACAAAAAATGCTGGGATGCTATTACTGCTTTGTCATACCTATTAACAACAGATCCCGGTGTTGCAGCAACAACAGATTTGCCTTCAACTGTTTGGAGTTTCCAATGTGTAAATTTATATTATTTAGGTGGGTAAGTTGGCAGATGCTGGTGACCTCCACAGACCCTGATAGGTCACTTTTTAAAGAGCACAGCTTTTATTACTTGAAATTTCTCTGAAAATACTGTTGTGTGATGTATTTCTTCTTTGAACAGAAATATGTTGTGGCTAAACTTTGAGTGGGTGTCAAAAAGTGGTAAAATTCAGCACATTTTACAAAATACACAGTCTGAATATCCTTATGGTTATAATTCCTGGTTGCCCAGGTAAAATAATAAATTAAATGCTATAAACTAACTTTAAAATGTAATGAATACAAACTTGTCTGTCAGTCTTTATCATTCCTTATTAAAACCCTTATTCTTTATCACTTTTAATTGAAACCTTTATTTCAAATTAAACAAATTAAACATGAAAGGCTATTCAGCCAAATTCACCCAGCAAGAGACAACCATGCCTACTCGGTGTTTTAAAGAATACATTTAGTATTTTCCTAACATTTTCAAATTACTACATTTCTTGAGACTTGAGGGTTTTTCAGGTGGTCTTGAGAAATTTACATTGGAGCATGAATTACATTAATAATTGGTTTTAATATAAATCTGGTTTTACCTAATCTGTGATGTTCGGGTTTGAATGATTGAAGCACCGTGGCACCACCCCCAGTTTTCAGTGCCTAAATCCTTATATCTGTGTCTTCTTTCTATGTTAATATCATTTGTCCTCATTCATAAAACCATACCCTTTAAACAGCTTGGAAGCAAATCTCAATGCTGCCCAAGCAGCCCATGAGAGAGCTGTGTGTCAGAGATGCTTTGAAACAGCGGTTACAAATATTCCAAAAAAACCCTACAGGCAATTTCGATCCAGATGCAAACTGCTCAGGTCTTTCAGTATAAAACACAGCATGGGGCAAAGCAACCCATGTGTTCCAATGCGTGCAAAATCCTGATAATGATTTATTGTATCAAGGGCTGCAACCTATGCTTCCCAGGTGACTGCGAGCAAATGTAACCTGATTGTTAAACAAGCTCCCTCACCTAATAAATGTGCTTTATTTGATGTGGAAAGCTCAGGAAGGAGGTTTGAGTAGGCAAGTCCCAGCACTCAGATTTTTTCATGGAGACATCAGGGCTGGAGGTTTGAGCTCTCTTTCTCAGGAGCTGCACTAAGCTTTGGGGTGCTGTAGAAAAGGGGTCAGGAGATAATGTTTTTCCTGAGGTCTGATCCCCTAAATCTGCTACACAACTGTGTTTTGGATCAGAGCATGTTGTTGCCTGCTGTGAAACTCTCACTAAGATTTGGGTGTTCTGTTACATGAAGTTCATTGTTCAGAGCTCGTGGCACCAGGGAAGACATGACAAGCACATGGAGATAAAATAATGGATTTAATTTTCTGGAGTGCTTTAAAAAAGCAATTAAAAAAAGAAAAATCTCAGAATCACAGAGTTGTTTGTGTTGGAAAAGACCTTAGGGCTCATCTTATCCCACCCCCTGCCATGGACAGCTTCCATTAGAGGTTGATCTAAGCCCCATCCAACCTGGCCGGGAATTCTCCCACTTGTTAATCACAAATTCTTTTGTTCTTGTCTAACTTTTTGTCACCGTTATGTAAATACGTCATCAAAAATCTCAAAGAGTTCTGAGGTGGAAAGGTTGCCCCAAATCTGAGGAAAGTTATGGACACCACCCACAAGGGATGAAATTTCCTTTGGAGCATGATGTAAAATTCAGATGCACAACTTCTGTCCAAGCCTGGGTTGTGTGTCCCTTCTATGGGATGCAGCCTGTAGGGATTTGGGACATTGTAGGACCAAGGATGCAGCAGCTGAAGATGCCAATATCCTCATACCATTGTTCAACCCATGCATGAGATGAGTCTGGTGATTCCTGGGTGCTGGCTCTGGTGTTTTCAGGCTGTTCAGGCTTTAAAAAATATTGCATCCTTGTTAAACCTTCCATTGGAAAAAAAAAAAAAAAACAAAAAAAAACTTCTGCCAATTTCTTTTTCCTAACAATTTCTCATCGCAGTTAATCATTTAAAAAGATGCACACACTCTGAGTCTGGTCCACATTATGGACTAATAGTCTACAAAAGTCCTTTATGAAGTTGTTTTTTTTTTTCTTGTTATTATTCTTTTCACATTAAGCATGTGCTAAAAAAAAACTCATTGTTTTTAATGTAAACCCTTAAAAAAAAACCCAAACAAAAAGTCTTTGGAGAGAACTTTCAGTGCCTTATTTTAGCCTGTGGCTGGTTTTCACAGCTAATTCAACAGCAACACTGGTTTAAGATGGAAGTGTTCTGGCAAAACCTGAACTCCAGTAAGGTTAGTGGTCATCTCTTTAAACCCATAAATCTGGTGTAGGCACACAAAATCAAATTTAGACAAAAAATATTCTACAAAATATCTTAAATGTAATCAAGACTGACAGTAATTGTTGCATTGATAAAGACCCAGAGCATTCTCAGAAATAGTTAAGAGGAGAAACAAAAAAAGTCAAACTACCTGAGAAAATTTCTGCCCCCTTCATTTGAATAAATCTGATACCAGATTTCAGAGCTTGAAAATGAGGCATTAGAAAGCATCCAGATATCACTCAAATCAGCTATCAAAAAATTAGAGGCTTTTAAAATTATTGATAAATACCAGAATCAGACAAAATATAGCCAAGAGAGTGAAAGGAAGTAAGAAGGGAAATTGGAGACTCTATTAGAAATTTCAGATCCTTGAAGGCTGGTGAAATTTAATAAAGGAATTATTTAAAATTGGTCCAGGGACATATGGGGAAAGAACATATCGCTGGTATAAACTGTGGAGAATGTCCTAGTTAATATTTTAAGGAATCAAATGAAAGGTACACTGGGATAGGCACTGCCCGATTAGAGAAAGCAAATTTGATTTTGGGGGGAGGGAAGTTCTCGGCTCTGACAGTTCTACTGGAATCCTTTATTGTGATTATTTCTGCCAGGAGAGACAAGGCAATGCAGCAGACATCCTATACTTACATTTTCAGACATCCTTTGACAGGGTTTCCTAGAATAGGTTAATGTTAAGATGTGGAGCCACAGAATGAGTGGAAAGTTGAGTTTAATGGATTTAAAATTGGCTAAAAAACACAAAACAAAGTGTAGCACACCAGCAATTAATGGATCCTGTACCAGCTGGAAGGGTTAGTGGTGGGATATATTAGAAATTATCCTGGGTCCACAGAGGTTTATGTTAAAAATTACAGGGTGCTACACAATATTGAAAGCATCTTTTCAAATTTTGTTGATTACATTAAATTGCAGGGAAATATAACTGATGAGAAACAATGACACAAAACTGCTCTGTGAAATCATCTCCTCTTTCTATCAATGTCCAAAATTATGTGACAGAGCCTTCAGTGTAAGGCAAAATTGGCAATTTTTTTTGGTCTAAATATTGCATCAAAAGAAAGTTAACAGACCTCGAAGTTTGTACTGAATATTTTCAGGATATCAGGTGACTCTACCATTGAAATTCCAGAAAATTTTAAGTGTGAATAAAACTTTCTAATCTAAAAGAAACCAAATATGTAGCACCTTTAATATAGATGATTAACAGGTGAAGTTTTGAAATCTGGCTAAAAGAAGAAAGAGAGACAGTCTCTGGGTTTACTGCAATTAATTAATTTATGAGCTCATTAATCCATGATAGAGCTTGAAAAATAATTAATTTGTTCTGTTTTAAGGTGAGACTACAGAAATAGCAGAAACCTGAGAAGGTTTAATTTAAATAGGAATCAATAGAGAATAAAAGGAAAAAAAAAAGGATCAGTAAAAATTGCTAAGAATTTTTTTGCTATTAAAACCTGAAGTCAGCTGATATAGCTGACCAAGGTGAAATGTTTAGATTACTTTTGAATTTTTTAACATTTTAATCTACTCTGAGTCCATTTCTTTTCAAATTTCACTTCAAAAATAAACCCCCAGCAGCTCCACTTTGAAAGCGTCAAAACAAACTGCGTCACTTCTGAGGCACATTTCATTTCAAACAAATGTTGGAAAAAATCTCCTTCTTGTGGTCCTTTTTATCAGATGAGATCTGAATTTGTGATTAGATTACTTCCCCGAATTTTTATTTCTTTTGTATGAAATGTATTAGTAATTAGAGAAAAACTTCATCCACTTTACTCAGGGAAGAGGGGGGGACAACAAAACATCTTTTAGCTGATAGGCAAATAAAAAGGACCCCGTTTGCTAGCAAGTTTGAATTCTGAGTGATTTTCCAGCCTGTGATCTGAGATAAATTACATCCTTTCCCCAGTCTTAATACACCAATTGAAGCCTTTCAGAGCTGCTGGGTGCCCTCATTCAGGGTGGATCCACCAAACATTAATTCAGCCTCAGCCTGATTCCATATCCTCCCCCCACTATTGGTATTCAAAAAATATTTAAACCACATGAACTTTTCAGGCAATCTGCACTGGTACGTGTGTGTGAGAGAAGCTGTACTAAAAGAGGAGGTAGATCTCAAAGAAAAAGGTCTATTTTATCAAATTTTGAGGACAGCATTCACTGTGGCTATTGGTAACTCAGAGATGGGAGAATTTAAAAGGCACAGGAGGGTTTCTTCAGCTTTTTTTTCAAGTTTTTTTTTGTTGTTTTTTTTTTAATTCATGGGCCTATCCTGCCAAATGCTCCTCTGAAAATGATAACAAAAGTTCCATTCCTGGAACGAATTGTTTCTACAAAGCATGATCCCAGAAATACAAACATGGATAAATGGTCCCATTTTAACTTTGAATGCGGTATAACTTACTGAAAACAATCTGACAGTCTGCCAGCTTGCCTTCAACAATGGCACAGTACCAAAACTGAGATTTGCAGCCGAGAAAAGCATCACATTTTAGAAATAATTTCTCAAATGGAAAGGTAAGAGTGGAAAAAAAAATCTTCCCCCCCTAAATAACAGCAGGAAGAAGATAGAGGAGAGGAAGTGAGTGATATCTCCTGCAACATCTTCTGGATGGAGTTTTGTGTCAGGAGCTCCTGGAGATAGAAGAATGTGTCACGGATGGCAGAAGCCAGAGGCTGGGATTGTGTCCCCTAGAAAATGGCCATGAGGATTTAGTAGAAAGCATAATTAAAACAGACCTGTAGATTGGTAGACCCATAGAATACCCTGAGCTGGGAGGGATCCACAAGGATCATCAAAATCCAACTTCTTGAGCTTCATGTAGCTGTGATGAAGATTTTAGGTCACTACCCAGCCAGCTTGCTCTTGTGAGTATTTAGTAAATCATATTGTGACTCAGAGATATTTTTCTCTCAGTTCCTTCCTCTCTCCCCAAATCCCATCTTGATCTGAGACACATTTTTCTTATATTTAGGGATCAATACATTTTTATGAAATCCCTAGTTATTGACACAAAAACATGTTTTTGTGGAAAAAAACCCCAAGAACATTTCTGACTTGATTGGCTCATAGAGAGAAGTAGATGAAGTTGCAGCTCATACGCTGTAACTGTGGTTTATCGTCTTGCTGTTCAGAATGTAAAAGGGAAAAAAAAAAAGACATTGATAATCTATTTCTAGTTCTCATGAACTCTTTACAGGAGTACAACCCCATCACGTCAGAGTTCAAGTACACAAATAATAATATTAGTCAGAATATTCACTCCCAAAGCAATTTTAACACCATTCAAAATATAATCCTTCTTTGCAATATACCTCATTTAACAACCATTAGTGCCTTTTCCATCTCAGAACTCGTGTACCCAGTAATGATTTATTTTTACCCATTGTTTGAGCCGATTTCATTCTACCAATGGACCTGTACTAATCATGGGGAGTGCAATATGCGATGCGTGCTTGCCAGATATTTTTTAACTTTCGGCGCCGCACAATTTACAACAGAAAGAACAGAAATTACAAATGTTCTCTTCACTCACAAGAAAATAAACTAGAGTAAAATAAAAAAGCCAACCAACCCCTTGACCAATTTTGCATTTGAGAAGCAGGGTTCATTTCTTATATCTGAACTAAACCGGTCCCTTAATTATACCAGAGTAAGTTGATTACAGGCAACACTACACAAAATCTATACATCTTGTTTGGCAATGTATCAAACTAAGGCACGTTGTCAACGCCACGTTAACTGTTTTCCTTTCCTGGGACTCCAATCTTTCTGGGCACCCTCATCTCCCACTGGGCCAAATCATAAGATCCATGCTCTGCCCAGAGCAAGGGAAACTCCCACCCGCTCCGGCGCGCGGATCGCTCAAGCAGAAACCACGGGAATAAATACCCCACCATTAACCAGCAACGTGTAAACAGACAACGAGTCAAAGCCTTGCAAATGATGAAATATTTCATTATGAAATATTCCCACAGCTTAGCTGAGTGGGCCTTGCAGCTGAGTGGATTTCTGGTGCTTTATAAATAGAGAAAGCGCCGTGCGGCGTTTGTGCAACCTCCTCGCGGAGCCGCGCGAGCGCTGCACCCGACAGATGATACAACTCCCAAGCCCTGTTTCCCCGTGATAATTTCTCATCTAAACTCCTAATTACACATCACTTCACATTCTGAGATATATAAATACATTTTTTCAGATGTACACTGTGCTAATGGTATGCATGGGAGAATGGGAATGTTCTTTGGCATGGATGCTCAGTAGCAAAAGCGAAAATCGTCTCTCCAAACTCTGTTTCAGAGAAGTGAAAGCCCCCAAACTACTGAGAAAAGTTGAGATACGTCGCAACAACCACGTACAAAAGCAGCTCTCAATGATTTTCTAGGTCCTGTGGTGCTGCATGGGACATGTTCATCAATCATAGTGTGGGTCAGTGGGAGCCCAGTCACACAAACCATGATACTGAAGCCAATAAGTGCTTCAGAAATTGGGGGTTTTGCTCAGAAGAAATCCAGTTTGTTTGTTTGGAGACTTGGCACTATTAATGAAAATCAAGTAGCAATCAGCAGGGTACACTGGAGATCTGATCTAACTCAATCCTGTAGTTGTATGGAAGAGAGCCTACAAGGAAGTCACGAGCTGTAGTGACAGGAGCAGGGGCAGTGGGCTCACACTGAGAGTGGGTTCAGATTCAAGATTCAATTTAGGAAAAAAATTCTTCTCTGTGAGGGCAGGAAGGCCCTGGCACAGTGTGCCCAGAGAAGCTGTGGCTGCTGCATCCCTGGAAATGTCCCAGGCTAGGCTGGAAAGGGCTTGGAGCACCCTGGGATGGTGGAAGGTGTCCCTGCCCATGAGCTTTAAGGTTCCTTTCAACCCAAACCATTCTGTGTTTCTCTGAGGTCATTGAACCAATTCTGTCTCGGGATACATGTCCCAGTTAAAAGCACCCACTCATAAAGAAATGTCTCTGGAAATATTTTAATTTTCTCTCATTAAATTATCAATAAATCCTCCTAGAAGAATTTTAGGTTTGCTATATATAATTAATACATTTTATATCATAATGCTGTAATATTAATCATTAAACTCTGCTTAGAACTCCAAATGTTTTCCATAACATCGAAAATTACTCATTTTCACCTCTAAATCCCCAAACTTTTTACAGGTACTGCCATGGGTGCCATCTGTATGAGGAGCTGGTATCTTTTCCCTCCCAAGATTGATAGGTACCACCATATGGTAGATAGGATGCTCAACTTTGCAACACCAAAGGCTTTTCTGGCGACTTTCCAGGAGCTTGAGGGCCACACCTAATTTGCATACACATTTACATACAATTTTTATTTTAGATAAATGCACACAGGATGGTTCGGTGAACTCGTGTGGCTTTCTCTTTGATAGATGTTCTGGCATTGTTTGTTGTTTGAGTTCCTCAGCAATAAAATTGCTGGAGTTGGATCCACCCTGCAATTAATATTATTTATTGATGCTATTGCTCTGCTCAGGGTAAGGAAGCACAATCCCATCTTGAAGAGCACCTCTAATTAGTCAAAGAAAGTTCCTTGACATACTTTACACCAAAGGATTAGAAAACATTGCAATTTCAAAATTCCTTGATTGTTTTTTAATTCATGGGCTTCATGGGCATTCATTAATTCTTTGTTTTTTTCAGAAAACAAATTTTCTGCAGCAAAATTTTTCATCAACTTTGCCAACAGTTGAAAGAGAAGCGTGGGTGTAAAACACATGACAGAAACAACAGGCATTAATTAGCCCCACACAGGTGAATTCTCTGTCTGTGGAGACACCTCTGACCTCAGCCTAAAGTGGTTGTCTCTGAAGCCAAAAGATTTTGAGTTTGCCCAGCTGTGATGACTTAGTTGCCATTTTAACCATGTTTTACCATTTATTTAATCCTTCCCCTGGGTTCCACAAAAGGCTTTAGGGTACCTGATCCTGACCTTTCAGCCTAAGCTGCTGAAAATCTCCTTGGAAGGATGCTGATATCTTCAATTTTCCTGTCTGGGAGGTCAGGATTGCCATAGGAATTCCCAAGGTACACTTGTGTTTCCCTGGCAGTATTTTCTCCCTTTGTAGAGCCCAGGTTTTCAGTAATTTCCTTCTAGTAGGACAGTTCTTAGTAATAATATGGCATTAGAAATGAAATCACCTTAAGAGTGAAAACAAATACTTTTAAGTAGAAGAAAATCAATGTCAGGGACTGCTGATGGAGAGGCAGGGCCCCTCAATGACCATTGCTGAAGATGCACAGGCCTCCATCTCTCAAACTCAGTGAGAGTTTATTGCTGTTATATTTGACCACAGAAATTCATCAGCAAAATTACTGTATTGATCCTGGTTTATATTTGAATGTATAGTCTCATTGGAAGCTATTTTTTTCAGGTCTAAGGTGGTCTAAAGGACTTCATTTTGTTTGTGTTTTAGTGAGTTTTTTGTGAGTAGCAAACATGCAGCAGTTGCTTGGGAGGTAACTGCCTCTGAGGTTCTGTTTTGAAAGCCCCTTATTATTTAAATGGATTTATTATTTACTGAAAAAACCCAAAAACTCTTATGATTAGGAATCTCATACCTTTGTTAGTCCCTCTGGGAAATATAGATTAAAGTTTATATATTTGGATGTGAAATTAAATTTGTAGAAATGCTATACACGGCTACAGAAAATGGGAATGATGTAAAAATATTTGATTTGATATTAAAAATATTTGTCAGTGGTTCTTGGGTGCTCTAATCCCCAAACAGGTGGCAAGGTGTTATTTAGTTAGGATATGGATGCAGTAACTGAGTCTTTGGCAGGAATTTGGAAGCTGGAACATTTTGAGGATCTGATCAGAGGCCGGGCTCAGATTTATAGGCAGAATCAAATCCTATGAGGGAAATTGAATTTCAAATGTGTTATCGAGAAAATTGGTGTGCTTAGAAATGGCCGGAGGAGAAGCTGAGGACAGGAGGAGTAAGAGATTTCAGTGTTTTGGACATCCCTCTAATTCTTTGGTATGAATAGCAATATGATTGATGCAGCAATAACCACAGTGCTGTGGGGATTTGATACCCAGAGGGAATCAATTAACTGGATTTTGGATATTGGAGCGTTATGACCTTTGCTTAGATCATAATGTTGACAAGTAGGAGCAAATGGAAGAATATGAGTCTTTTCTGATTGCAATGGACTGGAGGTACTGAGAGAAAGGTGGAGATCTTCAGACAATGTGTTGATCCCAAAAGATGTCTGGAGAACAGGACCAAGACCTCCCCTTGTGAGATGGTAGGGGAGGAAAAGCAAATTTAGGAGCAGCTCCTGGCTTCTTTGCACTCTTTAGTGGTTAAATTACATCCATCTTACACCTTCATTATTAATTCACAGGCGAGTGATGCTGTGCCTTGCTGCAGAGTGCCATTGAGTCAGGATTTATTGGGAATGTTTGTCCTGTTATCCAGCTGTGGTTTTAGCCAAACTCCTTGCAAGAAGCTTTGAGAGGGGGGAGCTGTTGGCAGTGGTTTATGAATCTCTGCTGAGGTAACAGCCTCTGCTGCTCCTCACCTGTGCACTGGGAAGACGTGGGAGTCTCTGTGGACTTTCCTGGGCTGGAGGTCCCAAATGGAAAAAAAAAAAGGGACGTGTTAGGAGTGTTATGATGATGGGCTAAGAGGTGGCTGAGCCAACTCATCAACTGTGCAGGGCAGTTGCTAACTAACAGGGTGGAGTCAATGAACCCACAGCTGGTGTGGCCAGTGAATGAGGAAGGAAGAAACTTCAGGCATGATTCTGCTGTTTAGCAGTCAAGTTTGATGATCTTGAAGGCCTTTTCCAACCCAAATAATTCTCTAAGTAATGGACAATATTACATTAGAGAATGGGGAGAAGTTGTAGACCTCAGGTGTGAGGAAGGAAGAGATTTTGAGTGTAAGTTGAAAAGCACTGTGATTGATGAAAAAGTTCATGCTAAATATTTTTCATCCATTCTTATTGAACTAAAGCAGAGAACTGGTAAAATCGGAGTTCTAAAAGCTGGATTTCTCAAAAAGATTGCAATTTGTGTTTTACATTGGGATGAGTAGACTTGTAAATTGTATTTTACATATATAAAAACATTCTTATTTCTTTTCCTGCACAATCCTGCCAGGCTGATGATTTCCCTTTGAGTGCTTTTCCCCACTGCATTAGGACTGTGTGGTCAGGTAGCCTTTTCCTTTTCTCAGACTAACTCTAAATCAGATAAAGACAGACAGCTCTGGCCTTCACAGAAATGTTATCCTGCTGATCCTTGCGTTTTCCATCTTCCAGCTCATCTGCTGAATATTCCCAGTTCTTCTCTATTTCTACGAGTCTTACTTTTTACTGGAGAAGCTCCATGTCTGAGGAATGAAGAATGACAGGTTTCATGGCAGCTTTTTTGGAGAGCCTGGAGATGGAGGATTAGATTCCTGTAAGCCATTTCCACGCTGAGGGAGTTACAAAGAAAGAGACAGATTTAGTTGCATGACTAAGTTCCCTACAACAAGAAATAGTTTAGGGAAAAGTAGTAAAGAAAATGTTCAAATAAATGGTGCAAAGTCTCACAATTTAATCTCTGAATTATTTGAGCTTCTGATTATTTTTTCTTTAGTTTTCCTATTTTTTTTATTTTTATTTACTTGTCCTCCTATTACTACTTATCGGTATCCATAATATTCACCTGAGTGACTTTTCCTGATCCTGGGTGAATGTTCTTTCATTATTCCTTCTCATTGGACTCACTGGGGTCTCCTGCCCAATGTTCCCTATTTATAAACTCAGCTTGTTTGCACACATAAAAAAAAGTCATATATATAAGACATTACTTAAGGGTCTGGATGAAACACAACAATTGGTATGTGGAGTTTTATTCTTTCATAATTCTTATTTGAGAACTTATGTTGACATTTCCTTGATTAGATTTGTGGTGATTTTTTTTTTAACCGTGGTCAGGATGGAAATCTATAAGCAAAGACTTAGGGAAAAAATGTCACTTCCAGACTTATTTTGCTTGAATTTCCTAATAACTCACTTGCAATATTATGTTTAGTATTTTTATGTATTTTAAGCTACCTCGCTCCACTGAAAAAAAAATTAAATATTTAAAATCTTCCTCTAAATTTGACTGAAAGATTTAAATTAGACCAATTAGGCTATTACTCTCTTTTTCTCAAAGGGCCCTTGTTTTTTGAGGTACTCCACAGGAATTTAAACTTCATAACAGTGACTATTTCAGGAAGACCCTACAAAGATGTTTTGAATTCAACAACTATCTCTTACTCTGGTGATGCCAATCAAGGTTGATTTTTTCCTCCATGAGAAAGGGCAGCTTGATTCCTCCAAATCCTTTCTAGTGTGTGCTTGATGAGAATTAAGGAAAAGAGAGGAATATTTTTCCTTGAGGCTTTTTTTTGAGGAAACAGTCACTGTCCTTGCAAGGAATGAGAATAGCAGCGTTTCTTACGTTAATTCATTTGGAACAATCATGCCACCTGCAGTCACCACTCTGCATTCTGTGCCTTCCTGAATGAAGCTGCCTCTTTTTGGCTTCCCAAAAACTCCAAAGTCACCATGAGAAATACCCCTTCCCTGAAATACATCAAATCTAGGGGAAAGGTTGTGTAAACAAATAGAAGTTAGTAAAAAGATCCATGTGGAAAGGACTGCATTCCATTTTTGAAACTTCCATTTTTCAAGGTGATTTTTTTTTTTTATCAATTGGAAATTGGAATCTGTACTCCCAAAATGTTTTATTCTTAAATGAGAAAAATTATCCAGTAAGTTTTCCATCCCTGGAAGTGTTCAGGGCTGGGTTTTATAGGGCTTGGAGCAACCTGGTCTAGGGGATGGTGTCCCTGTCTTTGGCAGGGGACGGGAACTAAGTGGGCTTGAAGGTCCCTTCCAACCCAAAACATCCTGTAAATTCCAGGCAACAAGATATCTGGGTCTGGTAAGTGAACATGAAAAAGAAGAATGGGAGAAAACCTCAAGGTGTAGGGCTTTGTTTGATTGCAGCTAAACGTTGCTGCTCATTAAAGTTGAATTCCTGGCAGCTGCACAGCACAGATAGAGTAAAAGTACAAAACAATTACAGAAGAACCAATAAAATAAAAAGCCCTTTTGAGCAATGACAGCATTCAATAATTGTGTCAATGCTGCTTTAAAAGTTTCAGCTTCTACAGCATCTCCAGTCCCAAAGTGTCTCATCTGCTTTCTAATTTTCCACAAGATGCTTTTAATATTTTGAGATTGATATTGAACCACAGGGGTCTAAAAGGTTTCAAAAGATCTTGCATATGCATTTGGAACCAAACGATCAATTAGATTAATAAAGGGGAATTGTAATTTATATATGAAGCCTGTAAACTCTTGCAGAGAGGTATGGAATAAGAAACCAGGCAGCTTGGGGAGAGCCAGGATTTAAGGTGAGAAAACAAACACACTCAGCAGGAAAAAAAAAAAAGGTGCAGTCAGCACCAGTTTTGTTACATTAATCTGATGCTTCCTGCTACAAACATGGGAGAAATGGGAAGAAATGAGGAATTTAATACAGCACCTGTCAAGGTAATTATCGTCTGTAACCAGTTGTACCTTGGGAATGGTTCTATTGCAGACACAAAGCAAAAGCTTGTAAATGGGAAATTGTTATTAATTTTTACGAGCCGTCCTGTTATGGTTGAAATGTTGCCTTCAGGCTCTTCCTTGCAGTTATAATGGTATCTTTTTTTTTTGCTGTTTCCTTCCTGAAGGATCGTTGGATTGTCAGTTTTATGTTTTCTTAACTGATAGTCATCAAGCTTTGCTTAATCATCTTCTTCCTCCAGCACGGGGCTGATGGCAGAGTCCCTTTCCTGTGCTGGGGATCCCCTGGGGCTCCCCAAAACTTTGGGGGAGTTCCCATCTCTGCAGGGTTCCCCAGGTTAGTGCTTGGGATGCCATCAGCAGAACCAGGAAAAAAAAAAAAATGAAAACAAGCTTTTTCTGCCAGAAAATGCATTGCTAGAAAAGTAGATGTTCCCTTTCAAGAAATCATGTCTTTACTACCACCCTCTTGTTGAGAAAGTCAGTGGAAAGAATCACAAGTTTTTAAAGGGACCAATCTAGTTTTTCATTTTTAAATGATTTTCCACCCCCCCACCAAAAAAAAAACAAAAACAAAGAAATTGTTTGTTTCTTTTTTTCCCCTACAATTCTAAATACAATCAAATCCAAGTGTTTCAGTCAACCCAACCCATTTTCCCAGACAAATTTTTGCTAAAAATTTTTAATGGGTCTAAATTAATCTTTAATCCTGTCTAACCTCTTTCAAGTTTTTGTGCAATGGGTTTTTTGTCCTCTGCAGGGTTCAATTGGGCAGAGAAGTGTGTTTTCAGCAGCACCTCATGTTCAGGTGTGTGGTTTTGAGTGCCTCATGACAGGTCTGAGTTCTGCAATCTTTCTGTGCTGGTTTGGAGGGAGCCAAATCTGTTATGGGAAGCTTGTGATCATATGAACATGAAATGGCACTAGGAAGGACTAAAGTTAGCAAACAGGGACCTGGTTTTTTTTGCAGAATTGGCTTGCTCAAAGCCAGCCTGACCTCGTTTCTGTAGATAGATTTATGGGTATCGTGAAACTTCTGAAGTATTTGGTGAGCAACAGAGCTGACAAGATTGCTGTGAACAGCACTGCTTTCTAGCTGGTTCTTCCACTCGTTTCTCTTCACAATTTGGGTAAAATCTATGTGTAAATCTTCACAGACTGAGCTGCTTTTTCATTAATTATGGTGGATCCTTTAGACCAGGGCTGCTGAGCTCTCACACCTACAGAAACCATCATGTGTTTGAAGGTTTGAACTTCTACTGGTCTTCAAAGCTCCCCCTCCTTGTTGGTGTCTCTGAGCTTTCAGGAGGAGGTTTGCCAACCCAAAATATTACACCTGTGGGGCAGGTAGGGTGCCCAAATTAGCTATTCCCACTACCAACAAAAGCTGAAATTCTGATTCCCATCCTTTCTTAACTCATAGAATTGTTAAGTTTGGAGCAAACATCTTAAGGTCAGTTCCAATCATCAACTGAGCACCGCCACGTTCAACAAAACCACATCCTTCTTCAATACCTGGGGAGTTCTGAAAGGAACAATGAAGGCACTAAAACCTGAAGTGGGTTTTATGGAGTTAAACCCACATTCTAAGTGAGATTATGTGGCCTGTGGGGTTCAGCCCTGGGGATAACTTGATGCCCCTGGGTTTTGTGTGAGTTTCCCAAATGCTGCTCTGAGGGTGCTGTAGGGCAGGGACGTGGAGCTGTCACAGCATCTTGCAGGAATCAAAAAATGTTAGTTGTTTAA